>NC_138663.1:88252468-88697748 GCF_964273445.1 Streptopelia decaocto | reverse complement strand
CCCAGGCACCACGGGGTAGACTCTGTGAGGGCAGGTGGCAGCTGCTCCTGGCTCCCCACCCATAAGGAGCAGTCCTGATCTTGCTGCTCTCTGACAGCTCTAGCTGATGTGTAAAGCAGTTAACTTCTGAAAGTTGAATCTCTTTTTTTCTCTTTTCTGTCTTTCACTTCTTCCTTTTCTCCTTCTCTCCCCTTCCTCAAAAAAGCACACTGAGCTTTCAGCTCTGGAAGAGTGGGGCCTCTGCCCATTTTCAGCCACAGACTGCTTTTGCTCAATATCCGGAATGAACTACTTTGTTTTAAAACAAAACAAATATACGTTCTTCAAATAAATGGGTAAAAGCCTCTGGCCTTTCAGTGAGCGCCTTGTAGATTAAGGCATCACGGCTAACAAGAAAAGATGTCTGTAGTCCACTTAGACAAACAAGAGACAATGGTATCAACACTTGTATTAGGTAGTTTGCTGTGTCTTTGTCATTGTATAAAGTTCTTTAAATTGCACTGTCGAGAAAACATGAATGCAGGACAGGTGTAAGTGGTCACTTTTGTGGATTTTGAGGGTCAAAGCTGTGCATTTTTATCAGACTTTTTATTATCTTTCAACCCAAGTGAAAATCAGGCAAGGGACAGCATGTCGAAGTATTTTGTTTCAAAGGAAATGCTACTATTGCTACTACTGAGAATCACAGCTGTTTCAGAGAGAATTCTTTATTTCAGAATTCTTCAATTTTTAGCAAAGTAATATTTTAATTCTTTAACTTTTGAACTAAAAGACAATGAGATAGGTTATATTTGTTTTTCTGAATTTTTTGTGTGTATGATACTGCTAATCTATTCATCTTACTGATGACCCTTAGGGAGACAGAATGACAGGGTGGGTGAAGTATTTTGGAGAAGCATCTCGCTAATGTTAATGCCAGTTAACCTTAAGTGTTTCTGATGATCTGTGGACAAAAGTCTTATCTTGGCTGTTATAGTTTTGCCAGTATCTTAAGTGCTGATTCTTTCCATCCATCAACAGCTTTCCCCCTTTTTGAAGACACAAATACATGCACACGATAGGGGTTAATATTAATAAAATTACATTGTCAAAATTATAAATAGCTTTTTCTGAAAAAAGTGATAGCTAACTTAAGGGGTGAAAAATCAACTTCCACATGTTTAGCATCATTAATCAGGATATTTGAAAGAAAATGACTGTTTTCCCAGAGATTAAAAGAAAATCCAGTCCTTTTGAAAATCAGGGAGTTTTGTTCATTTCAGTTCTGAGGGAAATGAAAGACTGGTAGAATTGACTGGAATAGGGCATAATGTGAGCAAATTCTGAAATGCCTTTTCAGAGCAGTTTTGTTATCTTGCCACATGGTTTCTCTGGTATTCCAATAGACACTAGAGAAGACTGTTAATAATACTGAATAGTTCTAAATTATTATTTGAGGATGCTAAATTCTAACTATTTATAACTTTCCACATGAAAAATTTGAATCATATGCTCAAATAAAAGCATCGCTCCAGTAAAGTGGCATAAGGCTTTTGTACAGAATGATGAATTATGTCCAGTATTTAAAAGTAATATTATTATTGTCTCTCTTCACTTAGATTTTTTTTTTCTCATTTCTGTCATTTGGGGTGGAGAAAAAGCCAGCTACTACACTCATGTAATAGGAAATTATTGCACGATTCAGTAACACTGAACATAAAAGAATAGTAACTGACAGATGCATAGGAAATACTGTGCCAGATTAGACTAATGGTGCACATAGTTCAGTAACTTTTGTCCAAGAAATAGACAGTTCTAGATGTCTTTGCATCTGGAACTGATGGATTTGGACCTCAGCATTTAGTATAGCTGCAGCCAGCTCTGTAACAGTCCTTCTGACGTGTCTGTCATTCAAGAAAAAAACAGAACAGGCTTTTCAGCAGAAACAGGCATTGTTTCACATCACTCCTAGTTCTGGGACATCGTGAGCCTGATGTACCGTGTTTGCTTCTGGCTGCTTACATGTATCGCTGTCTTTGCACATCCAGTGGGAGCTCATACATCTTACCTTCAGTTTCCTATCTGAGGTTCTCAGTGGTATCACTCCTCATTTTAATTAGCTAGCAGAGTATGTCAAAAGTTCTGGGCATCTAACAGGCTTCCTTCTTCACTTCTGTGCCCTCTGTCATTTTTTGCATCACACGTTTGGAGCTTGCTGATACATCCTAACCTTCATCTTCATAGAAATATGAGTCATAGCTACCAGCAACATTCTTCTGCTGGAGTTTTAAAATATGTTTAAATATTTAATTAAAGAAACTGCTAACGACTGTTGTTTTTAAAAAATGTCTTAGATATAAAATAAAAACAAATCAAATGGGAGATGGCAAAAATGCAGAGAAAGGAATAGCCTTTGTGGCCCATTGGACCATATGTAATGTCACTGTCAGTTGCCTTGCTGGGGTGTTTTCACAAAAGACATCATAAGCAGTTTTTTTGTTGTAAGCTCAAAAAGAGATGGCATTTTAGGAAGACTGTCTCTCTCTCGTGCAGAGCTTGAGGTAAAGAATAAGGCATTCTGCAACATGTAGTTCCAGTTCTGCCTTTAAATGTGTGGTGAACTGTGCTGTTGCCAACTCTGTAGGGAGAGTGAGCATGTGTGGGTAGGTGAGGGAGTAAATTTCATTTCAAGGGCTGATCTCTAAACAGTTCTACAAGCTAAGCAATGTGAGCCTAATATTCTAATCCCAAGGGGACTCTTGACACTGAATAGTAAAATTGCTTATTAAATTACAATCAAGAAAAAAATCAGGAGATAGACACTATTCAGCTGGCAGCATATGGGAAAAAATTCTAATTATTTGAATAGCAGTGTTAGTGTTCTTTTACTATGTGAAAATAAAATTAGCTTATCACTGATATCATTATTAATGTATGAGATGAAGCAGAAATACAGTTTGATTCCTAGCACACCTCCTGCCCCTTCCCCCCACCCCCCAAAATAGAGTGACTAACATAAAAGCAAAATGGGCTTGTATAAGGGCTTTCTAATTCAGGGAGCTGTGACAGATTTCATTACTGCAGTAATAAAATGTAGATGATTTATAAATTATCTTAATTTGAAGGTGGGGCATTGTGTAAACAGTATGTACTGCATTTATTATTTTCCCAGTTAGATCAAAATTTAAAAAGGCATGTTCAATATCAGTAACACTGTTTATTAGTCTAATCAGAAACAGGAAATATATTTTCAGCTAATTTAAACCTTATGTGTTCTTTTATTATGCATGAGCAGCTATTACTACTGTTCAGTCATATACATCTCTTAAGGTAGTCATAGTGCAATCTCTGCTTTTGAATGGCTTTCAAATAAATAAGCCCACTTTTTTGCATAAAAATATATTCTGCAAACATAATTAAGTATTGAAATTTACATTTGTATGAATCCATCCTCATACATAAGATAGATCAATTGTAAAAATTTTAGAGGTATTGCTTCACTTTGTCATTAAAGCTAGCAGAAAATAATTTTGTTTTACATTACAACACTGAGTACATCTTATGCCCTTGAACGTGAACTGCCTTGAATTTTGTCAAGACTCTGTTCTCCATTCTCATTTTCACACTCAATGAGGCACTACTGGTTCAGTCTAAAAAGATTCAGTCAGTAAAGCTGTATCATAAAACTAGTCACAGAGTCTAATCAGATTCTTTAAAACTCGCTTATATTTAACCAATACTCACAAATCTAGCTGCAAAGGCTCCTCAAGATGTGGCCTCTTTTTTTCTCTTTTCAGTCTAATTTGGGAATACCTAATCAGACTTATGAAAAGAACACACTTTAAAAAGTAATTTTCCTATTATGTTATCCACATTATGTTATAGACATTAAAAGTAAAATCTATAAATATCCAAATACATTTTATTTGCGTGTATGGATTTGTGTTTTCCCTAGAAGTAGCCACTTATAGAATCACAGAATCTTTTTGGTTGAAAAAGACCTTTAAGATCATTGAGTCCAACCATTAACCTAACACTGTCACTAAATGATGTCCCTAAGAACCTCATCTATGCGTATTTTAAACACCTCCAGAGATGGTGACTCAACCACTTTCCTTGGCAGCCTGTTCCAGTGCTTGACAACCCTTTCTGTGAACAAATTTTTCCTAATATCCACTCTAAACCTCCCCTGGTGCAACTTGATTTAATTATTAACATAAGACTTTTCATTAGAATTCAAATAAATAATAAATGATTCATAACTCTCCAAATTAGAAATGTAGGCTCACACTAAATTTGTTGATTCATCAGTTTGTCTTTATAAAAAAAGTCTTACAGTAACACAACCATCTTAACTGGTAGATTTTTTTTTCTTGTCATCTCCCAAGATTTGTGATAAGTAAAGAAAATATGGAATTTTTCTTTTGCATCTTCTCTCTCTAATGCTGGTATGGCACTCCAGAAAGTATCTTGAGTGGACATAAAGAGAAAGGCAGCAAGGGAGATTCCTTGCTAAGATGAGGTTTAGACAGTGAACTCTTGTGTTGGAACAAGTGTATCATCTTCTGTATCATTTGTCAGACTCAACTGATAAGCTGCTGCTGAGGAAGAGCTTTTAGGGTTGCCAGGCGGTGTCTCTTGTTATACAAATCAGCAGGAATGTTGTTTACCTTTTAAAAAGTGCATGTGTCCATGTCCAAAGCAGGAGTTAAATGCCTGCTATGAGCCTGTGGCTTATGCCAGGGAAATATTGATTATCCCCAGAACTCTTAGAAGCCCGGGGTCTAAGGATAGAATTACATACATCTGGCTTTAAAAATAAAGGACTAAACCTGATCCAGTATAGAAGTGTTCACAGAAGTGTTAGCAGAACGTCCTGAGTTGGAAGGGACCCACGAGGATCATCGAGTGCAACTCCTGCCCCTGCACAGGACAAGCCCACAGTTCACACCATGTGTCTGAGGGTGTTGTCCAGTCTCTTCTTGAACACTGTCAGGCTTGGGGCTGTGACACCTCCCTGGGGAGCCTGTTCCAGTGCTCCACCACCCTCTGGGTGAAGAATCTTTTCCTCATGTCCAGCCTAAACATCCCCTGGCACATCTTCCTGCCATTCCCTCGGGTTCTGTTGTTGGTCACCAGAGAGATTAGATCAGCACCAACACTTCCTCCTCTCCTTGTGAGGAAACTGTAGACTGCAGTAAAAGGATAACTCTGTTGTGTGATGAGACATTTTGAACTATAGTCTGCAGTTAGACCCTAAAACGGTCTGTTTCTCAGAAGAGACATCCTTTTGTTTGGGCAGCCCAGTGTGCAGCATACATTTGGGGCACTGAATATCTCAATCTTCCACTGCCTCAGGAAACTTGGGCTCTCATATCTCCCCAAGACACCATTGCAACCAGACCATGAGAACAAACACCAAATGCTCTTATCCAGTTTGTTTAGAAGGTTTTAAATATTGCCTGGGTAAGAGTCAATGGATTAGGCTGCTCTTTCCTTGGAGAATGTCCTATCACAAATCTCCATTCTCTCACCCAAAAACATCTGTAATTGCTTCCCAAGTGGAAGTGCCGTACCAGGAAGAAACCAAGATCATCACACCCTGCAGTGCTGGCTAGGGCAGGCTCAGAGATGGCAGCAGGTGGGATGGTAAAGTTCTTTGCATCTCTGACATGCCGGGGGGGTGACCTCACCACCAGGTTACTGGATTAAGAAAAGGGGGTAAGGAGGTGCTTGGGCAAAAATACAAAATAAACTGTTACCTTTACCTTACTATTGCTAAAGTCAGGATGCAGTTTGCCACTGACTTCAGCCACAAGTGAACAAGCAAAGGCTTTAAAAATGCAGCTACAAAAAATGTAACAGCATACAATAGACATCTTAACCATCATACAACATAAACGTTAACCATAGATTTTTCACCAGCAGGTGAGACTCAGTGATGAGAAGTTATCTGACTGGCACATCACCACAGACACAGAGCTTTGCCTTTGAACACTTTTTTGGTAGGAGAAGCCTCTTCTCAGTTGAAGTTAGACTTCAACAACTTGCACACAATTTTTTGTATATCCAAAGCAAATTAACCGAGATTTACATACTTGTGTTTAGCTGTGGCTTCTCTTCAATTGCCAAATGGATGTTCCAGTTCATTTCTTATTTTGTTTCTGTCAGAAATACAATTATAATGCTGAGCAGAATCTATTACTGCTTGTTGAATGCAATTACTGCTAAGTGAGCTCAGCTCTACTGGCTGCCTCCTTCTACCATCTAGTGGCACCTTAAGCATACTGCTCTCACTCTACTTATTTAAGGAGTTATATATGGAGAATGATAATATATGTATGCTCTTGAAAGTAGAAATGTATCTGGAGAAGAAATACTATGTTGTGAAAAGGGAAAATAGGTTTCATACTATCACCATTTAATGCAGGGTGACAATAAAACATAGCAAATGCTCGCTGTTACCCTTCCCCCCGCCCCAATAGGAGGAAAAGAGAGCCTTGGAAGTTGGAAAAAATTAAAAATGCTTTACTAATAAAATAGAGAAAATAATACAAAATATGCAAAACCAATCTTGAATTTCCCGGCACAGCTCAGCAGAGCTGGCTCTGCTCCAGCAGCTGCAGAGCCAGCACCCAGGAGTCCTGGGCTGGACTCCACAGTAAACTGGAACTGGATTTAGGGATGCAGGGTCTGGAATCAGGCCTCAAATTTCAGGGACAACAGGCAGGGTCCTCTTCAGATGCCAGCCATAGTGGAAGGGAGCGAGACCCTCGTGATCTCCTACTTTTATAGGGTGTGTGATGTGGATGGAATGGAATACTTATCTGGTCAATTTTAGTCACCTGTTCAGTTTGCCCCTCCTTGTAAATACGCCCCTCTCACTTAAGGGACGTGCATTTTTATCAGCGACCTTGCATACCATTGCTACGTTATCAGCTGCTGTCTGCAAAAACAACCAGCCAAATTCGGAAAACTGCAGTTACTTAGAAAAACCTCGCTGAAAGGAGAATTCACTGAAAGAGGAACTAGTCTTGTTTTTAACAAAACCAGGACACATACATTAACTATTTATGGGAGAACAGACCAACCAGGTTCAATTGTATAAATTACGAATGTCAGAGAAAATTTCCGTATACTGTGGTTAGTAAAGAGCAAGTCAGGTTTGTAGATTGAATTCTTACAGATTTTGTGTGTGTGGTAGCACTTGGAAGTTGAAAGCTGAAGAATGAAATTATTCAATATCCTAAGGAAAAGCCTATTAGAAGCACGCTATCTACGTGGATATTTAAAGGGCACAACAAAAACGTAAAAAGATTATCAGAAGTAAAAAATAATAGAAAGGCTATCGTTTCCTTTCTGCTTACACAATTTTGTTAAGTGCTTTCAGTGCTGTATTTTGCAATAGATGTTTCTATTCCATTTAAGGAAAAAGAGATTAAATGTCAATGTGCTAGGAATTTCAGGCTTGGGATGTTTTCAATCAAAAGGCATGTTCTGACTAATAATATGACTGAACAAATATGAATCATCTAGAACACTTTCTGTTCTTTGAACTGAGATTTCATTTTTTCACAAAGTACTGGTTTTGGTGAATTAGACTACAAATGAAACCAAATTTTTATCAAATTCTGAAGAAGGTATATTTCATCTTTTCCACTTGCAGCAAGTTGACAAGGCAAATTGACAGAAGGCAGAATGCAGAATTCAGCATCCAGGATATCTTTTGTTTTCTTCTCTTTTAAATATTTGCTGTATTCTGGTCATATTGATAAGTTGTCAACATATTTTGCAGGGCGGAAAAATCCCCATCAGGTGGACCGCTCCTGAAGCTATAGCTTACCGGAAGTTCTCTTCAGCAAGCGACGCTTGGAGCTATGGGATTGTAATGTGGGAGGTGATGTCCTACGGTGAGAGACCGTACTGGGAGATGTCCAACCAGGATGTAAGTACTGACGAGGACTAATCCGTGAGTTGTTGAAATGTGCCTTGAAAATGATTGTCACATCCTGCCCTGTTTTGCTTTCTCATTCACTTTGTAGGGTGGAACCTCATATTATTTATATTAGCGTAACTCTATGAAGTCCTAGGTGACAATTTATGAAATCTGAAGACCTAGCCCACTATAACTAAACCTTACCTAGCTTCCTGCCATGGGTTAAAGACATATTACAAAGAGTCACAGCCAGCTTGCCAGGTTCTGATTCTGACTATACATGGCTTTCACCCAGATCCTTGGGAATCTGCATTGGATATGCAAGTTGATGCAGTTCTCAGTCAAGCTATAAATGAAAATTTGAGGGAATACTGGAACTATTCTGATTATAAAGTTGGCCCATTGTCTCCAGCGTAGTCTAACAGTACCCTTCAATGGGCTTACGCAGTTAAATTCTCAAACAAGTCAAGCTGCCAGGAGAAATGTATTTGCCAATTCTTCTTTCTAGGAATTAAATGCATTCGGTTTTCCTTAAAAACTATGCATAGGCTTAACCACAGTGCAGGACAATGGTCCTTCCTCATAAGACAGTTATGCTTTACTCTGACTTTTTTTTTGCAAAAGTTGCCGCTGAATAAGCCTTCCCAATTAAAAAGACACATTTGTTTCTAGTAAAATTGAGGGCTTGTCCTAGCAGATGAAGCATGGGAAACAGGAAATGCTTTTTTCTCACCACAATTCCGATTTTTCACTAATTCTCTTGTTTGATGGATCCTCTTCACAGCTCAAACTGGTATACTCAGTCTTCATATCAGCCATCAATCTCTATGTCAAAATGCAGAATATCAGGCAACCCATCATAACTTTTTTCATATATTTGCCTAGAATACCTCTGCATTGGTTCTGAAGAGTTGACAAGATTTTTTCCAGATGACTGGTTGTATATCATTGCTAAGTTATTCAGCTGTTCAAGTCTGGTTGCTTGTTAAGGCTGATCAGTCATTTGGGGATAAGGAGCTGAGAGAGCTTAATTAAAAAAAAAAAAAACAAAAAAAAAAACAAAAAAAACCACATTTCTAAGTGTCTCAGGAAGAGAAAAACAAAACCAAACCAAACACACACACACAAAAAGGGAAGACTAGCAAAATGAAGAAAGCTTTATTTCCTTTAGATTTGTCCTCTGCAGCCTCACCAGTACTGCAATCCAACTTCTCTCCAGCATTTCTCTTGTGAGTTTAGCCTTGGGAATTAGACCACCTTTCTTGTACATCATTCCACTCTAGCAGTGCCTACAATCACCACCCTCCTCCACATATCTACCTGCCAGCAGCCCAGCTTCCTGCTGTGCCCCTTAATTAACACCAGGTATGGGATGATGTGTGTTGGGCCTGGTTTTGAGCCATGTTTCTGTTGATTGACCAGGCAGTGGTGACTGGCTGCCCATCTGAAGAGAGCAAGCAACCACTAAGCTAAGGTAGAACTCCGTGCAGATGTTATTTTGGTACTATCTGAAATATAAACAGATTGTAGATATACTGTGAAATGAGCAGATAAACCCAGCAGGCCCAATTCTGTTTCCCACAGCTAGTAATCTGTTGGCATTTGAGATGCCCTAGAGTAACTAAGATTTCCACGTGCAGCTAACACAGGATGTGCGGGAGAGCAGAGTTCTCCTGGAGCAACAATTGAAGGCCAAGCAGGATACCTTAGGGAGTCTAAAATTAGATACCTATGCTTAGACAACTGAATTAAGGCTACTTTTTCCCTGTGGCACAGTGTAAAATGACCTGTGTTAGAGATTTCTCATGTATATTAGTCTCTATGTCCTACAGCTAACTATACTTCTGCCAGCTGCTGATTCTTACACTACTGATCTAATCTGATTCAAGGGGGCCAATGTGTACAAAATTAATAAAAGAGGATGAACAGGCGGGCTCCGACTAACAGTATGAGTACCCCAGTTATTTCCTTGTCTGAACTGAGAGGCACTTATCAGCTCCTGAACTACCATAGTTTGCAAACCAATTTAAGGCAAACTGCCATTGTTTTCCTTAAAAAGCACCATTTTAAGATGTGGTGGGGTCATGGTCCATTCGGTGATGCACTCATGATGGTTCTTTTACCTTGATCTCGAAGCGCAAAATTAAGGCAACCAAAATGCCAAGGGGTTATAATTCAATCAAACAGTGTTACTTTATTAATTTGTCCATAAAGCGGCATGCGATAGTGAGAGAGAGTAAGAAAAAGAAAAAGGGAAAAGAAACAGGGAAAAAGTAAAAGTAAAGATGAGAAAAGAGGTTGCGTTTATCAGCAGTAGAGCTTCAGAGGCGTCCCTCTGGTCTCCGGTCCTGTAGAGTCCTGCCGGTCCTCCGTCGTGGTTCGGGATCCTCTGGTGGGAAGATCTCCAATGGTGTCCATTCTGGAGTCATCTTTTATGCTTCTTCACCCCCCTTGCCCCCAATTTTTGAGGCCAGTCTCTGCCTTGATTTCGCAACCCAGGCTTGAACTGCGCAGGCTCGAAAGATTCATGCTTTCTTTTGCCAGCACTTATGTGTCCGGCATTCAGGGGTCTTTCTCTGGTCCATTGGGTGACCTCAGGACCCTTGGCGAGCTTCTGGGCATGCTCCTTTTTGTTGGCCATTGTTTGGGGGAGCAGGTGGGGGACACGTGTGACTGAGGCTGCAGGTGAGGACACATCTTCTGGACGGCACCTATTGTCCCTGGGTCAAAGAGACCCTCAGAACAATAACTTTCAGGAGGTGGGGCTGGTTTGGCTGAAGCAGCAGGTGAAGTCCACACAGCAGTCATTGTTAGTAGCAGCCACCCCATATCGGAGAAACTAGTGCAACACAATGCTTCTCCTCGGGCCTCTCTCCAAGTCATTGTCCATGCGTTCTTTCTGTCAGGGCGTCAGTTCTCTAAGTTCTTGATGGCAATATTCAGGCAAATACTGCTCCATCTTCAGACCAACTCTCACAGGTGGTCTAGGAGTTGAATGCTAAGGAGTTGGGACATCAGCTTTGCAATAGCAGAGGACAGTATTCTTGAGCTAATCTTCTGTTAAGAAGCAAAGCGAAACACAGCCATAGCAATAGCTGCCTGTTCATCATTAGTATGCTGTTGCAAAACCTGATTACTCTGCATTGCATGGAATGCACTTTGTATCAAAATGCACACATTGCCTCAATTTTTCTGCCTTGCCAAACTAATAGATGCAATGATTAGTTTCGCTGTGAGCTTTCTTTTACAGGGAGATTGAACAGAACAAGATACTGGTAGAAAAGGTACTAGCAAATCACAGAATTGCACAACAGATTAGGCTGAAGGACCTTTGAAGATTGTCTACTCCAGCCCCCTGCTCAAGCAGGGTCAGCTAAAGCAGTTTGGTCAGGGCTGTCTCCAGTCAGGCTTTGACTGTTTCCAAGGATGGAGATTCTACAAACTCTCTGGGCAACCTGTGCCAGTCATTCACACAATAAAAAAGTGTTTTCTTACATTTTGATGGAATTTCATCGTTTTTGGTTCATGCCTATTGCCTCTTGTCCACTCAACACTCTAAATAGTAAGTACAATGTCCATGTGTGCCTTTACAAGCAAACCTCACTGGGCAGTTACTTTTTCCTTTCCACCCCCATTAGCACCGCCTGGTTGAGGGACTGTGCTAATCATAAAAGCAGCAATGGCTCACAGTCCTTTCTTCTGTTGCCCCCGTCAGTTGCCACTGGCACATCCTCTGAGTGTATTGTGGGCAATAGTCTTTTGCGTGGCTTTCCTCACTATATAACTGGTATTTGTTCCTCCCTTCTCCCTGCAGCACCCCATTCATGTCTGGTTTTTTTTAGAAATTAAGCCCATGAAGCCAGAGGTACTTCTGAACAAAGTCAGTCCTACCATGTTGCCTGGCTTCCGTGCAGTTCCAGTGCTTCCAACTGCAATGTCATCTCTCTGTAACTCTGCCTCTGCCCCTCATCTTGCCAGTCTGCTTATCCAGCTGCAGGTGATGGGTAGCTGGTAGTGACTGCAGCTCGAGGTGGTGGGAGGGAGGAAGGAAGATGCTTTTTTGCTGTATCACCATGTTCCACCGTGATGTGATCTTGTGGTCCAACACAGGGAATTTCAGTCTCTATTCCAGTTGTGATTTTTCTGGTGTTGGATCAACTCTCTATGAGGAACTCAGCTGCCATAATCTCTCTTATTTACTCTGTAATCATAATCCTTCTCCTCACAGTGGGTCCATCACCAGCCCAGCTCTTGACCATCCCACTGCTGTTACCTCTAACTGGGAATGGGACAAGATATAGAGACTTTCTGTTATATCAGGTCCATTCAGCTCCACTATTTGTCTCCTGGGAAGAGGGTTGGAATGACCAGTAGGACCCTCACATAGAGTCCAAGTCACCAGGTCACAGTATTGCACAGCACGACTTCATTTCAGCTGCCTCTCCCTTCAAGGCTGGCTGCAGCCTGCCCTCTTCCCCTCTATCAGACCTTACGACATATCTACTCAAGGACATGCCACCAGTGAGAATTCATAAAGCAACCCCTTCATTTAGAGTATATTAAATATTCTGATACAGCATGAAGATGGTAACATTTAATTACCTCTACATCCAAAACAGAAGTATATGTTAGTACAGAATAATGATGCGGGCCCTAAGGATGCTGCCTATGCAAATGGTGCTGACTCCTGGGGATTTTCCCTGCAGTTCAACAACACACAGCAGAAAGGATTCCTTTTACCCAGAGTCCTACCCACAGGCTTTTAGTGCTGAAATGTTAACAGGGAGCCCCTGTGACCTTCTAAATACATTTAGTGACTCTAAATGTCATTGGGAAATTTCAAGTTATTTGACATATTGCAAAGCTTTGTTGGGTATTGGGACATTTATTTTAGTGCATTAAATCACCTGAACTCACACAAGCTTGTTTTGCAGAAATAATAGGACTTCCCCAAAGGTCAGAGATACTATATGGCTGGGAAAGTAATAGAGAGGGGCATACACTAAACAGATTCAGAAGTGACACATTATGCAGACAACTGTTAATAAGACCTTATGTAAGTATAGTCAGAGGTTCTGCTACAGCAAAATGTCTGGCAACATTAACATTATAACACTTACTGTGTTTTGATTATAATAAAACTCTTCTCTGGTTAGCAATATTTATTTAATTGGGTGGGTTTTTGTGAAGTACCAGAAGTTTTCCAAGTATAAACTCCACAGAGCTGCATCTATTATTTCACATTCCACCTTACAAATTGCTTTTCTAATTCAACAACTTTGGGAAAATAATTCAGACCACGGCTAAGTAAGTGATGTTTTGAGTGGCTGCAAGTTAAATGTTCACTTCTTACATGTGTAACATAGAAGCCAATCATATGCTCACCCCTACCAAAAGGGAGGCAATTCCAGGAGAGGTGAGTTCAGTGCTGGTGTGGTGCCTGTTTGAAGGCACCAGGGTCTCCTGTCTGACCCCTCAATCAAATCACGCAGAGCCAGCACAGGTAGCAGAGAGACTCAGCTGATGTGAAGGGCGGTGTTAAACTCATACCTGCCATCTTAACTAAACCCCATCTGATTTTCAGAGAGTGCAGCTCTTCACGAGTACCCATCAGGTCAGGGCAAGCCAGAGAGACTCAACACCTCTGCAAATCCAGCATTCTCTGTTTATATTCCTAAGCAGGGATTGGGAAGCTGAACTTTAGGCAACTGAATTTGAAAATGCCTCTCATAAATGTTTTAACACTGTACACAGTATAATGCAGAGGCTTAAAAATGTTATTAACTTTGAGAAATGTTCTTGTTTAAGTAAATAACCATTTTATTATTGTGGTAAGTCACTTCCGACCTGTGTTGGTGCTGATTAATGCGCTTCTTAGATGTGTGGCAGGCACCAGAGGTGTCCATTAATTAGGGCTGCTGCACAGTCTGTCACGTCTTATTGCTTAATTAATAAACATTAGCTGAGATATTGAACTTTCCAATGAAACTAGTGTACTGATGAACAGATTGTGCTAAGAGCCTGGCTTGCTAATGTTCATGTGAGGAAAGGAAGATTTATATTCCATGCATTTGGTTTGTAGAACAGCTGTGAGTGAAGCCTACTGGGACACCTGTTAGAAGCCACTGTATAATTTAGTGCATGTTGCCGAACTACAGTATTCAAAAAAATAAAAAGAAAAAATATTTAATGGCTTGTAATCAATATGCAAGAAAACTACTGTAGCAAGCAGAATAAAAGTCCTTAAATTTATGAAAGTTTATTTTAATATAAAAATAACTTAGCCTAATATAGTTATTTCAAACCACAGATATCAAAGCACTTGGCAGGCACCTAGGATTGGCTCTGCATCATGAGGCATGAGCAGCTGCCTCTCCTTCCTGGTAGATATTTCAGATGTCAGCAGAACACAGGGACAATGTCCCTCTGGACTTTCTTCTGTCTCAGTCTCATTAAAAAATCTGTCAGTTAGCTTTCAAAAGCAAAAATCTATGTTACTGCTAATAATGAAACTATCAGAAAGATTACAGCTTAATTTTCAGATGCCATTTTTGCCAATTTCAAATTATTTTGAAACTAAACATGCATAAATTTTATGTAGAAGTCCATAAAGTATTTTTCAGATTATTTTGGTGTCATGATTAATATTCAATATTAACTCTGTCTCCACCTTGACAGCAATGTGTAACATTAAACAAAAATGATGAAATGTATTTAACAGGCTCCAGTGTTTAATATCATCTGTGTACAAAAATATATAAAAAGAATGATCCCCTTTATAAAAATAAAAGCCTAAGCATTAAGAAGCATGGAAATAACTAGCTATAATAACTGTAAAACATATTCCCTTGCCCTTATAGATTGTATTCTTACATGCCAAAAAGTGTTACTTACAAAAATACACCCTGCCCATTTTACTCACCTTAATACTGACCCACAAGACCTTCTAAAGAGTTTTAACCATACTCAGAGCTGAAAATAAACCTACAGCCTCTTTCTCCGTGTTTGATGGCAGCACAAAATATTTGCATGCTTTCCTCCTTTTGATACCCATCAAGTGTTCATCACAAAACCAGAACTGGAGAGCAGTAATCAGCCTTTTTGTTAGCAGACACAGGGCTTCATTTGCATAGAAACTAAGCTATTATTTCAGGTTGAAGTAGATGGGACATTGATTTGCCAATGTGGAAAGAGTTCCGCCAGTTGCTAGAGCTGTTGCTGTACCCTTCTTGTACATACAGATGTTTAGACCATTTCACGATTAATGTGGTGCTTCTTCAACCTTAAACTGGCAAGGGAAAAGTCATTTAAAAGATGTTAACATGTATTATCTTTACATATTATGTACTATTTTATATTACCAAAAAAAAAAGTGATACTTCTTCCCTTTTAGGTATATGGATATCTAATTCCTCTGTTCAGAGATAAGTGCTATGCAAGTAGCAAAGCAGAAGATCAAATAAATAAAGAGATAGATAAATATATAAATAAATAAGGAACTAAAAAGCTGTCTTACTTCCTTTGAGACTTGATTCCCATTGCAGTCTTAGACACTTATCACATCTTCACTCTTGCTTCTTAGATTCTAAAAATAATACTTGCCTCACAAGGGATACTAATGAGGGAATATTTGCAGTATATTTTTAAAATGTGCTGGTATTAATTAGAAATTATAATTATCCCAGTACCAGCTGGCATTTCTCTTCATACTGAAATGTTCCTTTTGAACAAGAGAGGAAACAAAATGCACTGTAACTTCTTTTTCAAAGATATAGCAAAGTACAGTATGTCAGAGAAAATATAATGTCTGGAAAATTGCAGTTGCTTTTGGGTACTTTCCTGAATAGATTATTTCTGGAAAACCTCATCAACTCTCTATTGTTGTGTTGAGCAAATGCTATATGTCTCAAAAAAGTAGAGAAACTTTCGCTTTGCCTTGAAAACAAACTACATTTCCTGAACCCACCATTTGCAACAAGTACAGCTAAATGTAAAGACTACAATATCTGCATTTCTGGGCTGCTAAAGATTGCCTCTTCAGTGACAAGTATCAACTAAGGTATACCCCACATTGTAACAAGTACCTAAGTTTTATGAAGCCACTTTTGACAAACTACTTGAAATACATGAGTTTTGACAGTTTTGTGATAAAAATTTCATGTACGTGGGGTTGAATTTCACTCATCCTGAGTCTGTAACAGGAGCAATCTGGGGGCATATTCATTGTTAGGAGGCAAGGCTTTGGAGGAAATACTTGTCAGTCAATATGATGGTATTTTTTCCTATGGCAGCCACTTTGGCTGTTCCGATTTTGAACCATTGAGGTAAATCCCAGGGACGTAAACAAGCAGCCGGAAAGGCAAATGGAAAGATTGATGTATATTTTACCTCTAGATGCATATATTGACATATAATTTACCTCTAGATACCACCTCAGCATTTGGATGGCCAGTCCCATCTGTACGTATGGGGTCTGCCAATACTCAACAGGCACATAATGTTCAGAGATCCCTATGGCGAGTGATGGTGCCTTTGGAGTTGCCTCGGCTTCCTGGTGCTGTCACGGATGGGTCTGAAACTTCCCCTGTGCAAATCCAGTTCCCTGGCACATTGCAAACACTTGTTTTTCATGCATAGGTGTTTCTGCCAGGGTATAAGAGGGCTACACACTTGTAGGACCAAGTCACTTCATTTTATAAAACTCAGATGGCCAGCTGTGTACAGCTGCAAGAGGCTTGTTCCATTCTCTGCCACGCCATGAAGGGGAGCTAAGGTCCTAATATAGCTTCATTACTCTTATTTATTTGCATCATGCTTGCAGCATAAGTATTAGGCATTGCTAAACAGAGCCAACAACATTAATTCAGAATTCAAAAAGAGAACAAGGATATATTCCAGGATAATAAGATGTAATATATTGAAGCTACAGCTAGTGCTATAAAACATTGATTTGCTGTAAACAGTTTAATGTACCCCCTTCCAGCTGCATTAATAAGTCTGCAGTATGTACATATATTGGTGTGAAAATGATAAATGTGTCCTTAAAGCAGAACGGGTAGAAATGCAGTAGGTACGTTTCTCATAAGTGCACTGCGTTATTACAAATTTTGTATACAATTATTTGTACTTTAGAGAACATTTAGCATTGATTGGATTTTTAAGTGGAAGAGTTGTGTGTGTGTGGTAGGGTCGGTTTTTTTCCTAGCTGTGTTCTTGATCATCCATTTACTGTCTTTCCATTACTCTATATAAAAGAAGTCCTGACTATGTCATTCCTGTCATCATCTCCACTGCTGCCACCACTCAGTGCAGAACCTAGTAACATTTCCTCTCTTTTTAAAAATCTTACACAGAATGAATCCAGCCAGCTCTTCATGGACCTTATACACTTTTGCTACCTCCTATCACACAGGGCTACTAATGTCCTTTTCAGACCATGTTTTTTGTTACCGGTGTTACTAAAAACAAGCCTCTCTTCAACTCTGATCAAATGTAATTTTTCATACAAATGATTTATCTGTGGTTTCAGATCTGTTTCTTTCCAAATCCTGACCAAACACATTTTTCCACATCTGCTGAATCGGAAAGTTGTACTCACTTTAGGGTATATGGTAACACCACAATTTTATTAATTTCTATTAAGTCATAAACAGCTTGGGCATCCAGGTTTCTGAGACAGGCTGTGCAAAATAATGTTGTGCTTCACTGTAACTTGGTGTGTGGGACATTGCCTGAATTAATCATACTCTAACATCAGCAGAAACAGCAAGCAAACACCAAGTAAAGTCTCCAGGTGCTGCAGTGTGCATTTGGAGTGCTTGATTGTACAAGGTGTTTCAAAAAGATGGACCCAATTTCAAAGCAGTATGTTTCACAATGGCAATATGTTACACAAAAATTTACAGTTTAATGAATTACCAAGTTTTACTAACCTTTTTATAACCTTTTTATAAACTTACAAATGCGATATAGTGATTTCAAATTGGGTCCATCTTTTTTAAACACCCTGTATTGTCACTTCGCCACACACTAACGCTTTGTCAGGACATAAATATTAGAGAATCCCAATAAGCAGCAGCCATACAAGGCTGGTTTGTGGCCCTGTGACTCCATTCAGTACAACATCAACCCGCAGGTGGGTAAAAAAGATGGTGATACTGGTTAGTTCTTTTCTCTCCTCCTCCTTTCTTGGCTGTTTGAAGAGGATGTCCAGAGAGCCTAAAAAAGTGCCTGCTGTGTTTCACATGCCTACAAAACACTTCGCATCTCCTCTGGTCACACTCCTGCCAGTCCTGATTCCTGAGTGAAACCCCAGCAATACATAAAGTGAGGGTGCCTCTGCCATTAATTATCACTGGTTTCTAATTGTCAACTTTACACTGTTCCTTCAGCATTTAATATCCAGTGATCATATGCATTGTATTTCTTTAGGTTATACTGTCTATTGAAGAAGGCTACAGGCTTCCAGCACCCATGGGTTGCCCAGCTTCTCTTCACCAACTAATGCTTCACTGCTGGCAAAAGGAGAGGAACCACCGTCCAAAATTTGGTGACATTGTCAACTTTCTAGACAAACTGATCCGCAATCCGAGCACCCTTCATACCTTAGTGGAGGATGTACTTGTGTAAGACTCCTTCTGGTACTTTTTTTTTTAATGGATGGTGGCTATCATTAGATGTTTTAAGGCATTAAGTAGGGTGGGAGAGAGCAGAAAAGTTCTAAATTCATGAAGTTATGGGGGTTCAAATAGCTTTAAGCCTCTTTTAAGGTTTGCTTTATTGTTAATGAACTGTTGTATAAGGTCTTGCTGATGACACTAAACAAAGTGGGGAAAGGGACACACTGGAAGGGAGAGCCACCCTGCATAGCCCTGGATAGGCTGGAAAAGAACCTTTTGAAGTTCAACAAGGACAAGTGTAAGGTCTTCCACCTTGGAGAACATAGTCCAGGAGTGCAGCACAAGCTGGGATCTACCTGGCTGGGGAGCAGCTCTGTGGACAGGGACCTGGGGGTCCTAGCGGACAAGCAGCTCAACATGAGTGAACAGCAAGCTGCTGCAGCAAAGAAAGCCAACAGGATGCTGGGCTGCTTTAGCAAGAGCATCACCAGCAGAGACAAGGAAGTCATTATCTCGCTCTTCTCAGTGCTTGTCAGGCCACAGCTGGAACACTGTGTTCAGTTTTGGTCCCTGCTATGCAAAAAAGTTGTGGACAGGCTGGAGAAGGTCCAGAGAAGGACCACAAAGATGATCAAAGGACTGGGAAGCCACCACATGAGAACTGGCTGAGAGAACTGGGCTTATTCAGCCTTGAGAGAACAAGGCTTAGGGGAGACCTTATCACCGTGTTCCATTATTTAAAGGGTGGCTACAAAGAAGATGGAGACTCCCTTTTTACAAGGAGTCACATGGAAAACATGAGGGGCAATGGGTACAAGTTACTCCTGGAGAGATTCTGATTGGACACAGAGGGAAATGTTTCATGATGAGAACAATCAGCCATTGGAATAATCTCCCCGGGGAAGTGGTGGATTCCCCAACATCGGACACTTTTAAGATTCAGCTGGGCAGGGTGCTGGGCCACCTTTTCTAGACTGTACTTTTGCCAGAAGGCCTGGACCAGGTGATCCTTGTGATCCATTCCAGCCTGGTATTCTATGATTCCATTACATTTTTTTTTTCCTCAAGTCATGCAGGTTATATTAGGTATTTTTCTTTTTTTTTGTTTTGGTTTGGTTTTTGTTTGAGATCTGTTTGTGTGTTGTCTATCCTTAATCTTTGTGAATCTCTTCGTTCGCTTTTTTTGGCTCTTCTCCTATATGCTAGTATTCTCTTTGTAATTTTTTTCTCTGTTCAACAGCCTGTCTCTCCATCTGACAGTGCCCAAGCAATTTCTGAACTGCCCAGGAGTAATTCCCCACAGAAAGTAGTTATGTCTTAGTTTGTTAAATCTGTATTTATCTGCAGAAAAATGGCAACAATGACCAAATAAGAGATGGTGCTATTACCACTCCACAAAAGAATTATTATTGATGGTGTTGTCCAAAGTTTTTTCCATTCATAATATTACAGAAATTAATGCAGCCACAGGAGAAGCAAGCCTGTGGTGGAAGAATTTCTCAATTTTTGTGGGCTTATTAATCCATACTGTCCCTGGATATCATCTGAAAGCAGTGAAGCTCCAGGTGGCCTCACTGTCTTCAGTAGCTGAAATTCACATTAAGATAGAGGTGCTTTCATGAAGACACCCCCACTGTGTTTCTAAAGGGTTCTCAATGCCTGGGTGGGTCTTGCTGAGAACCTCAGTGGGTTAAGATGTTTTTTAATATGGTTTGAAGAGGGGCTGAGCAACAGGGAAAAGATTGAGGCTGGTATCTTGCTGTCCCTGTTTTCTTGCAGTCGAGCTCTTATTGAGCTCACCTGCTTGGGAAAGTTTTTCCATTCATCTGGCAATGCTTGATGCAGTCAATCTGAATTATTATTGTGTTGCTCTTAACTTACGAGGTTGGCAGTTATTCTATAGAATCATACAGTCATAGAGTAATTCGGGTTGGAAGGGACCTTGGTAGGTGTTTAATTGAGGTTTCTACTTAATAATGTTCTCCTGTCCTGCAGTCTCTCTCTCTGTTATTTTGATAATGTGAATGAAAGTCAGTGTGTTTAATGTATTTGAATATGTGTGGTTGAAACTCAGTATGTTAAGATACCAGGGTGTGTCGCTTCCTACAGTATACATAAGCTATGTTCCCTCAGTTAATGTTGGCTGGCTTTTGCTGCCTAAATTTTCATTTTCAATAAATTACATCTTTCTCCTAGAGGCTATCATAAAGCTTTTATAAATAGCAGTGTGCTTTTTCTGCATTCTGTTCCTACAGTTTCTCTACACAAAATGTACAAAGTCAATGGAAGTTGTGAGCCCTCATCAGTGTGGTACACAACAGAAGACTGGAAATGTATGCGCCAAAATTGGAATATTTTTTTTTCCCACCTGTTTCAGTTGTGATAATATTCAGGAAAACAACTGAAACAGAAATGTGATTAAATTAGCTCCTTTGTTTTTATTTGCTACTCTATGTAATTTATATAAAAGCAAAGATATAAAATGTTAATTTTTTTGCT
Source organism: Streptopelia decaocto (assembly GCF_964273445.1). NCBI lineage: Eukaryota > Metazoa > Chordata > Aves > Columbiformes > Columbidae > Streptopelia > Streptopelia decaocto. The sequence goes on along the minus strand of NC_138663.1, from coordinate 88,676,715 downwards.
TCTTTTAGGTTTTGAACACTGTAATCAAAGTGTTCCCATTGCACAATGGTATAGCAATAAGGAGCCATTTGGGGTTTTTTTTGGAGAGAAATGTTAGAATAATCTCACAGTGGTTTAGTATTTTTAAATTCTGTTTCATGCTAAATTTTGTTTGTCCTCTACTTTGGCTACTGTATTTACAAATTATTGTCATCCTGAAGATGTAAGATCTGTAAAGAAATGCTTTATGGGAACAAAGAGAAGAACAGTAGGAGAGGTCTGTTCCTTGTTTTTTTACAGAGCTGCAGAGCTTTAAAAAAATGTATTGTTTAAGTAGTGTAACTTGGCAGGCAAACATGGTTTCTAAGTTTTAGACAACAGGTTAAAGAGATCTGCAGTTAAGATTTGACCTTTACAGCACAGGCTTCTCTCTCATTCCTTCTGCCTTCTGTCTACCAGAGTAACCAAGTGTCATATTTTGTACTGCTTTGGTAACCTTTACATTATGTTTTTACAGAATGCCAGATTCACCTGGTGAAGTTCCAGAATATCCTTTGTTTGTTTCAGTCAGTGACTGGCTGGACTCCATAAAAATGGGTCAGTATAAAAATAACTTCATGGCAGCAGGTTTCACAACTTTGGATATGGTTTCAAGAATGAGTATTGAGTAAGTATGCAATCTATTATCCCTACAGTGACTTAATCAATCTGAATTTCTTTGGATGCTGCAGTGATGTAATGATCATCATGTATGGAATAGTGCTTTCATTTCCTTTCCTATCTAAGCTAATAAGACAAATACAGTTGATTTACCAAAACGATGCAGGAGAAAGATGTGATTAAGAGACGCAGAACTGACATTTCATTCTGTGACCACACCAAACACTGCCAAAGGTCAAGCAGAGAACATTCTTAAATGTTTCTTGGGGAATCAGTTTTGATCTAAACCACTGAAATCAGTGGTAAAGATATTTTTTTACTTTGCTGTGAAAATCCTCAACCCCATGTCAGTCCTCATGGAAGTTGTTCCACAGCTTGCTGCCCTTCTTCAACCATCTCGATCATTTTTTAAATGAAAACACTGCACCCAGTATATAGAAGTTTGGGCAAACTATGGATTAATATGGTAGCATAATACATTCTATTTTGTTCTCTTTTCCCTTCCCATTAATTCCTAATCTTTTATTTGATGCTGAGACTGTCTGTATTAATAATGGTAGTGGTCAGTTAAAACTCAGTAATTTTACATGTGAAGTTAGGACTGGTTTTCTCCCATGTGTATCACTTTACATTCACCTACATTGACTTTTATCTGCTGCTTTATGGCATAGTCACTTAGTCTTATAAGATCCTTCTGAAACTCTTCGCAGCTGGCCCTTTCCATTACTGCCCTAACAATTCAGTCTCAGTAAATGACTTCTTTGCATCTGTGCTCACCTGTTTCTCCAGACCATTTACCCTGCAGGTTTTCATTCATGACTACATTGTAAAACCTGGCAGCTTACTCCTAACCTCCTGTCTTTAAACTGGTTATTTAGTCACATAAACACCTTCTTACGCCATACCTCCTTATTTTCCCTATAAAGCTTTGATGAGGAATCCTCTCTAAAGATTTTTAAATCCAAGTAGGGTGTATCAAATTAAATGCCTTCATCCATGTGTGTGCTGACTCCTCCACTGGAAACAAATAATTTTATAAAATAGTTTCCCTTTGCAAAGCCATAGTGATTCCAGTAGATAACTTATCCAGGCATCCCATAATTCTGTACTTTACTATAGTTTCTATTATGCACTGTAATGATTTCAGGCTCACAGGTCTCTAGTTCCCACATCTCCCCTGAAAACTTGTTACTTTGCCTGGCAGCATTCTCCATGCCTCAGGCACCAAGAAATTTTTAAGCAAGTGGAACAGAGCTGAAACATCACTCTCTCACACCCCTGTTAGTAATTCCACTACTTCCTCCTTTAAGTCTTTTAAAACTCTTTGCTAAAGATAGTCTTATTCTGGAGGTGGGTTGTTGCTTGGTTTTTAAGTTTGTTATAGAGCCTCTCCTGCAGTCACTTCAACTTCAGACAGATCCTCTGACAAGTACTCCATAAAGGTTCTGGCATGGGAGTCACTTAAATTTGTTCCACAGTGAATATCAACTCAAATAATTGGTTCAGTCTTCTGGAAGTGGCCAGTCTTGCAGTGCTTTTTTATACCCAAATCATCATTAGATTCTACAGGCACTCTGGCAGGTTTCTTGTACCCCAGTGAGCCTGCAAAAAAATCTTATCTTATTACTAGGTGTCTTTTTCTGGTTGTTCCTCTAGTTGGTTTATTTTTTTTTTTAGCCTTACCGTGCTTTTAAAGATAATCTGCCTAAGGTTATCATCTTTCCTACTTTCTTTCTTTAGATATCACTTCAGCTTTTTGAAAGATTCTTTCTTCAAACAACCTCTGTTACCCTAAGGCTGCTGGCATCCTTCTCAGTTTTATCAGGCCTTTCTTGATATGTGCTATGCATCATTCCCGCATTTCTAACACCACTCCCTGCTGTAAAGGTTTATTCTTTTAGCTGACCCTTTTTAGCTTCTAAGATGCTCAATATTTTTGCATAGTCCCTGCTGACCTTAAGCGTTGTGTATCATCCCCCATGTGGATGCGAAGCCCAAGTACATAATACTTGCTTCTATACAGTGGCTCTTCATCTGGAGGATACAAAGCCAGGTATCTTGAACTGCAAACCTGAAACTCATAAAGGTCATGCCTCATCCCCCAGGCTCCTTTATTACCTGTATCATCAAACAGTTTTTGAGGGTATCTAAACAAGTGGTATCTATGCTATGTCCCAGCGTGGGATTTGCACAATTAGACAAGGCATATCTGAAGTTTCCTGCCCTCACCACCTCTGTGATCTTTCTCAGCATATTGAAGTTGTTGATGTTTATAGAACAATGGAACTAGTGGATGGTGCCAGATGCTGAGGGCTGGTGACTTCATTCCTGCCGAAGAGTCAGGCTCTGTGGGTGACCTACCACCTCCAGGGTGCTGGTCTAGATGAGATGGAGGGAAATCTGGGTTGAGCTCTAAGATTCAGTGCCATTCTGATCTTGAGACCACCTCTCACCACCCAAATCATCAGAATCACAGCCTCTGTTATTGATATTTCAGCCTCAGGACTGCAAAAGTGAGTGTATCAGCCCTGTTCCTTTGCAAGTGAAGTGGAAAACATTTGCTACTAACATATTGCTAAAAATGGGCTATTAGAACCCTCCTCTTGGATTCTTCCTCAAGAGTTGAAAAAATTACTTGACCATTAGTATCACAACAGAAGTGAGTGCTCTAACTACAACATTTTTAAGATTATTTTCTTATATGGCTGCCTTTAAACAAATTTGGAATTGACAGGTGCATAAAACTTGAACATTTGCAGTATTCTCGTATGTTCCAGTCAGGAAAATAAACTGTCCTGAAGTAGAGCAATTCATCCTATATTTGTAGTCTTTTGTGTGCAAGAGACTTTACTATACTTGCATCCACGATGAAACTTTTTATCTTGCAGTGACATTAGAAGAATTGGAGTTGTACTCATTGGACACCAGAGACGAATAGTCAGCAGTTTACAGACTTTGCGGTTACAAATGATGCACATACAGGAGAAAGGATTTCATGTATGAAAGTACTAGAATCAACTGTGTTTTGTGCCTCAGCATTTCTAAAATGGAAAATACTCCCATTCTTCCCTTCTGCTCTTCCCAACTTCAAGAACTGCAGTCTCCTGTTCAGATTATAAAAGTACTTCTATGTTAATGCTTCCAAACAGGAATTTTTAATCACACTGCATAGCTCCTCTGCCAGTTACCTGCCGATAAAATCCTGGCCTACTGCAGGACTCTCGCTACACATTGATGAATAACTCAGCATGGACGTGTAACTTTGTTTAACAGTATTCGGGAAACTTTCATGAACTTACTTGAAAGTAGTAATCTATTTGGCCTGGTGTGGCTTCTTTATCGATGTATTTAGAGTTTGCTGGTAGATCAAAAAGTATTTGACTTCTTTCATGTTCTGTGACCATGTAACTTCCAATACCAAATGTGCAATCAAGAAGAAGTTTGGCATATATATTTATTTTATCTCTTAATTAAATCCAAATGGATGGGTCCTATTGTTACATTACTTTATAATAGTTTAAATGCTGGTAAGTTGGTGCCTCAAAATGTTAGTATTGTTTGCAGAAATGACTGATGATTTTATGTAGCGAGTTTTTGTTGTGTGAATAATTGGGAGGACAGTGAAAGAAATCTCTTTGAAATCTTAAGGTACTTGGTTTTTAATTACTTTAGCACTTGACACTTTTTATGCTTTAAATTTTAGATTAGGTTGGAAAACGTGTTCATCCTTGGGATTCTTCACCACTCTTTTTTTTTTTTTTTTGGTGGTACTCAGCATTTGCTTCTACTACGTGGCAAGTATTCACTGGAAAACTGATTGTAATGTTTCCATAACCACGTGTAAAACATGCTTGTCAGCTGTATCGTGGCCACATAGACTTCAGAAAGCTTTCTGTTCCAAAAATGCAGGCATGAACTAAGCATAATTTCCACCAGTGGTAGTAGACCTTTGAGGGCCAGCCAACAGTGGGGTGATGTGCTAATTCCTGTGGGAGCAGGCCAGCCATATCATCCTCCAGTGGAGGGCAGTGGTACAACCAATTAATGCTGGAAGTTACGCGCTGCGGTATTTGGTCTTCTTGTACGTAGGCAGAAGAGGAGGTGTAGGACAGCAGTGTAATAATACGTTGCCTTGAGTCTACTTCTAACTGCTTTTAGAAGTAAAAAGCAGACTCTGTTGAAATGGAGCTCTGGTTACTGTGGGCTGGATCTTCATTTAGTGTAAATGAAATTGATGACCATTACCTTTAGAACTCTTCAATAGCCATATTTACATGCAAGAAAATGGCTGCAAAGGCCTAACGTAGTATTTGTACCTCTCTTAAGAATTACAGCTTTCATGTTTTATTCGGACAACTTACACAGACGTGCGGGGCTACATTTCCAAACATTTGCATGAGATATGCGCTTCTGGAAACAGGGGAACAAGCGCATGTCTGTGTGCTGTAGAAGTCACGCGCAGATCTACATGCATGTCACATGTAAACTGGATGCAGATGCTTTTGTTGATTCATACATAGTTTGGAGGATGTTTTTGAGTTACATGTCATTCCAATATACTCAAGCTTTACAACTTTTCTGTTAAAACGTGCGTTTGGGTAATTATTATAATATATGTGTATATCAAAATGAACTAAATACTTTATGTAATCATAATTATATTTACTGCTTAATTTACAGCTTGTAAATCAAAATGTATTTCCTAACTCTTGGAAAAGGCTGCCATTGTATACAAGTGGCAAAAAAAGGAAAATCAGAAAGCAACTCAGAAAAGATTATGCTTCCAACCAGTTCACACAGTAAGACATGCTAGGCCTGATTCTCTGTTGTCACTTTACGTTGGAATAGTTGCATTAATTTAAGAGGGATGACAGTAGTGCACCAAGTAAATTTTCCTTTCTTTCATTAAAAAAAAAAAAAGGGAATTAACTGAGGAACAACACTGGTGTTCTGCAATGCCAATTTAATGATCTCGTTTAATTAAGGGCAGTACCAATCCTATTCTAGCTACAAAGGTAGTTTTGCCAGCATGAGTAGTGCCATTGAACTCAGCAGGACTGTACAAGCATGTACATTTAGCAAGATCACAGGCCGTCAGTGGGAAAAAAAGCATTTGTTCTTTTCTGTGACTCTCACTTGAAAAATTCTGCCCCAGTTCCACATCTGAATAATTTTTTTGTAAAAGTTCTCTTATGGAAAGAAAACCACACTTACCTGAAGCCTTTTAAAAAATACTATCATCACAGCATAATTTAGGAGTTGATTTTCCTTTATCATTTTGTTATCCATTTTGCCTGTCATTGCTTCCGTGGCCAACAACATGACATCTGTGCAAGGAGCCTCTCTCACAATTAAATACACTGCCAAGGAGGTATGAGTCTGTTATTTGTCAATGGGGTTTCAAAATTACTCATAACTAATCCAAACCATGTATGTGCACTTTTAAATTCTCCTTCGCATGTTTTTTTCATTACTGGTAGTGTGGATGCAGAGCAGTATATTACATGTACACAACCTAGATATATTTCATGGACATTAATTTCCAAATTTATCATACTACTGAAAATATATTTTCAATAGAAAAAAATCAATATTAAAACATGTATTAATCAGATATATTTTTTATATAACCAAGAGTTTGGGTAACAAGAAAGGAAAGAACAAGGTATCCTTTGGGTGAGGGCATTTATTAAAAACATTGTAAATCCGGGATTTTGTGGGTTTATGCAGCTTGATTTTTTTGTTGCTCTTGTGGTGCAGTATGACAATTTCATAATAGTTATCTTGATCAAATTTACATTTTCCCCATTTTGGAAACATTTTATTTGCTCTTGCTCCAATTCCAAGCCTACTCTTGCTTTGGTTTTCCTAATTTTTTCATTTAAAAACAAACAAAAAACCAATAGGTGTTATTTTCCAAATGTGAGCTTAATTCTGTGCAGGCCACAAATGTATATGTGAAATCAGAGCAAAGAGTATCCTCTTTGTTACAGAGGATACTTTCTTCAGGTGAAAATTAGCTCTATTTAGTTTTGCTGTATATTGCAATGTGCAGTTAGAGTTTAAATTTAACAAATTGAAGCAAATCTAGTAAGCTGTCTTTGAGAATCTGGCCACATTGCGGAGTGCTTCATGATTAAAAGTAGTCATTGAAAGTTCACTAAATGAAGTGTGTATGCATGATATGCAAGCCAAAAAAAAAAAAAACGCATTAAAATGTGGACATAAGGAAATGAAATCGTTCAAAGTTATTTACAAGTGATATTCATGTGTAGATTTTTCTCACAGATCTGATTGTCATTAATCTAGAGTATAATCTGTCTATCTGTACTGCTATGACTACTTGCATATCACTTAAGCACCTAAAACACAGCTTAAGTGATGGCCTTGACTGCTGAGCAGGACCATGTTAGTGTCTCTTGGCTGACAAGTTCACTGCCCTTGTCCATCATGTGCCAACAGCAGCGCTTCTAAAGTTGACTGACAAGCAACTTGAATGTCCATGCACTTATCATTTAGAGCCTGGAGACCTACTGGGAGGAATTCTTCTCACCTAATCTTGGAGGTCTGCATTTGAGCTAGTCATGTGAGGTTCCTTTTTCATCAGTGAGGAGAAGTGGGCCCTTGTAGGATGCAAGTCATCTGACAAATGTAATTATTTATTTCTTGGTTAGATGAATTGTGCCAAAGAGGCACCTGTTTCTCTGCATTCAGAGAGATCAAAATTACTAGTTCATATCCAGGCATCTGTGTTTGGTCAGATGAATCTCATGCACTGATTGTATCTAGTCCTTATGCTGCACCTATGAAAAAAGAGAGAATTTGTGCTGGTGTTAAAACTGAACAAGTAACAGCAGAAGGTTTAGTAGATTTTGCTCAGGAGGGGTTTGCACATTGGAATTACTGAGAAGCATTGGGACTCCATTAGATGAAAGAAAGAGAATTGAGCTATGTAATTTAATTTTTTCTCAAACAAAAGTTACCCTTTTTGTTCTCCATGAATGTAAATTCAGTGTCTGTCCAATAAAAGCTTAGACACATGCTATGCTTTAAGACATCAGCCAAGACTTCTCAGCGTAAGGCAATTTTTTTAACTGCACTCAACTATAAATGCAAATAGACTAGTTGTTCTGGACAAAGCATTCTCTGTCCAAAATTGTATCAGGTATTATCTGGATTATTCTGACATGGAACTCATACACTCTAGTACTTTAATTCTTCTGTAATTTAAGACTGACTTTCCATTTTCCATTTTTTATATGATGAGCCTAATACTGGGCTCCATGAATTTATTTTTCAGGGCAGATTCATACAGGATCCAAAGGTGGGTCATAAGTAAAATACAGATGCCCTTTATTCAGACACAGTGGAGATTTACAATGTGGAATAGCTAGGACTGCAGAGATGCCTAGTAAGACTCTATTAACCACAGCAATTTCCATGTTAGAATGACCCCATAGGACCACATCAGCCACCAAGGTAAAGCAGCATAGAACATACTTGTATTGAAGACTAGTTGCTAAATTTCAGCTGGCCCCATTGCAAACTGAAACGTGTTAAACTGTTTTAACTGAGCTGATGGAATGGTTCTATGGGACAGATTCTGGCAGCTGAGAATTTCTCTTGTGAACACAAGGCACCTGTAATTACCCTGTCATGGGGTCAGTCTGTCTTGGAATATGTTCCACAGAGAGTGGAAAGGAGGGCTCCCAATTCAGTCCAACACATCTTTTAGAGTAACAAAAGTTAAAGTACTAATAAAAAGTCTGTCTTCCATTGCATCTTCTAAGAAAAATATTAAGAATAGAGATACTTCACTTCTGACACTTGCACATGGTCGAAGAACACTGTATTCTGTTAAACAGTTCTCTTATTTGTTCGCCAAGTGTAATTCATCTTTCCTGAATAAATGGCAAAGATAATCTTATTTTTTTTTCTTTTTATAATGGTACTGTTATTATTTTTTGAGAGTGAGGGAAAGATGTGTTGGGCTGAGCTAAAACTTAGTAGGACAGTGACCTTGAAATCTCCTGGAGAGACAAATGAATCAGCACTGAAAAGGGGGAAAAAAAAATGCCTAAAGCCTACAATAAGGTGAACAGGAATAACTGTTCATATTGTGCTGAGGAGCATCAACAAACCAAACCAAAAGAGAAAAAGAAAAAGAAAAAGAAAGAGAAAAAAAGAAAGGAAAAAAAAAAAAGAAAAATAAAAGTAAAAAGAAAAAGAGAAAAAGGAAAAGCAAAAAAGAAAGAAAAAAAGTGTTGCATAAGGCTGTTCCATGCACTTACAACTCACAAATATCTTCTACCATCATACACTGTATTTAGTAGTGCACACTGCTCATCTCATCCATGAGTGCTATGGTTGCATATAGTTCCTCAGATTATGGACCAGGATATGTTAAGCACATTATGGATATAAAATATTTGTCTATATATACAGAAAGAATTGTAAATATAACATGTATCATAATATCTGAGATTTTTCAAACCTACAGGATTAATTATGTAACTCCCAATAATGGGGTTGATCTGCCCCATTGACTTTTAAAATTTTTAATGGCATGCACTGTATGTGTATAGTACTTCCCAGACTTCCTTGGCTTCTTATCTGGAAAGGGACAGACTCTGTTTCTCCACGGGCAGGAAAAGCATTTTCAAACTGGCTTACAGAAAGCTGCCTGGTCACCTGATGCTGACGCTTCTTCTGCCACCACACCAAACCCCTTTCTACTGATTCTTGTCTGTACGACTAATTACTGTAGAAATCATCAGTGATCATAAAGGGGAAGCAAGGTACCCATGAGCCAGCATCTCCAGTAAGAGGTAGTCCATGCTATAAAAAGGTTGAGTCCATCTGCTGAAGTCACCAAATACGTTTAAACAGTATATGAATTATTTTATTTTAAATAGCCACTTATAGACACTTGTGAGGTTAAAATGAGAGACATTTTCAAGGGAATATGAGTAAGGATATGCCATTTTATAATCTAAAAAGATGTGCTAAATTTTAGAAAGGAAAACTAACAAAAATGCCTGATAAAAAACATGAAGTTAAAAAACAGATTAGAGTTCAAATATATTTCAATATCTTATATGTGAAATAATATAATGCCAGTTCAGTGAAATCTATTTGTGTGTATGTTTCTTTAAATATTCTACATTAGTATCTCTTAACCTTTCTTTCCTGCAAGAGATTTCCCAAGTACCTTTCTCTCCCAGAAGATTTTAGCATATTGTCTGATTTTTCACACCTGTGTAATTAAACTGGAATAAAAAATGCCAAGTCATGAAACTGAAGATATGGGAAAAAATATATTTAAAAGATCAGTCTCAAAATCATTGGAAGTTTTCACACTTGTTCCACTTCGTTCCTGTCCAAAATTTTGACCTATATCTAAGCATCTGAGCACTTTGACTAGCAGGTAACTAAACATGTGTCTCAGTAATGATGTATGTACTGTGCCACTGTGCCATGTTCAGAAATTCCTCAATCTATAAACAGTTCCATGTTTGTATGGCTTAATTCAGATAAGGAGGCTCATTAGAAATGGAACTATTTACATGGGCAGAGTTAGGCATAAAAGACTTGCAAATCCAAGTCCCTGTAAAATATTTGTAAGGCAGCGTAAGATATATTTGTCATTTTTTTCAACTTCAGTACCACACATGGTTTCCTTCAGCAGTCCAGTATATTCATTGATACTATGACAAAACCTTCCCCGCACATTGTTCTTCATATGTGAGAAGATATTGTTGACCTTTTTCTTCATTTGGGAAATACTACACATTTTGAGGAATATTCATCTCTAACATGTGCATCATCAAGCTGATTACAAATTTGTGAATAAATTTCTTGTTATTGACAATTGAGTGAAAAACTGCCAAGCAGCAGCATGTATGTTGAGCTACAGATAAGACAAAACCCTGGGACTGAAAATTCACAAATCAAAGAGAAATTTAGCCCTCTATATTATGAACTGTGTGATGCCTGAAGCCTTGGTTGTATAGAAAGCAACCTTGAACCTAGGATCTGGAAAATCGAATTTGACGGAAATCTGCATTGGAATCCAAATATTAATTTCTGGTTGTGAATGATGAAAAAGTGCCCGCTGTAACACTCAAGGGAGTATTTTCATAGCATCATCACAGTGTAATGCTCTGAGGCTCCTCTACAACAGTAATAGACAATAAACTAGTTGCTGGTTTTCCAGGGCCCCACCTACGAAAAAAAATTGGTAAAATTGTCATCATTTAGATTAGAGCCTGTAGTCCATATTGTGCTAAGGAAAAATAACAACAACAAGTATAAGGCAGTTCCATGCACTTACAACTCACAAATACCTTCTACCATCATATACTGTATTCAGTAGCACACACTGCTCATCCATGAGTGCTATGGTTGTATATAGTTTCTCAGATTATGGACCATTTTTTAAGAAGCTGAATGCTCTGAGCTTTATAACTTACCATTACAGTCCCTTTATGTACAATAGGATTAGCTGAGAAAGACAAAGTGCAGCAAATGTTTCAAATCTGTAGATTATTTTAGCTACTAAATGCCAACTTTAGAAGTTTGATTTTTGTCTTGGAAAAGATCTGTTCTAAAACACCTGGTATTTCCAACTCCTGCTGAAAAATTTTAATTAACTTCTTGATGGAGTAATTCCTGGGACAATGATGTAACCGTGAGGAATTAACTGTTTCGGTATCAATAGGCATGGTCTTGCTGTGATCAAAATTCATGAGAGTTTGTTATGACTTCACTGGCAGTGAGATGAAGCCCTATGTTATACATACATTATGTAGCATTCAGGTCTCCAAACAAATTCTCCTTCCCTGCATTCCGCTACTGTCATGTTTGACTTGTTAAGAGAATCAGCACTTATTAGGACACACACTGTCCTGTCATTCAAATGTATTGCTAAAACTTTTTTGCTAGTTTTAATTTCTCCATTGAGAGTTTCAGGCTGAGATGTGGGTTGGTCATTCAGGGCTTGATCCAAAATCAGTTAAATGCGTAAGAAGATGTCAACAGACTGTAACAGGTTTTGGATTAAGAGTTTCTACAGATTTGCATGGAACAGATGGCCTCATTTAATAGGGGGGAAAAGAGTGCACTAAGCATAAAAGACAATGCTATGACCTCAGGGATGTGATGAAATAGATTATGGTTACCTTCAACATGGTAGACCTGAATTGCAAGGCACGAAAGGTGGTTGCTGCACTGTTTTATTGGAATGGGCCACCATCTCTGAGTTTGTAATAAGTATTTAAAATTATTTAATAGAGAGTCTAACATGAATGTTTTCTGTTTGTTTGTTGTGGGGGTTGGTGAGGTTTTTTGTTTGGTTGAGTTTTTTTTTTCTTTTTTGGTTTTGGTTTGGTTCTGGTTGGTTGGTTTGTTTGTGGGGTTTGTTGGTTGATTGGTTGGTTGGTTTCTGCTAGAAAATTCTCCAAATTCCTGCACTTAAATTCAGGATAAAACCATGATCCCCATCAAACAAACAGAACCTACAAAAAATAGGATTTATCTGTCCTTTTTCATGAAGATATGGCATTATGCAATATGATCTCCCCTTCATAGTAACAGTTCTATCTGATCATTTGCCTCTTTGTACAAGCTGTTCTATACTCCTAGTGCATTGCAGTGTAAATTTGGAGATTTGCCAGTTAATGAAAGGCACAGTAGCAAATAAAATAACTAATGCCCTCCTAGTGGTTCTGTTTACTTGACTCTTTTGTTAGTTCCCTATCTCAAGAAAAACATCCTACTCTAAAATTCCTAACATGTAAATGCATAAACATTTTAAAGCTTATGGCTATGATAACCCGTCTGCCTCTCCCCAAGAAGCAGCTAGCTTTGAATTGTCAGTGTAGCATTTTAATATAATTTCTTTTGCAGCAATGTCTTCCTCCAATTTCTCTACATAAAGTTTCTTCATTAACTCTGGTGAAGGAACTGGATCCAATCAGTACTTCAGTGTATGTTGTTCTTACCTAGAGCCTCGTGACTGCTTCTGTTGAGGCCAGTATCAAAATTCTGTGATGGTATCAGTTACATCACGCACAGTGATGCTGTGTCTGAAAACCTGGACACTAACAAAAAGGGCTTGTTCTTTTTGGTGTGGTACAACCCATATTGACTTTGGTAATGACAACAGGTACTCTGCACTTCTCAGGACTGCATCTGCAGTTTAACAAGGAAAAAGAATCTTTAAATGCTTATGTGAAACCGTATATACTGAGAGGCAATAGTTTGTTTTCTAGCAAAGCAACTTTCATTGTTTTAATTTTGTCATCAGGGTTGGTTTTTTTTAAATACAAACCACTTTCACTTACAGAAAAGATGCAAAAAAATATTTTACTACCTTCCAAAAATTAGCTTGGATTTTTCTCTTGGAAGATCGTAGAATCACAGAATGGTTTGCATTGGAAGGGCCCTTAAAGATCATTTCATTCCAACCCTCCCTGCCATGGACAGGGACACCTTCCACTAGACCAGGTTGCTCAAAGCCACATCCAACCTGGCCTTGAACACTTCCAGGGATGAGGCATCCACAACTTCTTTGGGCAGCCTGTTCCAGTGTCTCACCACCCTCATGGTGAGGAACTTCTTCCTTATGTCTAAGCTAAATATACCCTCTTCCAGTTTAAAGCCATTACCCCTTGTCCGATCTCTACATGCCCTTGTAAAAAGTCCCTCTCCAGCTGTCTTGTAGGTCCTCTTTCGGTACTAAAAGGCTGCTATAAGGTCTGCCCAGAGCCTTCTCTTCTCCAAGCTGAACAACCCTAACTATCTAGCCTGTGTTCACAGCAGAGGTGCTCCAGTCCTCTGATCATCTTCATAACCCTCCTCTGGACCTGCTCCAACAGGTCCATGTATTTCTTATGTTGGGGACCCCAGAGCTGGATGCAGAACTCCAGGTGGGGTCTTACCAGAGCATGGTAGTGGGTCAGAATCATCTCCCTTGACCTGCTGGCCATGCTCCTTTTGATGCAACCCAAGGTACAGTTGGCTTTTTGGTCTGGAAGTGCAGGTTGCTGGGTCATGTTTAATTTCTCATCAACCAACACCCCTAAGACCCTCTCCTCAGGGCTGCTCTCAATCCATTCTTCACCCAGCCTGTATTTGTGCTTGGGAATTCCCCAACCCATGTGCAGGACTTTGCACTTGGCCTTGTTGAACTTCATGAGGTTCGCACAGACCCACCTCTCAAGCCTGTCTGGGTCCCTCTGGATGACATTCCCTTCCCTCCGGTATGTCAACTGCACCACACAGCTTGGTGTTGTCAGCAGACTTGCGAAGAATGCACTCAATCCCAACGAAGATGTTAAACAACAAAGATGTTAAACAGCACCAGTCCTAGCACCAACCCCTGAGGAATGCCACTTGTCACTGGTTTCCACTTGAACATTGAGCCATTGACCCTAACTCTTCGAGTGCACCCATCCAGCCAATTCTGTATCCACTGAGTGGTCCATCTATCAAATCCATGTCTGTTCAATTTAGAGACAAGGCTTTAGAGTCAAACGCTTTGCACAAGTCCAGGTAGATGATGTCAGTTGCTGTTTTCTTATCCACCAATGCTGTAACTCTATTGTAGAAGGCCACCAAATTTGTCAGTCAGAGTTTGCCCTTAGTGAAGCCATATTGGCTGTCACTGATCACCACCTTATTTTCCATGTACCTTAGCATAGCTTCCAGGAGGATCTATCTGCTTCATGATCTTGCCAGGCACAGAGATCAGACTGACTGTCCTGTAGTTCCCCAGGTCTTCCTTTTTTCCCTTTTTAAAAATGGGGGTTATGTTTCCCCTTTTCCAGTCAGTGGGAACTTCACCAGACTGCTACGATCTCTCAGATATGATGGATAGTGGCTTAGCAACTTCATCTGCCAGTTCCCATGGATTCATCTTATCAGGTCCCATGGACTTGTGCATCTTCAGGTTCCTTAGATGGTCTCAAACATGTTTTTCTCCTACAGCAGGCAGTTCTTCATTCTCCCAGTCCCTGCCTTTGCCTGCTGTGACTTGGGTGGTGTAGCTACAGCACTTGCCCATGAAGACTGAGGAGAAAGAGTCATTGAGTACCTCAGCCTTCTCCATATCCTGGGTAACCAGATCTCCCATTTCCTTCCAGAGAGGGCCCACATTTCCCCTAGTCTTCCTTTTAGCACCAATGTACCTACAGAAGCTTTTCTTGTTGCCCTCGACGTCCCTGTCCAGATTTAATTCTATCACGGCTTTACTTTTTCTAACCTGATCCCCGGCTGCTCGGACAATTTATCTATATTCCTATAACGTGGTTGGTATGTTTTCTCAGGATAGTCACTATTTCTGTGTGTTGGTTTTCAAAGTATCTCAATTAAAAGGGGTTTTAATCTCTGTCTCTTCTGTGAAATTAGATTGTATACAGTTAAATATGACTGTTCTCCATAGTTTGCTGTTCTAGCATAGCCATAAAATGTATCAATGTATGTGTATATATGAATAACTATTGGATGACAGACACTTTAGATTATATATATAAGCAGCCATGTCAAAACTTTAAAGGTAGATGGCTGCAAAAGTAACAGTATAATCATAATACTCACAAACTATTTTACAAACAAACCATGGCCTCAGCACAGATCTCATATCCTTACCAGTAGTCTGAAACCCACCTTGTCTTTAAAGAACCCCAGATAACATTTGTTTTGCTGTTGCTTCTTTTCCTCTTACTAAACCGTATGTTAATAATGACAACTACCTGTGGCTCAGTCTTCGCCATTTGTCTCACAGAAAAGCAGCCGTGGCACCGTACCTCTGGGTTGTGTCTTCATCGGTCTGAACTCGTGTAGCATTGCACAGAGCAAGCACCATCTACTCATTCTGGGAGACTGAACATTTCTCGGCTGGTATTGTTGGTTTCCCCCTGGGACTGCCTCACTGTTCAGAATGACATTTCCTCATGTAATATATCTCCCATATGTGTTCCCACTGCATTTTTATTTCTGCCTTTTTGCCAGTTTGTAACAGTATTGTAGGAATAGCCATGTAATAAAACGCTTAATATACTGATTTGCAGTCCCAAGGGGAATTTACATTTGAAGCAAAGTTGTTATTAGTTACTGAAAAGTAGTGTTATCTTATTTTTATTATTATTATTCTATTCCTATGATAATATGATGTTCCATGTAAATTTTCATGTGCTGGCATGCCTACAAGTTAATAGTGTTAATAGAATGCTCAGCTCTCAACATTAGGCTGTTTTTAAGGTGAATTGCATTACATATACCATCTCTTTGCAGAAAGAATATGGGGTTTGGCAAAGCTACCTGCTGAGCAACATAATAAGATTTTTGTACAAAGTACAAGTTACTGATTATTATTGTATTTTATTTTTCTATGATTTCCTAAGAGGCATTATCAGGTCTTACAGATGGGGTAAGCCTGTTTATTAAGATATTTATTAGCAAATAAAAGTTACAGTACTGGTGGTTATTTTTGAGTTAATGGTGTTTGTTTTGCCCTAAGTTACTAATATAATGATACACAGTGAAGCCTGTCATACATGATCATGCAAAAAAACCCCAGCTGCTTAACACAGGGTGGTGTACTAATAAAGATGGACCAGCAATATGTTCTAACACTCGAGATGCTTCAGGGTGGTGGTGTTTTTTTCAGCTAAAGAATGCTTAATCATAGTGGCCTCTTCTGTGCTTACCACTGAGCTTTTATGCTCTGATAAATGCCTTATCAAAATGCACATACAGTTAACAACATCAGGAAAAAACTGTGCACATTAAAAGTTCCAAACAGCAGCACTCTCTCCTTCAGAAACACAGGGAATCTGAATTTTAAACAGATCTCAATGTGCTATTAAGATTCTGCAGTACTGTTCAAGCTCCTTATGGTGGTTCACTGAGCCATGCAACTCCTTTCATGCAAGTCCTTCTCTAGTGTTTTTCCAAACTCTCACTGACAAATGCAGTCTTATAACTGATCGTATTATGTACATAATGCCAGGCTAATACACAATGATTCACAAAGAAGTAAATGCCATATACAGTAATCAGACCCTACCTCAGAAAGTTTATAATTAGCCTTTCATTTCTTAACATCATATGCATCCAATACATAACCGAACAGAAGCATATATAGATTATTAGGAAATGAATGTCTGATGTCCACAGTCCATTACATCCTGCATATTTTACATGGGAAGAGCTTTCTTGCTAGGGACCATCAGGTTTAACGTGGTGTCTATGATGAAGAATGAATATTGCATTTTAGATATGGTTACAGAAATGCCTCTGCCATTCTTTCTTGTTTGTTGAGTTTAGAACTAGTTCTTAGATGCAGACTGATTTCAGTATAAAAAGTAGGAGACAACAGCCTCCCCTAACACGGACTTACCCCACAACCCAATTCATTTTTAGAAAGTGCTTCAACCCAGAATTTCACTGTGAGATTTAGGCTACTTGCTTTTTTCTTTAATGACTCATAATGTCACTATGAGAGAATCTCATATTTTAATCAGAACCTTTCTGGGTATAGGGAAATCATGATTGCAATTTACCTCAAACCTTTAATAATAATGAAAGCAACAATGAGAATTAGAAAGCCAAGCAATAGACAAAATGCTTGTAGGTTTTTTTATTTTTTGAAGTTTAATGACAAGTGCATTTTAACTGGGAGCTTCTGACTTAAGGTTTTTAGTAGCAAGAACTGTCCACATTGCTATCAAACAGTATTTCCACATCTCTGCCCATGGCAGAAGGTGAGGTAGCAGACTGAAAGCTATGTTCAGCATAGGTTAAACTACATTAGAGTTTTTCAAAACAGGGGTGAAGCTCCATGAAGGAAAATTGCTTCTTCAAGCCAAGGAGCTGTACAGACCTCCCTGTGAGAAGCAGAGGCAGAACTGTGCACTCTACCCCTCACTCATTGCTTATCTTTGTTCAGATGTGAAGGGCAAACCCAAAGATACACTTAAAATCTGGAATTATGGGAATTATCAGACTGCAGTGAGGAGAGTGGGAGAGACCGAGTTGTTCCACCTCATTGGCTTGCACTGCAGGCCCATGAGGGATGTGTATGAACAGCATGCTGAGCTCTTCCTTGCCTCAACTTCTGCTTGGCCATGTAGGGTCTCATTAGGCTCTGCAGTGTCAGGTACTGAGCTGGACACAGGGAATGGTATAGGAATAATCTTTTACATCCTATGAGTACCTCCATAGAGGTGTGAGAGTGAGGAAAACTCATGCTCCTGTTCCAAGTAAAAAACAGGATGAGTCTTTTCTGCATTTGATACCTGCGAGCACATAGCAAGTCA
Source organism: Streptopelia decaocto (assembly GCF_964273445.1). Classification (NCBI taxonomy): domain Eukaryota; kingdom Metazoa; phylum Chordata; class Aves; order Columbiformes; family Columbidae; genus Streptopelia; species Streptopelia decaocto. Next base: position 88,658,755 of record NC_138663.1, on the reverse strand, counting down.
CAGCATGCACTTTCACACAATTGAGAACAACTTTGGCAGCTAAGTTTAAGTATATGGTAGAAAAGAGACTGGGTTTTAGTTTATATCTGGTCCTGTGTGGAGCTCATTTAAAGAACAGCATTGCCAGCCGGGAGAGGGAGGTGACTGTCCCTCTCTGCTCTGCACTGGTGCGGCCTCACCTGGAGCACTGTGTGCAGTTCTGGGTGCCACGGGATAAAAAGTAGACAAGTTACCGGAGGGTGGCCAGAAGAGGGCTACGAAATTGGTGATTTGGAGAGAAAGCCATATGAGGAGCGGCTAAAGTCACTGGGTTTGTTCAGCCTGGAGGAGACTGAGAGACCTCATGGTGGCTACAGCTTCCTCACAAGGGGAGCAGGAGGGGCAAGTACTGATCTCTTCTCTCTGGTGACCAGTGACAGAACCTGAGGCAATGGCACAAGATGTGCCAGGGGAGGTTTAGGCTGGACATGAGGAAAAGGTTCTTCCCCCAGAGGGTGGTGGAGCACTGGAACAGGCTCCCCAGGGAGGTGTCACAGCCCCATGCCTGACAGTGTTCAAGAAGAGACTGGACAACACCCTCAGACACGTGGTATGAACTGTGGGGTTGTCCTGTGCAGGGACAGGAGCTGGACTCGATGATCCTTGCGAGTCCCTTCCAATTCAAGACAACCTAAGTAATTTAAGGTTTGTACAGCAGACGTAGAACCCACCTGACTGAACTGCGCTACACAGCAAAAAATTACCAAAGTGTATTTCTAGGCACTGTGTCCGGTTTAAACAAGCTGCCCCCTCCCCAAACCCCAGTTGCTGTAATTACCTAAAGCGCCAGCTGGGCGTGACATTTTCCCTGAACATTTGTGCTCCACCAAACTGCCCGCGGCAGGAACAGGAGCTACTATGGACACAGAATCACACACAGAACCACGGAATGTTAGAGACTGGAACGGACACCCTTGGTGCTGGTTTTTATTGGGCTTTTTCTTCACAAGAAGCTTTATCTGACCGAGCGCTCCTGCCTCAGCTGCGCTAGAAAAGCAGACGGGTGGGGATAAAAACACCCAGGGACGCAGAGCATGCCGGACTCGAACGCGGTTCATCGGCGTGATCAGCCTGCGACGCCGGCCCGGTGTACCAGACAGGCGCCCGGGCACAGCTGACACAAGAACACGCAGAACTGCCGGAGATGATAAGGCTCCCGAGCCGGGGCTCCGGGAACGACCCGGGCCGAGCCCGCCGGACCCCGCCGCCCGCTCAAGGCCGCCGGCGGCCGCCGGGCCGGTACCGTCGCCGGAAGAGACGGGGCTCCTGGGGGCGGGGAGGCGGAGCAACGCCTCGACTGGGCAGGGATTGGTTGGGGCGGGGTGGCGGTTTCCTCGGCAACGGCGCAGGCGGCAGCGGTTCGTGGCGGCCGGGCCCGGCCGACTTCTCCCGGGCCGAGGTCGGTGCTGCGGCCGCGGGGAGGGCGGGAGCCGGAGTTGTGGGGTGCTGCCTGGGCCTGACCTCCTGTGGGGTATCGTGTGCGGGAGCCGTGCCCCACCCTGGGCGAGGGGACTCGCACCCGCTGCCTTTTGTCGCCCTGCCCGGGGCGTGAGCGCCCGCTACGAGGGCTGCTGCCCAGGGGGGCTCGGCGGCGGGAAGTGAAGCCCCGTCCGTTCTCCTGGCAGCGGTGAGGAGCCCAGTCGCCCGGGGGCTTCCCGGCTGTGGTTCCCGGCGCTGCTGGGGTCGTGCTGGGCCCTGGCTCCCTGCCCGCTCACCCCGAGTGCGGTGGGATTCGGGAGTCCTGGGAAAAAAAAAAAAAAAAAAGAGAGAAGCTGTAGCTAGAGTTTTAAATTATGCTAAACTGAAAGGGTCTCCTGTGCGTGGCTCGGACAGCCTTGGTATCTCAACGTTTACGTTTGGGCGATCCACGTTAATTAAATGGGCTTAGAGCGGGGGTGTCCAACTCATTTACCCCGAGGGCCACATCAGCCTCGCGGTTGCCTTTTATATAAGGATTTATAAATATCTACATTTATAGAGTCCTAAAATTACATTAAAATTACATTCGGCCCTTTGAAGGCAACCGCCAGGCTGTTGTGGCCCCGGGTGCAAACGAGTTGGACACCCCTGACTTAGAGTGGCGTTCAGTTTGGAAGGGACCTCTGCAGGCTGCCTGCTCCACTCAAAAACTCAAAGCTGCGATATGTACTAATGTATCACTCTCCAGATTGTCGCTTTCAGCTCAGCGTGCTGATAACTGGAGCAGCGTGTTGTGATCTCTTGCTGGGCAGCCCCTAGAGAGGGGAAACCGTGCGTGCCCAGACACCTCTCGGGGAGTGTCCCTGGAGCTGTGCTGCTCACCCCGGGCCCGCTGCCTGGCAGCAGCTCCCCACTTCTCTGAACGCTTTACATGACTGGTTTATCTTGGAGAGTTTTGCAGCCTGGGTACTCACGACAAATGTTAATCTCTCATGCCTCGGACAGGCTTACAGTTCTCAGTAAAGCTTTATGGACTCTGATAACAAGTTCTTGGACAAAACTTTTAATAATTTGAGTACCTGTCTAGCCTGTGGTATATAGCATTGTAGACTAAATATCAGCTGTCAAAGAAAGGAACCTGTGTCAGCTGTAACTGCTGTAACTCTTCACAACTGAGGAAAATAATGGGAGAAGAGGGGCAGGGCAAGAAGTCAGGGATACGTTTTTCCCCATTATATTCATAAATAATGACTTTGCCAACTGTTATGAAAAAATTCCTACAAAAAATGGCTGTAATTAAAATGTTTCTAGAACTGTTGTCAAAGTATGTGTATTTAGGCTTTGGGGTTTAAAAGTAAATCCCTAGAAATATCTTTTAAGTGCTTGCATTTTCTCCTTTTCTAAGTGTACCTGTAAGGGTTTTTTTACCTTATTGTTTAGAGTAGGGGTTTCAAACTCATTTTCACACTTTTTATACAGTCCTAAAATTACATTGGTCCCTTTGAAGGCAACTGTGAGGCTCTTGTGGCCCCTGTGAAAATGAGTTTGATGCCACTGGTCTAAAGTATGCAGATAAGGATCTTGACTGGACTAGAAAGTAATGCATTTTGGAGCAGGGTTTTGTCAGGTTAATTTGATAATGAACAGTAAGGCTTTATCTGCTTTCAGAGTAGTATGTATATTAAAAAAGGAGTGGAGCATAAAACATGGAGAGTTAGAAGAAAAAGCTTTTTTTTGTTGTGGTTTTGTTTTTTTTTTTTTTTTCCTGAAGGAATTGCTATACCTCATGTTGGACCTGTTTTAATCTGGTGACAACTCTGTGTAGCTGTTACACACATAGGCACTCTCTAGATGGCTACCAGTCTTGAATCAAAATGCACTAGATAGAGATTTTAAAAGGACATGTATTAAAAAATTAGAAAAATACATTGTAAACAATGGTGATGGCTTACGTGACTTCATTAAATTCAAAGATTTAAAAATTATTTCTATTAAAATGCAGTTAATCATCCTTTTGTAATCAGTTAATGAAGAAGTGAAACCAAATATTTGTCATTGATCTTTTTTCCTCTTCCTCATTCTGCCATGATTTTCTGGGGTAATTAAGATCACAATCTAAGTTGTCCAGTGCTGTGTGTTTTTTCTTTATTATGAGGAAAAAACAGCCTTCACCACTCCACAGAATTCCTCTGGCATTAATTAAATGCTTTATTATTGAATGTATCACAAATATTTCAGCTGTCTGATTGCTGAAATACAAGGGTTATCCTCTCTGCAGAGTGTGTTCAGCCAGGTACCACAAGGGAACACGTGTTGTAAGCTCCTGCGAATATGCTGCTGCCAGGTAACTTCAATCGGTGTCTGGGCAGGAGTAGGAGTTTGGCATCTACCTGAGGTGTGGGTGAATGTTATGGTGTCTGGTTTTGTGTCAGTTGGATCTATTATATTCAGTTTCTATTTGTAGTGAATTAGTTCCTAATTATACGCATTAATGTCAACAAAGCCTATTACAATTAGAGTTTGAATTGAATTGACAGAGGGTACTTTATTTGCTTTGGGGTTCAGTAAATCACATAGCAGGTGCTGAAGAAGGGAAATACTGTTTTGCTGTGTCATCTAAATTATGATGACTGACTGGACTACTGACAATTTGAAGCAAAATGTAATGGTCTTCCCTTTTTTCAGTTTGGTGGAAGGTAAGGGGGTGTTGCAGTTGTGCTCCTGATTGGACTGCTCAGAATGATGGCAACGTTGCTACCCAGTGAATCAAGGACATTGCATTATATAGACAGGGCTATAAACGGCCAATCTACTTTTGTATCAAGGCCTCTTCGCCATAATCAGCTTACACTCCATTTGCTTAGTGTACCAAGGAAACCTGCTGTGACAGTGTTTGTATGGTGTCTTATTCACACTGTCCTTTTAAAAGTTTAAGGACTGCTTAGTCCCATGCCCACCTACTGTGTTAGCGCTGCCGTACATGTCGAGCTTTTTCAACGGCTATCTCCTTCTCTGATTTTCTGAACAACAGGTGATCCCTGTGTACTTGAGCCAGAATTATGGGATTGTTTGACAAGCTAGCGGGATGGCTTGGACTGAAGAAAAAGGAAGTTCACGTTTTGTGCCTTGGCTTGGACAATAGCGGCAAAACAACTATCATAAATAAACTTAAACCTTCAAATGTAAGTAGCCTATTTAGTACATGGTTGATGTTTTTACTGCAGAGCTGATGTTTGTTTAAACTAGTTTTGCATGCTGTTATACTAAATGTTACTATGGAAAAGATGTGAAGAGATTTTTGATTTAGTATAGTTAAACAAATCTGTTTTAAGAGTTTCCAACTAACTAAAACTAAATGTAAGCACCCACATGCATATTATGAAAACATTTCCCAAAAAAACACTGTCAATGTGGCACATCTTTTCTAAGGTCACATAATAAGGAAGGGTTTATGATGGCTGAAATCAGGATCTGAGACAGTTTTCATAAGTCACAAATAATTGCTACAGGATTGCAGTTACAAGTAATGTGTCAAACATTTGAGATTAATACAGTTGTATAGGAATTTGTACTTGTCTAAATTTATCATGTTTATTTTAATCTCTTCCTGAAAACTAGTAAGTATATAATAAATAATAAAATAGGAAATAATGTGAAAATGCACACGGTGGTGACTTAAGCATTTTTAAAGCACAATACCTTTAAAAATAAGTAGCATTTATACTTAAAGTCCATTAATCCAGTGAAAAGTGTTTCAGGCCACTAAGAGTGCATATTATTCTGAGCAAAATTTAAAGCAGGATTACCTTGTTTCTAGATACGTTTACAGAACAGAAATAGATGAATTTTGGTTGGCATGTGCAAAGCCAGAGGCTTGTGCTTCTTGGTTATATGCATCTTTTGCATCAGGACACAGCTTTTGTTTTTTAATTTCCATTGAAGTTTTCCTGAAGAGTACCACTGGACATTGTTCAAAAAAATGCAACATGGTAAAGAGTCTGCTACTCTTCCATTCCTGGCAATTATTCTTCTGCTGAAAACTAAATAGATTTATAAAGAAAGACTATGAAGTGCTTACTATCTGCTGCCAATCATTTTCAGGAAATGATAAAATTTGTACCAGCCAAATTATATATCTAAGTAATTTTTGAGACGTTTGTTGTAGCAGGATTTTTATGTCATGCCTTAAGCACTAAAGGATTCCTAACTAAAGTTTAACACAGACTTCAAGATTTATCACAATAATACGTATCAGAGAAGGTGCAAAAAGAATCACACAAGTAGAATAAATAGAATTTGTTTGCTTTACTGTAAATTGTATAATGAGAATTTACTTCTGAATATTTTTATTTAATGTGATGCTTTGCATCACATGTGGGTACCTTTGCATACAACTTGTGTAAGTCCTATCCTTGCAGGACATGACATTCTCTTATGTGCAACAAATGTCATGAGATCAGAATTGATGAATTTGTTTTTAGTAAGTTCAATGGACAGATGATTTTGGGCTCTAGATCAACCCAGTCTTCTTAAGAAGAACTGCTACTTTGCCTTGGAAGCAATGTATTAGATATCTGGCAAGAACAAGTGTTTTTCCATCTGTTTGCAGTTGTTTCTTCTGGGCTTGATAAATCCATTTGAAATAAATGTTAAAGAAATAACACCTCTTCCACTCTGCACAAATTTTCCCTTGGTGACAGGAACTGCTGGCTGAACTGTTTATGATGGTGGAATGCCCTTTTCATATTGAAGCTGCAGGTGAACAAGCTAAGCTTGCTTCTGTTGTATGCAAGGAGTCAACGGCTTATAGTTTTTTTTTAATAAGGGGCTCTAGAAAGTCTGTAAAAGGATTGCATGTCACTTTCCCAGACAGCTCAAAGGAATGTGACCTTTTTCCCTGCTCAGTATCAATGCTTCTTAAAGGAGCTATTCTGTTGTACCAACTTAGCTGGTAAGTTCCTTGGCTAGCTCAGCAGTAAACCTGGTTATCAGACTGATCTATTAATAATGCTTTATGTTTTGGCTGTTCCTCTGTGGTAAATGGTGATTTCTTCCAGTGGTCTGGTAGTTTGGATAGAGTTATGCTGAGGCCATTGTGTAATGTCTGCTGTATAATTCCCGGAGTCAAATAGGCTCCTCCAGCCTGTGGATAGAAGCTGGGGATATGGCCAGTCTACTATTTTGATAGAACTATACCCTCTTTTATCTGATAGGCTTGGGGTATTGTGTAGACTTATTTGGGTTCACGTTGTGATTTCCAAAGTGCACAAATATTGTGAACTTTGACCTCAGTCATAATCTTCAAGCTATTATCTTCCATCTTAACCTGTGTACTTTTTATTTCATAGGTAATATCCACCCATACTAATAATAGTAAACAGAGACTAATGTAAAGGGTAGAATCTAACTCTTAAGGCTAAAATGTCTTCAACTTCAATGCATTCACTGTATTTCCTAGAAAATATAAACCCCCGATGTTTTGAATTTAGGAACTTTTTCAGTATAAAGTATCTGAATTTGTATTGGACAGTTTGGGGAAAAATAAATCTGTAATGTATTCATGTTTCAAATATATTTCAATATTTACATTTTCTAACTTGGTTGTAAAATTTGTACTTTCTTTTAAAGGCTCAGACTCAGGACATCGTTCCAACAATAGGATTCAGTATAGAGAAATTCAAGACATCGAGGTAGTAGTTTCTTTCATTTTCTTCATTTAGCAGTAGTAATTAATATACAATAGTTGGACTTAATTACCTCTTTCACTTGCATGTATAATGTGTGGTGGTATAATGACATGACATGCAGTTTGCTCCAATGCTGTAGTACCTAGGAGTCCTAATCATGATCCAGGACTGTCAGTGTTAGCATATATTCTGTATATTTTGTGCTGCTATAAAACTGTGTTTGAGAACGAACACACAAACCCAACACAAAACATACACAAAAAACACCCAACACAAAGCAAAAAAAAACCCACGGTTTTGCAATAGTGTGCATAAGCATCTTATTTCTGTCTGTTAAGAATTTTTAGAATAGAGTGCTGTTACAGACTTGAGGAGAGACATTTGCTTAGATGGTAACCTATATTCCATTAAGCACTCTCACTGGAGGAAGTCTGAAGAGATTGCAGTCTAATCTCATTAAATGAAAGATGGTGCCTACAATCATAGCAATGTAAAGATGGCAGGGGCAAAGGTCAGGAAAAGGAGGAAGAAATCATTCTTTGAATGAAGGCTAAGATTGAAGAATGTTATGAGATGAAGATATTTTAAGGAGGTAACATTAGATGCTATTTTATTATTATGTAACCTTCACAACATGTTTTTAATGGGTGCAGTCGTTCTTGAAAACACGCAGCGTGCCCCGCTGGATGACGAGAGGTCTGTAAGAAAATTGTTTCTTCCTTGAGCTGACATGTGGGATTGATAGGTTTCATATTTTTATAGGAGGCTCAACAACCGTATTCTGTCTCAGTAAAGCACATAAGACAGGTTTAGGATTTGGCTGTGTGACAATGTGAATCTATTTATATTGCTTTCCTTTATTCTGATGCTGTAGTAAGAGAGAAGACCTGCAAATGCACCATGTAGAATGACTAAAAACCAAAACAAAAAACTCCAAAACTGTATTAATCTATTGTTACAATCAAAACATTGTTTGGGGTTGCTACTAACTTTATACATGGCAGAGCAGCTGGTGTAGAATCAGATGATGCCTGGATATAGAGCTGAAAGGATGTTTGGAGAGCTTCCTTCTCTAAACCTCCTGATTTTGGTATGGCTTCTACTTGGGGAGCTATTTGGGACTACTCGAATCAGGAAAGCCTAATAAGGAATTCAGTGTTGCCTCTGTAGACATTTCAGGAGTGGATCAGAATTTTTCATAATGTTCTTTAAGTTGACTTGCTATATTTAGCATTTGGGTGAAATATCAAAGTTGCAAAGACTACCCTTTGTAGCTCTGTCATCTGAGGTAACCTGTTATTATAGGAATGTGATTTTTGTTTCTGAAGGTAGAATTATGGCGTTTTTGGGGTTTTTTTTAAGCCTTTTATTTTGCATACAGAAGCCTTTGGATGCTATTGGTGCCTGTCTACGGACAGAGTTTAAGACAGGCTATGGTTTTTAAGTAATGGCTCATCTGAATTTCATTTATTCAACATTATAAATAATATTCAATACTAACATGATAAAAAGAGACACTGAATGGGAGCTTATTTTGTATTTGATTTAACTTTTTATAATTGGTTTAGTTTTTATTCAGAGAATAAACACATTTTCCATTGTGAAATATTTCTATAAGATGGCAAAACTGGGTAGATAGAGTAACCGGAGTTCCTTTGGGAATCTTTTCCAGGGTAGCAAATAAAACAGTTTGAGTTTGGATTTTGGTCTTTGTTTCTGTGCCTCATACAGTTCTTTTCTTTGCAGTTTGTCTTTTACAGTGTTTGATATGTCAGGTCAAGGGAGATACAGAAACCTCTGGGAACATTACTACAAGTAAGCCTATCATCACTTATTTTAAAGCATTGTTGTTCATACTAGCTGTTGTGGATGTTATTTAAACAAAAGTATGATAGTACCTAGTGGCTAGAAATTTTTCAGAGAAGACTTACACCTGGTGTTTGGGAAGGTCATTCTGGATAAATACAACTTTTCTTTCCATTCTAAAAAATGAAAATATTTATATTTTTGTTAATCAGCATCCTTTTGGGGTCTTGTTGACTCAAAGACTGAGGGAGCTTACTGGAGGTGGAATTTAAATGTTGAAAACAGAAAAAAACAATCCTGTAAGAAAGGACAGAGATGAGTTAAGTTTCCTATTTTTCTATTCTTGTGTAGGTAAGTGACTTAAATGCCAAAAGATAGTGGCTGATGGCTGAGATTTTTAGAGGCGAGGGAAATTAACCTCAAAGAGTAAGACACATGTAACTAAAAATTTGACCAAGTATTCTTAGATATTATTATTAAGCAGGATATTCACTGTACTTCATAACACTATGGCAGCCTTATTGGTAATAGGCACAATTTTCTGTTTTTTCTAGCTTCTAATGAAATGTGAATCTTCATTTAAATTTTCTCATTGCTATTTTGTAATACCTGCTGCTGCTCTAAATAAGGTGAACCGTAGTAAACAACACAGAAATAGCTTGGAGAAATAGAACAGATAAATTCCGAATATTATAATATTGATTAAATATTAGTATTTAATGTGATAGAGCTTAAAGTAGTCTTTAATTGAGGATTAACACTTTATCTCCTTTCTGTGCAAAATGTTTTAGCAATTTGAAAACTTGTTATGTGGGTAGGAGATCTTCGTTGTTAAAGTGTGTTAGACTTATGTTTCCCAAAACTTTTGGATTTCAATAACTGATGCCCTTAGGCTGCTCTCAGAATGCTAGCCAAGTGCTTCATAAGTAAGTAATCTTTCTGACTGCTGTGTTTAACACAGTAACTTATCCCTTGTGTTGCATAAACTGCTTTTTTCCTCTTAACAGTAAGGGAAGTTTCTTAGGTGACGCTGACAGAGAAATATGTGGTTGTATCCACCTCTGTTCCTGGTCTGGTACAGTAGTCATGTATTTAAGATTAACTTCTAAAAATAATATAACTGTTCAGTTTATAAAGTTAAGGAAGATACAATTTTGCAAGAATTGTAAAATGGCAATCCAATCTGATGAAGTATTTGTGTCTAAGCAGTTGCTTCAGAGTACTTTAAGTACTTTTCTTTGGTTTGAAGCTATCTTCTAGGATGTCCTCAAAGTACACTTGTCTTAAATGTAAACTTATGTTGTGTCCCTATTACTGTTACTTGTTTTTGAAGTTATTTTTGATAGTAAATACATGCTGGGATTTTTGATTCCTCTAGGGAAAAAAAAAAAAAACAAAAAAAACCCCCAAAACAATAACAACAAAAACCAAACAAAAAAAAAACACAAAACAACAACAACAAAACACACACACAAAACACCACGAAACCTGAAAAATACCTAAGCATTCTCAGCTAATAAGGAAAATCTTTATTTGCTGTTAAAGTTCTACTGTGCTTCAGAAAAGAATGGGCCTTCTCATACAGTCTTAGGTTGGTCAAGTTATTTCTGGTTTTCAGTAGGTCTAGGACTGTTTCATATCAAAATTAGAAGGTAGATGGTGCTAGAGAGTGAACAATGTAATGGTGTCTCTGAGAAACCTAAAATGAAGGAGAACTGAATACTGCATTAAAATGTAAATTAACAATACTTCTTGTGGGTGTTTATAAATGTTCATCTGAATTGGTCAGACTGTATTTTTCTTTCAAATAAATTTCAATAAATGAAACATCAAGTCATAAAATATCACTAATATCCTGAAACAGGAGTTGAACAGCATGTATACATGTTGTAATTGTGGTCATATTGCTAGCAAAAAATCTTAATGATTTGAAATAGTTGAAAGTTTATACCCGTTTTTCAAAACAAAAAAAAGATCCTGTTTATGCAGACTTTTATAAAAGTTAAATTAATCTGCATATGCTTAGTTGTTAAACAGCTTTGGAAACAGTTTTTTCTAAAAAGGTAACTGACCTTTCTCTACATAATCTTGGTTTAGTGTAGGAAATAAATAATGTCTACAAAAAACATGTCTGTCTGACTGCACTGTCAGAATAGCAGTTGGTTACATTTTCAAAGTTCATTTTTCAGCCTCAGTAGATAAATGAAGCTTTTCTGAAGGGTCCGTGTACATGGAACCTTGTATAAGTTGTGCAGCTAACAACCTCATGTCTCAAAAAAAAAAAGAGAAATGCAGGTTACCAAAAGGTTGAATTTCAGAAATAAGACTGGATTCAAATGTTAATGGTAAATAACAAGAACAAAAATTAGAGGGGAAAAAATCAGTTTTGTTTGCTTTTTTTTTGGTGTTTCTTCTGAAGTCTTTTCTTAATGACAGTTTGAGAACCTATGATTTGCCTCTTTGCTCTTTTTATGTTATGCAGAGAAGGCCAAGCCATTATTTTTGTTATTGATAGCAGTGACAAATTAAGAATGGTTGTGGCCAAAGAAGAACTTAACACTCTTCTGAATCATCCAGGTAAGGAGGCTTTTTTCCCCTTCTGTCTCCATATTTGTTATGTTGTCTTAAGGAAACCCTTCTTATTTGACACATTCTGAGTGCTTTACAAGTATTTTAGCCATTCATGAATACCGGAACACTAATAGTCTTCACTAAGTTTGGGGTTTTTTTGATACCTATTCACATTTGCAAACTGATCATACTTCAGTTGCCTACGAAGACTTGGATTGGTCTCTCATTAATCAATATAGAGCACAAGGTGCCTTGTTTGCGGAAAAATAGACTTGGATGCTTTCGAAGCTAGAGACACTGTATATGATGACAAACACATACAAAAAAGAATCGCCCTGTCCGTTTTTTTCCATTAAGACAGCTAATTCCTGTAGCATTACTTTTAATTTCTTTTTTCATCTTTGCTATATTTCTTGTTATTGCACTTCATAAATAAGGATAGATAATTATACCAGTACGTTCCAACTGCCTATAAAAGGATACATGGAATAGAAGAGAATATGAGACAATTCATGATTGTGGGGTTAGGTTTAGGGTGTTTGTTTTGGGTTTTTTTACATGAGGGGACACATTTTAAATTAAGTTCTGAGATCAACCAATACTTTGCTTCTTTCCTCTTCCATATAGCCAGCATTATTGGAATCTTTTTGTAAGGAATTTTGACTTTGATTTTGAGCACTTTAGTTAGTTGCTCTGATTAACCAGACTATAAAACTACATGTGTAAAATTTAGAAGTGAAATAATCCTGTATTTTCTTATTTATGTATTAAGCTTGTAGAGTCTTAAGGGCTCATCATGCTGAAAGTAAGAAATGAGAAGCTGACTTGCATTTCTAACCCATGAAAGGGGCAATTATGTTACTATGTTTTTGTTTTCCATGCAGACTGCATATAATAGATTAGTTCTTCAACCAAAAAGCTGTAGTAGAGTGTATGTGAGCTGATTGGGCCCTCCTAATTCCATGTTCAAGGGTATGGGCCACTTCAAATGCAGATGGTGAAAAGACAGTCTTGCAAAGGTCAAAGGAGAGGATGAGCTGAACCAGAGGCTGTAGGTGGATTATTTAGAAACCAGGAAACTTTGTACCAAAGGTATTAACCACAGTAAAAGGTGATTCCATTGGTAAAATGGAAACTATATAGGACCAAGGGTGCGAGGTAAAGCCTGCTGTACTAAGTTACTGGTTTATTAGAAGGCAAAACAGTGAAAATGTCGAAACTCAGGAGATGCAAGATTAGATGGGACTTTTCATGTAGGCATTAATATGTTATTAATGCTGATCTAGTAGGTCAGTGCTGTTCAGTTGTTGATGTGTTTGTGTCTTCTAGTTCTGAGAGATCACAACACTGTGACCACCTAGTACATTCCCTAGAACCAGGAAAGGGCAGTTTTGTATTTCTGATTTGAGGGAGCTTAGCTCAAGTGCAGCAAGAGTGTTCTGTTGTATTGCTTTGGATTTTGATAGGTCACATCTAAGAAAACCAAAGAGACTAAAAAGTTCTTCTAGTGGTAATGTTTGATAAAAGTAGCTATTACCCGAATCAATTTATAACAGGTTTACTATATCAATATTTTCATTTGTATTACTATTCTGCTTTTCTTCCTGCATACCCTACTTTCTCCCTATCTATGCTTCTGCCTTTGTGGACCTCCTAGACTGGTTTAAACTTACATGTTTATTTAAGGTTTAAATGGATGCAGGATAACAACCTTGAATCAACTCCTGCCTCTGAAAATCTTAGCAATCCTTCAGTAAAACAGTTCCCTCTCTTTTTCTCAGAGTTTACCTGAGGTTTTCTGGTGAAAGGGAATGTGTAATGTGAAGCATCAATGGGGTTAGAAGTTATACTACCTGGGAAATTTTTATGAATCAGAACTATAAATTATTTTTACTTATGTAGTAGACAATGCACTCTACAAATAAGGGCTTGTTTAATGATCATTGTTATCATGTTATTTTTTTTAGCAAGATTCATTCTTTAGCATTTTGCAAGATGATAGTCTATAGATTACTTGTTTAGATATTAACTTTTGGGTCACTTGACCTCAAGCACATGCTTCTAAAGTAAAATGAAATCTCTAGAAATTTGAATTACTTGTATAAAACTACACATCATGCATTTCTAGTGTACGGTTGATGATTTTTTTAATGTGTTATAACTATTTGCAACTAGGAAATATTAGCTTTCCATTAATAACCGTAAAAAACATAGCAGGAGGAAATACTGCATAATAGGAAATAATGTCATAAGGTGGGAAATAATCTAAGTATCTGCAACCATTGGTTTATTTAGCAAACATCTTTAAATATACATTTATGAGTCTATGTGGGTAGGTTGTGCCACTTTTAAATTGCTTTAAAAAAACACTGAAAATTCCTTTATTAACTTGGCTCTTTGCATATGTGATGTCAACTAATTTCTGTGGTTTTAATGTATTCATGACCTACAACCTGTGGGTAGCACGGTTCATTGAATTATACTATAGATTAGTGTAGAAATTTCAGTCAGGACAGAAAAGCTATTCAACTATGCAATCGAAAGAGAGTTGTAATTACATTCTTTTCTTGTATTTTGAGGCCTTTGATTTGTGTTAGAGGATGTCAGAGTAAAACACAACTCCAGTAGAGTAAATCGTTGTGAAAATTGTCAGCATTTCGGTCAGCACTCATGATCTCTGAGTAGGGGTGGCAATAGTGTTATCTCCACTGATTTTGTGGAAATGTTCCTTAGAGGATTTAAAAAGAACACAACTGAGAAGATTGGAACCACTTCAGCGTTGACAGTTTTGGGGTTTTTCTTGTTTTGTTTCCCTACTCAAGCAGGGGCCAGGTAGCTTATATTTGAAGCTCTTAAATAAATACTTAGTTTATTTCCTCTGTGAAATAAGCTTTTGTTTTTACTATTTTAAAAAAAGCCTGTATAGCAATTTTCATCATAGGGGGGTTTTAAGTTCTTTTCCTGTCAGGAATTGATTGATAGACTCAATTTTAGATTTTTCTCTAATCCTGGAACTCACCCTTTGTTTAAATAATGTGAAAAATTCTTAGAGCTGGTAATGTTTCAGGAGCTCTACATCTGCGAGGCTGAGGAGAATATACTTGGTTTCCTTCTCAATGACTCGCTAGTCCTTGTGGTAATCAGAGAGGCTTATGCTTTTACATGTTTAAGTGTGCCAGAAATTGTCAGGCTACTTGTTTTTGTCTGTAATTCTCACTGCTAGCTGAGAAGAGCTTCTATAAAAGAAGTCTTTGTTCAAATTAAGGTAGGATAAGGGACATCCAGGCGTGTGCATTTTTTTTCCTATTTTATGAATTCATGGATGTTTTCCAGGATACTAAAGGATAATTCAGACTACCCTTATGCAACTGCTGTTGTGAGGATATGAATGAACACAAATAATTTTTCTGTGTTTTATACATCCAGTCTTCAGTAAGCAGAGATGTTTAGTATTTGTAGGCAGCTTGCTCTCCTGTTCCTCAGCTTCACTAGTAATATATACCTGCAGCTTTAAATGTATGTATAAGGTTAGTGGTAGAGGGGGTGGAAGATCCCAAAGCCTGCCAGAAATTTTGAGTGTTCTTGAAGCATGAACCAGAGGCCACGTGCCCCAACAGTCTGCATCTTGGTAGGATACAACCTTCAGAGAAGTGCAGTTACAGGTGAGTAAACTATCTTCTTGTATTTTTTGTAGCTTATTACCTGCAGAGATTAATAAGTGTTGCATGATGTCATGATAGTTTTACTTCTGCTCATGCCTAGATGTTAAGCACCGTCGACTGCCCATTCTCTTCTTTGCTAACAAGATGGACCTCAGGGATGCAATATCATCTGTGAAAGTATCTCAGTTATTGTCATTAGAAAACATCAAAGACAAGCCCTGGCATATCTGGTAAATTTCCCTTTTTATTTCTACCCTTTTATTGGTATTAATTTCTACATTCAGATTTTAGTTCTGTCGTGCCACTCAATATTATATAACAAACTAGATCAGATAAAATGCTGTGATACCACCTGTGGAAACAGTAGTAACATTACAATACCTACTATGAAACTTGTTTTAAAGGCACAGTGCATTCATGTAGACTGTGATTTGAAAATTTTCAGAATAGAACTATTACACAAATAATTAAATAGAGGACTTGCAGTGAAATCAGAAAGCAGCTTTCTTATCAGAAGAATAGCTGCTGCTATTTTTTTTCTGGGAAATTGCATAGAATTGTTATCAGAGTTCTTCTGCTAGTATGCCTTGCAGGTTTCAGAATATCAACAATAAAACCTTTAGAATTTTTTCCACTCTGCAGATATTTTAGTAAACTCCTGTTGAAAGGCCCCTTAGTAAACTGTTCTTGTGTGAACTCAGTGACATTGTACTCTCATTGTACCCTGTGATATTTGAGGGGGTTTTTTAGTTATAGGAGTTAGTGTCTGTCTTTCTGAAGGATGTACGTTTTCAAATGCTCAGATATTATAAATAAATATGAAAGCAGCAGCTAAATGCTGCTGAAAACCACAATTTTCATTTTAGACCTTTTAACATTAAACTTGGGGTGTTGTTTTGGGCTCACTGCTTTTTGTCATAGAAATTACACTGAATTGCCAAGCTACTTGAAAGATAATTTTATAGCTAACCTCAGTAACAGTCCACATTCTCTGTGGTGCTAGTTTTTGTAAGCTGCACAATGAGGGGCCTTTAAACAGTTACACCCTTGTGATTCAAAGGGTAGATTTACACTGTTCCCAGTGTAGCTTAATCTTAATATACATTAACAGACACTCCTAGGCTGGCTGTTGCCATGATCTATTTAGGCACTATACTTTCTTTCTCCAGTACTCCCAACATCCTCACTATATACAGGAACTGAGTGGGTGGAGGAAAGGTGCTGCTTCATTGCTGTTGTTGTAAACAGTAGACATATCTTTTATACCATTTTCTGAGGAGGGAGTTAGATATCTACGTGGAGGTGCTGCAGAACAATGTGGCTGCCTTGTGTCGGAGCTCTTCCAGAATGCCTCATGTTCTAGGGATGAGATTCCTCTGCCTTGAAAGTGGAAATAAAATAGATCATATCTTGAAATGGTCTTTCCATATTGGGAAGATATCTAGAATATGTCATTTGAGAAGCAGCCTTCTCCATGTGAAGGAAACTGTACTTGATGCTACTTTGTAATTCTATAAATTACAGGTATAGCAATGACTCCTCTAAAACTGGTATTTTCACAATGTTTTCATAACTTGGTTTGTTTCTTTCAGTGCCAGTGATGCTCTTAAAGGAGAAGGATTACAAGAAGGTGTGGATTGGCTCCAAGGTATCTCATATGTAATTCTCTTGCTCTATTTCATTCTGTTAAACTTTTTCATTTTATAAGGTTTTTCCCTTATTATTTCCTTTGTTTTCTTTCTGTCCACTTCTGCTGTCAGATCAAATTACACAGTGAGTACTAATGCTCTGTCTCATATTTGCCTTTCATTTACCTCCTCAATGTACATTAAAAGACCATGTCAGTTTCTCTGACAAAAGTGTGTGCTATGAAATGTTAATGCATACCCTTGCAAACAGTGGAACACCATTTCTTGTAGACGATAACAATGCCAGGTGCTTCTGAACTTCAGTTTTTTCTTTAATTTATTCTTCCTGTCTGAGTTTTACATATCTTAATATTATGTCTCAGGAAATGGTGAATAAGCAGGCTAGAAAAATAAGCAAAGTACACAGACAAATCCACTAGTTTTGATTATTCAGTTCTTTAATCTAGAGCCAAAATAAGAACAGCTTACATTATAATGATATAACATACACAGACATTCTCAGCTACATAAAAAAAGTATCAGATCCATCTTAGATGATGTTTTACATATACAGATTAATAACAAACTTGGTATGGATGCTGTTTATCCTTCTGTTGTATGTTTGTAAGGATCTGGTCTCTTTCCTCCTCCGGTATACTGCTATATGTATAGAATAGTGACGTGTGGTATTGTTTTGGCAGACTCATCCTAATTTTAGCTCCCTAATTTACCATGCTTACATTGTGAGTGTATTAGGTAGCGTAGTAGAGTGAAAACCTGCAAGACAGTGTCTCTGTCCCGGGGCATTCTGTGCTGTGGCAGCCGCACAATGTCAGCGATGCTCCAGGGGCGGTGCCGCTGATTGCATTTCCTTCAAAATGCAGCTACATTATATATCTCCACTTATCTGTGGATACCAGACTGTCGTTTCCAATTAGAATCCTTACTGCTCATTAGAACGAGGTGGCTTATTTTGCTGTGTTATTACAGACTACAGGAACATTTGGTCATGTTTTCTGAGGAAGGGATACTAGCCAATAATTTATCTTTACAAAGAGATTTACTACCCTACAGAAGAAAAGCAGTACATCCTCCACCATCCTATCGTAGAAAGAGAGATTCCAAATCACATATCACTTCCTAGTTTCAGATATCATTCTGTTTTTGTAATATTTTGCACTGATTTTCTGCTTGTCTTTGAGAAACCTTCTAAGTTTTGACCCAAATTTTGAGTTGATGGTTTTGTACATAGCTTTGAGCTACTTAAAAGGATGTCAAATGCTTGTCTAATTATTTTCTGACAAAATATTGATGCTGTATATGTAGATTTTTAAGCACGGTAAGCAGGTGCTTCTGCTGTCACTCACATAGCTATTCACTTCATAGGTATTCACTTCTCATGGGTTGTTAAACTTAATTTTCTGAGCTGAAAATCGATAGGCTTTATCTAAAAGAATTGCCTTTAACTCCCTGGCTCAGTCTCCTCAGAAGCTTAAGAGGAGTTGGGTTTAAACTGTTGTTTTCTAAGCACATGCAGTTTGGCAGTTATACTTTTATTGGGTGAAGACTTCGATATTAAAAGAAATTTTTTACTGTGATTCTCCTGATCATTCCTAGACCACTTGAGGGTCCCTATGGCACTTGAGGGTGCCATAAAATTCAGTGAAGGAAATGACACCTGGTTAGTGAATGCACAGTTCTTCTTGTCAACAGCCATGCTTCCTTATCTACCTTTTGCAGACCCATTACAGGTAGTTCACAGGTTTGAGGAGAGAGGCGCAGGAGGTTTTGCCTTTTTTCCCTGGAGAAGGCCAAGTTTGCATATTTCCCCATTTTGTAATGGGTTACTATTGCAACCAACACATCTTCAGTAGAGTGAAACTAATCTGTCTCACAACAGTCTAAACTGAGCTCACATTCCCTATTAGTGGGGAAAATTGTGCTGATTTCCACAATTTGCAATGGGGATGCAGTGTATTTTTGCTAACTAAGGCAATGTCTGAAGTGAATTTAGAAGTGGCAGTCGGGCAGCAGTGTGGAGAAGTGTGGCTGTTCATAGCAAAGAAGTTTTCATGAGAGTTATTAAAAACCAAACTTTAAATCCCTTGCTGTTGGGGAGTTAGTTCATGTTTACTTATGTGGAAGCTGAAATGTGTAGAAGGAATTGAAATATGTACTTCATAACTTCCAGGCCTTAGTATCATCAAAGTTGCCTTATAACCCCAAAAAAGATGAAAACTGAATTATGTGGAAGAGTCTTCCCATTTAATTAGCAACATTCAGGGAAAGCAACTTGGCTGTGGAGGAATTTCAGAAGTGGATGAGAGAGCAAGTTGAAAACAGCTCTCTAACTGCACTGTCCCCCATTATTGTAACTACACCAAAATATCTATGGGTGTAGTTCTGTAACCTGGACATGCTGGGTTATGTTTTCAAAAAGCAAAATACAGCAAGAATTAATCTTACTTGTGTTAAAACTGTTTCTTTTTATTAACAGATCAGATCCAAGCAACGAAGACATGAGAGATAAATAAAAGATGGATGGCATTCTTTTACAAACTTTGTCAGTAGGTGTATGAGTTCCTTGGAAAGAAAGAATGATTTAAAGAAAAGGAATAGTTCAGCTAAAATACACCGTGTTGATTCGTGTCCTTTTAATATCTCTTCCAAGAAAACTGAATGTAGGCAATATAGCACTTTGGGTATGCACATTGATGAATTAAATGGAATCTTATGACCGGAGAGCATATTTTTTTAAAAAAATTTGTGTTAACAATAAACATCTGCATTCGTTTGAGTTTTAGGATGTAATTAACCATCAGGAAATGCCCTCTGTTTTTGGGGGGACACCTTTTGACCAAATAGGAATATTTATTTTCCTAAGAAGGAATAATCAGCACTTCCTGAAATACAGCTGCATGAGATACCTCCTGATTTTAGGTGCCCATTTTTAGGTATTTCTGCAATTTTTGAATTGTAAATTTTGACGTTGGTTTTTTAGTAACCATCTACAACAGGCTACTGCAAGAACATTTTGACTTCAGTGTATTCAGTGTATTTGTTACAGATGATTGCAGATGTTTTTAAGGAACTGCTTTTAATGAAATGTTGTTAATTGGTTTTGTGATATGCCATGGTTATATTTGCATTCCCATCAATAAAACTTCAAATACACAACATGCCATGGTTTGGGCTTTTTAACTTAAATATGTTCATTGATGGTCTTTACATCTTAGAGATTTTTGTTTTCCTGTTAGTTTCATTTGGAATTTGTCCATTTTCCAATGGAAATAGCACTGTATACTGTAATAAAATGGTATCTCTCTTGCCAAGCTGCTTTTTTTTATTTGCATATCTTTGTTACACTTTCTAATAAACTAGGCTGTTCTTCCAGATATTTGAGGAACATATGGTTGAAAGTTATATTTTGGAAACACAGTTAAAAGACAGTTCACTAATTTGCTAGATCATTAATATGAAATGTGTCTTATACCTCTGTGTATAATAACTGGTTTACTGTCAAGAATAATTTTTAATAAACTTTCTGACTTCAAAGATGTACCATAGGTAACAAATTAAGCCAATGCCAAGAACTTTGTGTCATGCCACCTCTTCCCCTTTAATCCCTTCTCCCTTATCCAAGAAACAAGCAGACTGGCACTGGGAAGGCTGAAGACTGTATTAAACTGAGTGATTATCTGATTCCTGTGGGAAATGTAATATGTAGGTCTTCCAAAAGCTTTTTTTTCCTCCCTTACTAGCATATAAAACACACAGATGTTCTGTAAGCGTGCCTTCTAGAGCTCACTTAATAGAGGAATATTTGGAGCCAAGGGACCTGCCTGAAATCGTAGAACAGTTAAATGTGCTTTCAGTTATTATTAAACAGTTAAAATTAACTCCAATGCTTTGCTAGAGGGAATGAAGTCTTACTGTAAAAAATCTTTGTTACAGGATGCCATCATTCTGACAGATCAGTTTGTCATGAAAGTATTCATCTTTCATGTCTCTTTCTGTGACATCTTTGGCCCTGTGTCAACTCTGAATCTCAATATCTATACAAAAGTAAATGCAAAGGAGGAAAAATCATATAGCATTCTGAAATGTTTTTCTAACTGAATTATGGGGCAGATAATTTTCTGATTTACTTTGCATTGGATAATTTGGTAACAAAAATAATACTGGAAACAAATTTTGCTGAGTATAAGTATTTCATAATTTTTGTTCACTTATATGGCTTATTTAAATGAAATATTTAAGTTGGCATTATTTTTTTTTCTACCAAAGAAAATCTAAGTTTTTACATAAAGTCTATCTGCATTTCTGACTTTCTTGAATAATCTGGACCTTGATGACTTTATGATTATTTGTGTTGTTTCTGTTGGACTAGCAAAGTACTATGTTTACCTTATGGATTGCATTTACTATAATGGGAAGCTGTTTGAACCTGCTGCTTTGTTCTTCCACCCACAAATCTGAGGAAAGTACCATATTGTTTTTTACTTTTTGCTTTCTGGTGTGGTTAGTAAGACCTTTTTGAAAACAGCAGTTATGTTGATTACTGTTCCCCTTCTTTTTTTGTTTTGTTTGTTTTACTGCTTTTCTTCAGGAGCTCTTTCTGTTCCTCTCCTACCAGGACACTGGGCTGGGTGGAGACCTGTTGAAAGGTGTGGGAATGGGGACAGCCCTGTCTGTTTTTTGGGGTTTTTTTTTCCCCTTCATTTTTGCTTCAGCCGTTACTTGTCTCTCTCTTGTAGAACATTTGTGATTGTTCTTTAAACATAAAACTGATGCAGAGATGTCTTCATGTTCACTCCTCCTCGCCCCCATGGTTCACAGGCATTGGTCCATAACATAGTTACTACAGCCTTGAGCTGCTCTAATAATGTTGAATTTGGTACAAAAAAATCACATTGCACAATGGATCTGTGCAAAAAGGCTGCTTTGGAGTCCTTTTCTGAGGGCTCAGTGGCTGCTGGTCTTCAATGCTGTTCTCCCATTACATTTAGGATGTTAAAATAATTAGAGTAATGAGTTCTACCTGGATGCTCCAAAATAATGTGCACGTATGAGTTCATTGCACTTTAAAAGCAAAGCAGACAAGTGCTTTTGGAGGTTTAAATGACACTTGCAGAATATTCCCTTTTTCTCCATGTTGCTGTAGGTGTGTGCGTTAAATGGGAACTTGATAGGGAATGGAGTGACTGAAAGACGCAGTCTGGTCTTGACACCCCACTGCCCAGGGAAGTGGTTGTCACCATCCCTGGAGGTGTTTGAGACATATAGATGAAGTTCTTATGGAAGTGGTTAGAGGTGGACCTGGCAGTGTTAGGTTAATGGTTGGACTCGACCACCTTAAAAGTCTTTTCCAACGTAAATGATTTTATGATTATATGAATGATATGTGTTGTTGCTTCTGTGCTCTAAGCACACTGCATTCCTATGTATTTATGAATTTCCTTAAAATATGCCTGGTAATGCATAAGACTATAGCATTTTCAGTGAAAATCTGAGGCAAACACTCTCACATACAAAGTACTGCCATCTACATCTCTTCTTTACAAATAGGGCCTATCAGGTAAATGTGTGAATCTCAATTCTTTCTAGCCTTGCGTCTCTGGTACTTGGGACATGAGTCCATGAGAACTTTGTGTCTAAACTCTAAGTACTTGCAGGTGTGCTGAGAGTCTCCATGGCCTGAACACTCCTGGGCAATTTTCTCTTAAACACGTGCAGTTTTAATCTCAGCCCTCTAACTACTATGTGCTTGTTCTTTTTTATTTACTAATAAGATAAAATGCTGTGAAAGACTAGACGTAACAGCTCAGCTGCATTGCATGTTGCATTTCAATGCTTCCTTAAAACAGCCATGCAACCCTCTGTCTCTGAAAGCCGCTCATCTCTTAGAAGCTAATAACATTTTGCTACTAATAAGAAGTAAAATTAACGGTGATTCAGGATCTTTAAAAGTAAACACTTATGCCAAAGAATACAGTTTAATCTTAAAAGTTCTTTGTTTTGTTTTGTTTTGTTTTTTTTAAGTTTTACTTGTTCAGGAAATCACTTTCCTTATGATGAATTTCTGTCAGCCATTTCCATAATTGTTTCTGGCTTACCTGATTTCTGTTTCACAGAAAACCTTACAAATCTTGCTTGTAAACTTTCTGGCTGCTCCTTTTAACTTTTGATGAGTACTCTGCTAGTGAAACTTTGCAGCTCCCTCCACTGTTGTTTCAAGAAACAAAATAGCTAATGAGAGAAGGTCACAGAAGACTAGAATAAAAGAACAAAAAAGGGGGCTGGTGAGAAAAGGCTTCAACCTTCTCTTTCAGAAAAGTCAGGAAAGTTTGCTTTGAAAGGTTAACTTCATATGCCTTTATTGTAATTAGTGTCATTATTATTATTATTATTATTATTGCATAGCCCATGCTTGACTGCTTAAATTGTAAAATGCACTGTTACTGTGCAAAAGTAATATTATGTGTACTAGCTAATTAGAACTTAGGACTTATAATGCTGCCTCAGAACAAATGCCAATTTTTTAAAGTAATATTCTCTAACCATTCTGAGGCTCTGTAACTCCTGCCACAGTAAGTTACATCATGAAAGCATCTGTGTTGGTGTGAACCAGCACTTTGTAATTAATTTACCAGTGTTAAATCAGTTGGATTGCTGCTTAATTGGTTGAACATTTCTAGCCATATGAAGTTCTTATTCTCAGAAGTACAGAGCATATGTGGTAAGGTATGGTTCTTTTGGTGGATGCCAGGATCTCAACAAATCAGCCATGTTTACTTTTTCCACTTCTCTAATGATAGCAGGAAACCCGCTCCCACTAAACTTTTTCAAAATCAATCCTTAAAATGAAAGCTAGGCTTTTAGTATCTCTTGTCTTATGTCCTACGAATTGTTTATCAGAAAATGAACTTAATTGTAGTACAATCATATTACTTGGTCACTGACTCACAGGGGGGTGCAAGTTAATTCTCTGTGATTCAGGGGCCACCTTTGAAGATTAGGTTATCTTGTTTAGTAAAAGAAGTGTAAATTTAGAAACTTCATGTCAGGCAGGTTTTTTTTAAATACAACTTTGTCTTTGGACATCAGTAAGTAGATTGTAGGCCTACCAAGATGTTTATTTGACCCAGTTTAGTTTACTGAAGAGTTGCCTAACAGGTCTCAGTAAAGGGAAGAAATCAAGGAAATTGGGATGCATGGAAGAAGCTCGTTTGGGCTGAAGTAGAGTCATGCTAATGCTAAAAAATATTAGAGACCCAAGGCTCTTGAGGCTGAATGAAGTAACTGTGATAAATGCTGGAAGTGGATGCTTGGCAATACAGGTTCCCTAGTAAGGAAAGCGGTCCCGTCAAACTGCTGTTGTAGAGCGTGATAGTTGGTGCTGAGGACCCAATGTCTCCACTCATTCTGAGTTTCCTTCAGCTGGACTCTTTTCTGCTCCACCCCAGACTGAGGGCCTCTTAATTGATGGAGCACATTGGGCATCCTCTGAGCTTTCCAGTTAGTTTCATCCCTAAAGAATTCAGGTTTGCATACTCCCAGCCTACTTTGTGATGGAAACAAAAGCACTGTCAGTGAGGATGATCTATAAAGTACCTTTGTGACCTGAAACGCTAGTGTGGGCACGCCTGTACAAACTTAAGAGGGACATAATCCCAAAGTTTTAAAACCATGGAGTTGAAACCATATAAAAGAATAGCAGAACTTGGCAAGAGGTCTCTGAACACCAAAGTTCCCCAGGAATACTTCCAGTGAAGTGTCTAGTAAATGTACAAATTTACAGTATGGTCCAGTCAGAACTGGGAGAGTTTATTCCACAAATCAGGGATATAACCTTTAGGCAGGGATTAAGTGGTAGCACTTCCAATTTAGAGGAAATGGCATAATGTGAGTTGTGAAAAATAGGCAGTCATGAGTAAAATTAGTTAATACTGACTGTCAGGCATCGGTACTGTTTCTGGCATTGTCTGTATTTATGATCACACAGGTTCAGTGGTGCTGCTAGAGAAAAACTTTGCAATTTTTTTTTTACTTAAAATCTTACTCTGCAGGTAAATCTCTGTATGCTTTAATCTTATCCACCAACATTTATTAGCATAAACTGACTAGGGAAAACAGTGTCTAAAAATTGATGTAACAATTAACAAATAGATTCAATTAACCAGAAACTACGTTTTTTTCAATGATAACATTATGCCAATATTCTTTCCATTATTTCTTATTATATAAATGAATTACATAGAAGAAACTTGGTCCAAATTTAACATCTTTGTATGTGAAGTGATTTTGGCCACCAGGTACATTCCTGCTTTAAAGTAGTAAGAATAGCTGAAGGGTTTCTTCTCAAGGGTAGAATATTTCTGCTGGAAAAGCTGCTGCTTTTCTCTTGTATCACTTCCCCCTTGTCTCCACCCCTTTGGTTAGGGAACCTCTTACATTCTTAAGATAGTTTTTGAAGGGAAAGTGTTACCCTGTTCTGAAGTGCCTAGAACCCATCGATAATTGTCTAGTTTTTAAGTTTTCTGCTGAGGTTTAAATTAAGAGCAAGTTAATGCTCTAAAAAAAAATGTTGGCAGCAGTTTCAAAGGAGGCTGAATTGATCTGTAAACCAATCCAATCTAGTAGTTAGAAAGTATTGCTACTTACTAAAATTAAGGTTTGAGCCTTAGTATTTCTTTTATTGGTACCATTATAAAATAAGAACAATAAATTTTATATTAGAAAACAATTGCAGAATAGCCACTTCAGTGCTGATTTAGCACTATTAGCGTCTGTACAGACCTTTCGTGTTGTAGCATTATAGTTTCTGCAAATCAACAGACACATTTCCAAAATCAGCAAGTTTAGGTTGTACGAATATTTTTGAATATCAAATTTTGTTTTCACTCATTTCATAACTGTTCAAGTGCTACTTAGTTCTCTGTCTATTCTGATATGTCATGCAATCATTCAAAAAAGAATAAAAACCCCCCTTTATAGGTACTAAGTGCCATGCTTTCCTCAAGGTGACTGTGCTGCCATCATTTCAGGTAATGTATTATAAGAAGTCATCGATTTATGCAGGATGCAAAATATCTATGTGCTTTCTTCAAGGCTGTAGTAATGCCTAAGTTGTTAAATGAATGATAGTTGATATGATGTTGGCATAATATGGAACAGAAGCAGTTTGATCAGTTCCTAATATAAAGAAAAGTTTACAGCTTTATTCAGGGAATTGAGTTAATGAAGAGATAATGTGAACCTTTTTTTTTCAGCAGCAGTTCAGCACACCCTGAACAAAATTTAAAAAAACTCCACACTAAGTGCATCCTATATAATGCTGCCTTCCATTGTGGGGAAACCCCTTTAGTCTTATTACTCATATTTTATTGGACTAAAGCTGTGCATTACATCCAGAAAATATTTCTGAATAACAGCATCAGATAAAATGACTGAGTTCCAGGCTTATATTCTCATTAGCACACGTTTCCTTATGATGGTGTTTATTCCACTGAAAAATATTTTATTCTCTGACTTCACTTGCATTTCTACAAATTCAGGCTTTAATATTTCTTTCTTACCAATTTTCTGTATGGTATACATACTGTTTACTGTTATGTGAAACTTGCATGCCAAGAATTAGACTATTTTTCTGTTTGTTCTGTAATAAGACTGAAGTATTTTCTGCCTGTTTGGAATAACTTACAGATATAATTCGTATACATAAGAAAAGGTCGTGTTGTTTTGGTTTGGTTTATTTTTGTGGGGTTTTTTTTTCTGTTTTTAATTTCTTTCTGGAAGCTTAAATGGAGAGGAAGACAAGTTGTTCCATGAAACCAGATGGGATTCTGCAACATTTTCAGCCAAAAGCTCTTATGATCCTGTTTGGCTCAAATCTGTAAGAATTCTGTTTGTTAGACACTGGTGTACTTACAGTCATTTTTACGTACAGAATGTTTTGTAGTGTATTTCTCTGGACACTGAAGATAATTTTTTCTTTTGGAATATATCAATACATGTGTTTGAGATGAATGTGGTAAGGGTTTATTTTTTGATATACATACATAAATGTGTATATACATATATAAAATAATTTTCAAATGTTTGAAAAATGTTTTAAAAAGGGCTCAGATCACTGGGTTAAAAAATATTCTGTGTTGTGAAATCCAGCAGGACAGACGAAGGGGTGAAACTGGTGTGTCTCTGACAGTGTTTTGGAGTCAGTGGTTCTAGGAAGCCTTGGGGTCCAGGGACTACTTGTAAGAAATCTTTGAAAGGTAACTAAAAAAGGCACATCTGCTGTCCAGAGGCTTAAGTTTACTGTACATAGGCTTGCACCACAATCCAAAACTGCTTAGTAATCTGCAGATTGAAAAACGTAGTTGCGTGGAAATAGGGCAAGCATTCGGGATATTAGTAATTCGATTTGATATTTGAAAGCGTGTAGTTTTTTACAGAAATGCGTATATTTCTTTATTTAACTAAAAATATGCTATTCAAAAGACATCCTAGATGGAAAAGTGTTAAATGAATTACAGTGCACAAGTTGCTGGTTATGTACTTCATGGATTTCCTTTATTTGCATGTAAGACACCTCCTTTCAAAACCCTTTGCATTCTTCTGGACACTAAATTATTTGTGCTGCTTTTACCATGCATGCAATATATGTTAGAAGTTGGATGAAATTAGCTTACCAAAGCACTTTGGTTAACCATATTTTTTCTAGTAAGAGTATTGGTGAATAGACAGATCAGCTTCACAAAGCATAACCTGAAGCAGGATGGTTTTACAGAGACCTCCTCATATGAAATGGATATTTTCTTGAGCTCCAGTTAGGGTAGGGTGTTTTGCAATGGTTAGCATTGGTAAAAAGCACAAGTGAGCTTCATTTTTGTATTCACACAAGTGTAACTGATATGAGGTGCTATCAAAAATGTCTTGAAACTCTTCCAGACAAGCTGTGCTAATCAGCTGAAAGTTATCAATTATGTTGGAATTAATGAAAAGGACTTTGATCCTCATCTAGAGTAGTTAAGTGCATACCGTACCACTGTAGTATGAGGCTTCTGAATGCTTTTTGTGCCATGCCCAAGTGCAGCGAAAGCGTGTTTTAAAAGAGGTTCTGTAGGTGTGTTGTTTATTTTGTTCTTTACAATTTGTTTCCTTTTTAGCACTTAGCTACTGGGTAAATGTAAATATCACAAATTATAGTGTGGAAAACAAATAGAGGAAGCCTTGAAAAAGCTGATTTAAAGATTTTAATTAGTACATTAAACTTTGGCCATAGGTGGCACAGTGTCTAAATCTTAGCCAAAATAATAAAGAACACAGTTACAGCTCTCAGTAACTGCAGTTAACACCATGAGTCATTTCCAGCTGTCTTCTCCAGACACGAAGGCATTTGAACAATAGCAGCTGACCCTGTGGCTCTCTTCTAAACCATTTTCACTAAATCAAATGGAGGAGAACCTGTGTGTTCACAGTTAAAGGATGAGGATTGCTGGAAGCTTTGCGGTGCATGCTTTACAGCAGAAGGTCATAACTAGATAGAGAATATATCCTAGAAATCCTTTCTAACATGCTTCATCTGTATAATAGCATATTCAAGATCCAAACCTTCAGTTCTGTTGTTTGCCTTCATTTTAGAACAAACATAGAGATTTTAAAGTTGTCAGTATTTGTTTCAACATCTGGACAACTAACATTTTAAAAATGTGTAGGAAATATTACATGATGAGTCCATTATGTGTATTCATTACCGTTTCATGCTACCTATTAGAAACCTTGCCATCATTTATTACATATTCGAAAGGAAAAAGATAGGTAAGGGACCATCAGTTATTAAAATACTATTGCTATTTGTGCCACATCAATCTGTAGATGTTCTGTAAGAGCTTAGAAAATGGGATTGCCTATTAACAAGAAAAAGTAGCCAAGCCAGACAAAATATTTTTATAGATAAGTGCATTAGACATGTATGAAGCAGAAAACTGAACTGTGCTTTTGGTTAGCAGGGTTGTACCTCAAAACATGAGACCATTTCTTACCGTAGCAGTCCAACAATGCAAACAGTTTGAGAATTATTTTTTTTTTTTCCATTTAATAGTGCTAAAATCTGCTTGCAGGGAAAATATTTAGTTTGGTGGTTTAAGACTACATTTTTCTCCTAGTCATGACTTCAGAAAAGTTCTAAAACTGGGTGTGAGAGGAGGGCTCTTCATAAACCAGTAGGATGAAAACTTCCTTTCATTTTTGGTATCCAAACAAAACAATAGATTTAACTCAAGATTTTGGAGACCCATAAAAGGGAGGAAATTCAGAAAGCAGTATTAAAATTTCACCATCTGCTCACTTTAAAGCAGTGAGGAGAAGGGGGAGGTTTCTCTTATGCATAACCATTATAATCTGAATTGCAGTAATGAGTGGATATGAAATAGGTACAGCACTCTCCCTCATTTGAGATACTGATTCAAGTGGAACTCTGGGCAGAATGAAGTAGAAAAAAACATATTGAGAGCCTCAGCTAGATGTTTTCCTCTTCTGTGCCATTGTTTCCCTCTGCAACTGTGTTTTAAAGGTTTCTCACTGCCTTGGGCGATACAATATTACCTCATATGGGCCACATGTGAGTACTCTAATCTGAGGCGGAAAGGAACCTGTTTCCCCCATCTGTTTTGGCGTGCATGTGTTGGTGCTGCTGTTCATGCTGACAGCTGTGTTAATATGCGAGGCCACCTGCCACATGGTAGATATTGCATCTTTGGGTAAAAGTCTGACTTTTCTCCCTTTGTGGAAGGTGTAGATGGCTAAAGCTGGGTTCCTGTTAGCAAGTCTGCTGGCAGTTCCCATTTTATTATTTTAAACTTCTCAAAATTACTATTAAGTCATGTGGTACTCAGTTACTCCAGGGAACGCAAAAAAAAAGTAATTATCTAACCTGGGCCACATTCATCTTTTATATTCATGTAGTTTTACTAGTTTGATTAGAATTTACTTATGTGCCTCTGGTAGAAATGCCTTTTGGTACATTTCTGTATTTTCTGCTTTTACATGCAGTGAAGAAAAGAGAAACAGATTTGAGTATAAAATGTTATTGTTTGGGATTAGCATTTCTGATTAGGTTGGCTCTTTGTTCTTGGACAAGCACAGCCCTGGTAGTGCCTCCTGCTGCACTGTGGTGCCCCTCCGGGTGCTATTCTGGCAGAGTGTGGACAGATTTTGGATGCAGCTAGATGTTTTGCCTGACTCTGTGTGTGCAAACCACTCACCATATTATACTTAAGTACATCCTGAGGTGGTTATGGGGATTAATGAATGCTTAAATCCTTTGAAGATACCGGATGCTTTATAAATGCTAATTATTATATTCAGGTTTGCTACAGCTTAGGGATTAGGCCTTACTCAGGCAATAGGTAGGGAATCCGTGAGATGTACATGGCAAAGATGAATTAAAAGAAATAAGTGTCACTGAGAGCCTAAGCTTCCCTGCAGCCTATTTGTGCAGCCCTATTTAATTGCTTTTAATAAATTGTCACTCTTCTAATTTGGTTTCAGAGCCTTAATTACTTTTATTTGGTATGTCAGAGGGAGTGTCTCCTCTGTAATGTTCCATGGGGGCTGCTGTTACATTTTGTAGTTTTAACCCTGATTGTCATTTCCCTGAGAATGGGCTACTCTGTGTAGGTACTCACAAAAAGTAGTTTCTTTTTTCTCTATACTGTTCTGGAATGAAACATTTAATATTTTAGTGTCAGTTTTGAGGCATCAGTGTGACTGAGATAATTGTCTGCTTCTTGCCTTGCACTGAAAACTAGGCAGGATCTTGTTGTGTACTTAAGTGCTCATCCCCTGAATAAGGTTTGTGACTGGCAATTACATGATAAGAAAGCTACTAGTCCCAGCTCAGACAGACTGGTAAAGATTTGAGTACACATCCAATATCCACCTGTGTCTTTGTTTTGAAACTCCACGTGAAAGCTACGTAAGACCTGGACAATATGAGGGGAAGCTGTCTGTGCAGTTCTGAAATATTTTGCTCATAGCTGAGGCAGTGGCAAGCAGACAGCGAAGTAGCCAGCGGTTTATTTCCAGGCTGGTTTATTGCTGTTGCTTTGCAGATGGGCCTAGGGTACCAGCTTCAGATTTACCCCAAGCTGCAGCCACAGCAGGCTGATACTGTGGCACAGTGGTAAACAATATGGGAAAAGAGGCTTTAGGTATTGAGGGGGTGATTCGAGGTGAATGAATGGAGAAGGATTTTACAGAAAAAAATAAGACAGCAGTAGCACAGGTCACCCAGAGCTGTGGAGTCTCCATCCTTGGAGATATTCAAAAGATACAGCCCTGGGCAACCTGCTCCAGAAGGCCCTGCTTGAGGAGGGGGAAGTTGAACCAGGTGACCTTCCAAGGTCCCTTACAACCTCAGCCACTCTGTGATTCTGTGAGATGGCATGATGCAAAAAGCAATCGATGAAAAGGTGTGACATTTAGGCAGTCACAAAGAACAGCAGCTGAGCAAGAAGAAACTGTGGTTGTGTATTTTAAATCCTAGCATCAAGGATAATCTATTTTACTGGTAATTCACACTCAGTGAATCATTAAGATTTTGTGCATCACTTCCATCTATAAAATGGAGATATTTATCACCAGGTTGTTGCAATGGCAAGGTCGTCTCTGTTGGTAGGGATAGTCTGATGTTAACTCAAGGGGTGCCACAGTCCTCAGAGAAAAATGAAGGTTTCAGTATTAAAAAAAAACAAAACCAAACAAAAACACACACTTTAAAAAAAACAAAACAAAAAAAAAACACAAACAAAAAACCCCCCAACCAAACACAATCACCAAAACACTCCGAAACAAACAAAAAAACAAACAAAAAAAAATCAAAGCCAACCAACCAACAACCCCAAACACAAAAAACACCACCACCAAACACAACTCCTTTCTAGGAAGAAATATTTTTAAAAGATGGCAGAACCCCCTTCCTCCAAATCACTCGTTGTTGTCAGCAAGGACGGTCTAAACTTAGCCCAAACTAAGCAAGGGGGTTGAGTGGTAAAACAGCCACAGTGCTGCTGCTGTGTACCTTCATCTGATGCAGATGTTTCACTGTGCTGGCATGACAGGCATATACGTTATGTGGCAGCCAGATGGTGCTTGGCCTAGGACAGTGCAAAGCTCGTTACTGGCTCTGCATTGTTCTCAAAGCTCTCGGTCCTTTTTCTTACAGCGTTGATTTTCTCTTCTGATCTCTTATCTTTGTTCACACTAATTATGCCACGTTAATTAAAAAAGAAAACAAACAAATAACAACAAGAAAAAAAAAACACAACGCAAAACCCAAGCCTCCCTCCACGGGAGGAGGCGGCAGGCAGCGTGCGGTGGTGACACTCACTCCCTGTAGCCATCGCTTTCCTCCCCCAGCCCTGTGCTCACCCCAGGCCAAAAACTGCCTCCCCGCGCCTTTGCAGCCGGCGGAGCCAGTCCCGGAGCTGCCTGCCCGAAAGGAAGGACGGTGCCGGAGCAGAGGCAGTGGTGAAACTCCTTCTCCCGCCCCAGCCTCCCCTCCGTGCCGCTGTTCCTGCAGCCGCTCCCCGCCGGAGCCAGCCTCCCGCCTTCCCCGGGTGCAAATTTTGTCCTTCCCGCCCCTCGCCCCTGGACGCTCCTTCCCGTGAACCCCGGGCCCTTCCCTTGCCGCCGCGGCCGCCCCGCCGGCGGGAAGGGGTGGGCGGGGGCGGAGCGACGGCTCCTCCCCGGGGGCGGGCGGTGGCCGCCCGCTTCGGAAGAGAAGGGAGGTGTTTGCCGCCGCCGCGGGGACTCGGTGCCGGGTGGCTGCTGGCGGCGGCTCCCGTCCCATCAGTGTCCCGTTCGGGACGGCAGCGGAGATGTCCGGCGGGGGCAGCCGGCGGCGGGCCGGCCCCTCCTGGCACAGCACTTTCTCCCGCTTCTTCGTCAGGAGCTCACCCGGCGAGGGAGCAGCGGCGCCGGGGCGGCCGGCGGGCGCGAACAGGTACGTGGGGGACCGGACCACACCGGTGCGGCGCGGTCGGGCGCCCGCTGCCGTCCTCCGCCCCGTCCCACCTGCCCCCGGCAGGGGAGAACTATGAGGGACGTGGGACCGTGCCGGAGATGGTGCGACACCGGTGGGTGAGGGAGGGCGAAGGAGCGGGTGTGTTGGCGGCGGGGGAGGCCCGGCCCGGACGTCCCGCTGGGGCTGCGGCCGCGGCGCTGAGGTGCCGCCAGGCGCCTCGGCCGGTCGTGGGCCTGGCGCGGCCGCGCTGCGCTCCGGGGAGAGCGGCGGCCCCAAGCCGGGGCGGCGGCTTGTCACACGGAGTTTGGAACCGGGGGCGTGCGTGTGTGTGTGTGTGGGAAGGGGGGGATGTTCCGACTGCTGACACGGTCGGAGCGGGTGGTGTCGGTGGTGATGTGTTTGACGCGGCGGTGCGGTGCGGGGCAGGTCCCCGCCTTGGCGCTGGGGCGGCGGGACGTGAAGGGGTTGTTGCTGCGTGTCTGCCCAGCCCTCGGGTGAGCGCCGGCGCCCCGCGAACCCGCTTTCCCCGGCCCGGCGGAGTTCAGCTGAAGTCGGTCAGACGGCGGAGCGCTGTGGGGAAGACGCGTTAGCGATGGATAAGGCGGCTCCGGGGCTGCTGCCCTGCCCTGGGCAGGGCGGTGGGGCTGTCTCAGCCTGTTCCTCGTGTTGCAGCCCCTTCCTTGGAAACTGAAAGCAGAAAGTCTGTGAGGGGGTTGGCTTCTTCGTTTGTTTGTTTTTTTTCTTTTCAGTGTTGACACTTGGTGTTTTCTTTTGGCTCGGTGTAAATCAGATGTTAATGCAATATAAATATTACTGATGTGTCTAAGTTTCAATGCAAAATCTGTGGTTTATGGAAACCCGGTTATTAATAATTCTTTTTTAGTGCAGGGAGATGTTACAAGATGAAAATGTTTGGAAACTTTTTGTGTATTTGTTCCTCTTCCTTTTTTTTTTTTTTTTTTTTTTTGATCTAGTGGCTGATTTCTGTGTATACATAGGAAAGAAGCACAGATAAAGTTTCCTTCAGATTCTCATGCAGCCTAATATTTGCCCTAGTTGAGCAACTGAGTGGGCCTTATTTCCTCAGGTGTAGTATTTATGTTTTGCTTTTATCATGTTGCTTTTAATTTTTGAGTCATTCTTGATACTGCGCAGGTTCATGTTTAAAATGGAAGAGAAGTCAGTACAGCTTAATCAGGTAGATAGTGGATATCACAGTAGTTCTTTCAGTGAAAAACTTTAGGATTTTGTGCTGTATGTTCTCAGCAATCGTGAAAAATCCAAGGTGTATTGCTGTCTTATACTGTTCATCTCAACTGGTCTCATAAATGCACCATGAAGGCTTTTACTTTTTGGGGTTTTGTTTTACTGTAAGCATTTGACACACCAGTGCATCACCAAATATCCACCAGCCTTTTATGAGCATGAAACATTGCTTTTTATTTCCTGGAAAAAAAATAAAATCAGGAGCACGGCTGCTGAAGCAAGAGCATCTTTACAGTTGCAGGAGTATCGTGACTGTAATGACTGACAGGGAGAATGAATATATAGGAAGGAAAAGGCTTGCATCCATCTGGAGACCTGAAGAGGCAATAGGAGAGGCTTCACCAGACGCTTCCTTGCCAGCTCCCCACGGCTGTGGTTTGGAATAAACAAAAAAGCATAGCGGTCACCTTGTTAAGGAGGAGGGTGATGCTAGTTCAGTGGTTTGTGCACTAAATGACCTATCTGTAGGTAGCACTCACGGTAGACCTGTGCCACTTAAATTGGGGCTGGAGACTGTTATCGTTATCTAAATCACAGTTTCATTTCCTGCAGCCAAGAGCTTTTCCTTTATTAGGAAGCTGGGACAGTCCATGTAGATGTGAAACAGCTTGGGCCTCTTGGCCTTGTTCTCGAACTCCTGGCACGCTTAGCTGCAGGGCGGTAGCCACGATTCTGCTCTGGAGTGGGAGAAACCAAAAACCCTCTGCTCTGAAGAGTCTAATTTGGTATGTTAAGGAGCTTTTTTTGTTGCGCTGGGTTGTGGCGTGGCACGTTAGTCAGGAATGCTGATGTTCTCGTCTTTGGTTTCCACCGGTAGCCTTCTTCACAGATGAGCGTAATTGCATACATTGAACAGTGCTGGGCTGGGATGAGTGCCACAGGTTTGCTCGTCATGTTTATTTAGTGAACTTGGCTGTGTAGAAAAATGGATCGCTGAACAAAGCGTGTGCGTGGGGAGGGGGGGGCCAAGGCTGCTTTGTATGTTTATTGTTAAGGTGTGGAGTACATGAGGCAAGTTGGGGAATACGTCTTCTGTGAAGTGTTATGATAAATGTATACACCAGCACGGTTTAAATTAATTTCCTGTTCAGATTAACCAGATCAAATCCAAAATACATAAATAGAAACTTTTGTGTGCAGATATTTTACCTAGGACAGGGTTTCAGAAAAGCAGGACACCTAAGTAAAGGGGGCAGAAGAAGGAGCAGTATGTTGTGCAGGGCCAAGTATATCCCTGGTATATCTGTGTTGACCTCTGGAGACACACATCACGCTTCATGCTTGTGCAGAATGCGATGGCTTCCTGAATTTTAAAAATGTGCAGAAATAAGACTACGTATGTCCAAAAGTCATTCTCCGTCTGCTTCTGCAAGTTTGGGAGCAGCAGCTGGGTGGAAGCCCCCAGCTTTCCTTTCCTTTCCTTCCCTTCCCATCCCACAGCTGCCTCTCAGCTCAATGGGGTGTGAAGGTTTCACCCTCTCTTGCTCCAGGCACCTTGTTCAGGCTTAGCTTTGGAAAACCAAAACCCAAACCTACTGTGGCCCTGGTTTAGAATAGGAGGAAGGGGAGGAAGGAATTACACTGTTTGTTAATCAGTGTCTTAGACTCTTCTGAGAACCTCATTTGATGAAGAGCTTATATTAATAACTTGCCCTCACAGCAATTTGTAGCTTCGATGAACATGAGAATTGCTGCAGGCTTGCTTGCTTGTGGAAAAAATAACCCACGCA
Source organism: Streptopelia decaocto (assembly GCF_964273445.1). NCBI lineage: Eukaryota > Metazoa > Chordata > Aves > Columbiformes > Columbidae > Streptopelia > Streptopelia decaocto. The sequence goes on along the minus strand of NC_138663.1, from coordinate 88,622,920 downwards.
GATTAGTTGTGAGTTTCGTGGCAGCAAAAAGTACAGCACATGTGTAAAAGGGCTTGTTTTTTGCATAAAATGTAGGCAAATGTGTGGTATCTCCCACCAAACACTTGCCTGCATAAGTGTGTTCTTCAGAGTTGAGGCTGCTTTGAACAAGGGCTTTGGTGCTTTTCATCCAATTCTTTATCATTAACTTCTATCTAAGGTAGTCATTATGCTCTACTCTGTTATTTGCTATTTTCGATAATACAAAATTGATTATTTGTTACCGTGGTGTTTGTCCCGGAGCAGTCTAAATCCCCAGGGTGAAAAAAAAAATCCCATTGAATTTTCACTATTCTAATGAGAGTCTGATTTTTTTTTTTTTTTTTTTTTTTTTAAATACATGTTTCTGTAGTCCATCTGAATGAAGATGCAGCTTTTAGAGTGTAAGTCAGTCCACTGCGGATTCTTTCAGAAATACGCAGCTTCCATGGCTGAGCAATTGTTGTGTTGCAAGTAAACATGACCTTTCAGGTCATGTTAGAAGCTGCCAAAGAGGTGTGACAATTTTCAGTGATCGCTTTAACCCAGAGCTACCCTCAACTCCTCGTTTAAACTATGGACGTATTTTATTAGGTATTCTGTATATTGTTTAGCAGGTTCATTTCAGGTTTATCTTTTTTCCCTCTAAGTGCTGTTGGTTGGTTGGTCAATTAACTACCAGTGTAAGTGGGCATTTGTGGGGTTTGTCCAGATGTTCCTTCTGCATCGCTGAAGTGTACCAGAGACATCAAACAGGGAGGAGCAATCTTTTGTTTTGTTTTAGAGGGCTTTGTTGCTTGTTTTTTTGTTGTGTTTTCTCCACCCCCTTTTTTTTTTCCCAGGCTGAGATTATTGTTCTGTTAATCCATTAGTTTCTAACTAAGAGCTTTCAGAGATGGAAGAACTTTGTTTATTCTGCCTGAGGAGAGATCAGAGAGTCTCTTTCTTCCTCGGGGATTGCCAGTCATTGTTGCTGTTTACAAAGAACATGTATTTTTGTCGCTGTAAAAACGGTGCATTTGGGGACTGCTGGTAATTGATGGAAAGGGGAGTAATACATTTTAAACCTATTTTTTCTGAAGTTGCTACCTCTTGGCTGGTTTTGATTCAGATACTGTTAGCATCTTTGAAGAAATCCATTGTTTGCTGGAAGAATCAGTTTCTGCTTTCTAATAAAGAAACTTTTTCTTTCAGATGGCAGAGCAGGATTTGTTGTTGTTGTTAAATTTTAACTCACTTGTGAGTGTACGTCAGGGATGCCTGTGGAACCATCAAGGGGAATATTCCAACCACACAGAAGAATTCAAATAAGGCTTATCTAAGCAAGATGGATTATGACAATTTTTTGTTGACTTGTTATTTTGGGGTTTTGTTTTTTGGTTTCTTTTTGCTTCTTGGATTTTCCTATTATGACTTTTGTTGCAGGGTAATTCAAAATAGTAATAAAGGCCTTGATTCAGCAGAGTACCAGCTTCGTTGCCTGTAATTAAATAGGTAAATAGTTCTGTACACTATAATGGAACTGTTTGTTTGATTAGAATTAGGTACATACCTATAGACATCTCATGGGGCTGAGACCAGAAAGAGCAAGCCCAGCATTTAGCCATGTATGGATGAGACATTTTGTAAAGGAGATGTTACTAGAGTATTAATTATAATGGTAGTTCTCCTTGGAAGAAACAAAGGAAAATATTTTTTTTCCACTATTTTAAATGTTAACAGCACTGTCTTCTTTCCAAGTATTGGCATAAGTGCTACAGTTAATACAAAAATATTTCCAGAACAGCTACGGGTCTTTGGTTTCAAAGAACAATTTTGCAAAAATGAAAACTCCTAAGTCGTCTTCTCTGATGAAGAAAAGGCTCACAGGTGGAAAAAAGGGACACACACACATAAAAAAATTTCAGAGATATGTTACTGTGGGGATTGTATTTCTGATTATTGAAACATCTTAAACGGATGGAAACCCAACTGCTGCTTTTATTTTCTGAGGGGTATTTGGATTTCATATGACTCAGTATATACTATTATACTTCCAGAAAGTAGCACAGCACTATGTTGCTTAGGCTTTCCAGGGGATATTAATACATCTTTTTTTTTCCTGGTATTTTAATTTCTAGGATATTTTTTATAGATTCTAACCAACTTTGAATTATCACATTTGAAGACTTTTAAGATCAGAAACATGGGTTTTCTTAGTCATTTCAGTTTCTCATATCAATTTTGCAACATGAAATACAGCCTCTAATTTTGTTGTGTTAATGTGATTTCGTGACTTACCTTATTTTGAAGCAGATCCTTGGTTTTTTCAGTGTTCCAGTGTTTCTTAAATTGCTGAAATATTTTACTGAAGGCAGTATATCTGCTTAAGCAGTGTGGAGGTCTTGGGGCCCTCAGTGTATGAACGTTGTGGATCTGCTCTTCACCTGTGGGCAGTGCTGTGTATGGAAAAATGGAGGAGGAAGTATTTCTTCTGAACGCACGAAGACCAAATGCAGAAAGAATCGCAGTGACAACAGACTTTTAAAAGTCGTCAATTAAATTTGATGGCTAAATTTGTAGCGTTTATTTTGGTTGAATGGAAAATGCGTGCTTTCAACACAAAGGAGGAAACCTTAATAATGACTGGAAATTGTCTGTAGGATAGTTCCCAGTGTTTATTTTGTGAGTAAAAAATGGGAGAACTAGAGAAGTATTTTATTGTGTTGAACTTGTAGCCTTGTGTGCCTCTACCAAGAGTTTTCCACTTCAGCCTGGCTAGAAGAACTCACTGCATTTTACTGGTGACACCAGTCTCCCTTGCTTGTTTTTTCCTGAGTGCTTTTTCTTAATGACATCTTTTAAAAATTCTGTTGTGCTCTGCTTATCGGGAGGACAACAGTTGCTGCTGCTTTGAAGCTTTACTGGATTATTTTTTTTAATATCTCTTATTTTCATGCCATTTGTAAGTACTCTTGTTGATCCCCAACCCTGCAAATGTGCCATTTGAAAACAGTTGTATAATGGGTTGTCTATTCCATTATCTAGTAATTCAATAATTTTAGCCTTAAACTTAAATAATTTATAAATCTCTTTCTGATATTGTACCAAGTTTATGTGCTAGTGGCCAGTAACATTTATTTCATAGGAATGTTGGAAACCTAAACCGACTGGCAAATATAGAACAGATTCTACATTAACGTTGGTTACTATGCTTGACAGATGCCAGAGGAAAAACCTTGATGTAATCTGGTATAATCCTACTGTCCAATATCAAAGTAGGCTCCACTCAGAAACATTTATATTTCTTTCCCCTAGCCTTTGTATGGCTGTTCATTTCCCTCACATGTAAAACAGATTAAGTTATTCAGCAAGGGTGATCATGGGCCATCAGACTTATTTCACTTAGTTCTAGCCTTTACACTGAACATGTACCTTTAAGTTTAAAGACATAGTTTGGTTCTTGCATTTTTCATGTACGTTTTCATTGTAAAATGTGGCATATCTGTGATTTTATACCATTTTATTTTCCATTATGTTTTAGTTGCTTTTTGAAAGAGGATTAAAAAAAAAAATCTCTGTTTTGTACTAACATATGCTGTTTAGGTCACATAGTCTATGTGACACAGTGCTGCTAATGCAGAAAATGAAGCTGACCTAGCTTTGCTACACAAGCAAAGAACAGTATGTAAATAAGCAGCATAAACAGGTCTGAGAGGAAAAATTGTTTCAGTTAAAACAATCTGCATTGCTTAATGCTGTCTGTAATCAAACCAGTTTCGAAGTGGGATAGTTTAATTGAATATAATACATTCTGTGCTATTCCAACACTTAAATTAATCAGCTGATTGTAACACCTCTTGCATTGCCTAAGGTCTTGCCTCCCCCTCCTTCTGGTTCCATTTTCTCCTTCTTTACCTTTCTCTGCTTTCTGTTTGTTTTCCTCCAGTTCCCTTTGTATTTATTTTAAAAGGCATAGCAGCTTTGCTTTCCTTTAACCCTCTAATTTCAAACTAACTTGTTTTTATAATTTCCATTTAACTTAATGTCTTTACTGCTCCTTCGCTATGTGTGTGGCCTAAGCTTAAGCACAGAAATGAGAGCCAGAAACTTCACATACAAATTTCTGTGCAAACACTCCCTCTCTCTCTAAGACAAGCCCTGACAGCCTTGCTGGAGACTAGGAGAAGACTTTGTCACTGCTACTACCATTTGGTTTCCCAGGAACAGTGGTAGCCTCAGGAATCTTGCTGAAAAGTTGGATGATTTTTTTTCATTTTGAAGCTTTTCAGAAAAGGAAATAATCTGTTTTGGGGCAAAGAGGAATGGAGGAAAGAGCTATTTATTCATTACTATTTTCTGTTAAAATACTAATGTATTTAAACTGTCCTTTGATGCAGAAGGAAGGTTTTGGACATGTTCATAAATTTCATCTACAAATTTAAGATGCATCTTGTTGCCACTGGGCTTTAAAGTTTTCCTTTCATTTTCATTTAACAAATGTTTAGCGTACCGTTGCTCATGTCATTCAACATATATGCCAAAAGTTTGACTCTTAAGAAATTGTCTGACTTGTCTTTGTAGATCAGCTTCTGATAGTTCTCCTGACCACGCAGCGTGTGAATGGCTTCACAAATGTGACATTAGAGTAAAGTGTTGGTATTTTACTTTTAAGTATGTTGTATTCGGTCAGACTAAAGGGGAAGGATTGAAAAGTTGATTTAGCAAGGCTCCTGAGAAGTTAATAAATGTGATGTTGATCCTAGCATCAGTGGAGCATGGGAATGTTAAGCTCAGTTTTGTTTATGAGATTACAGCTTCAGTTGACAAACTGCTGAAATAGTTCCTTAGACTCTTAAGGCATCTGACTTGGTGCTGGTGCTCCAATTAAAATACTTTTAAGTGTAACAACAGTGGACTAAGAATCAACATATGGAGGGATGTAAAAAGACCAGATGTGCAAAATTATTTTCTACTTGATGTACTTGAAGAAAATGAAAAGTATGTATTTTTGAATCAATTTATTTAATATAGTCACTAATAATTTGAAAGAGGACAAACCTGTAGCCTGTGAAGCTTGCAGATAAGTAGAGTGAAAACTATGGGCATCGCCATGTAGATGACAACCAAGCTGACCAAGCTGCCATGGTAGACAATCAGCTGAACATGAGCAGCCAAAGCAAAGTGGCGGCTTGGAGAGAAAACATAATTCTTAGATGTATAAATATCAAAGTATGTGTATTCTGTGAATGAACTTTGCTTACTAGAGTACTGAATCTAGTTGTGGTGTCCACAATTCGTTATGAAAAAGATGCTGACAAAATAAAAAAGGGCTCTGAGAAGAGCTTTAGAACAATTTGATGTCTGGAAAACCTCCCTCACAGGATAAAATTAAGTAGCTCAATAGTGTTTAGTTTGTCTAAGAGAAGGTTTTGAAATGACAGGGTTACAGCTTGAGGAATGAATCTGCCTCAAGTTATATAACTGCAAGGGAAATGAGAGTTAAGTGTTTCATGTCATAGAAGACCTGTGACTTGAAGAGGATATTTGAACCCAAGGCCTTTGTAATCTGTCCCACATAGAGGAAGGTTGATCCTGTATCTGAGAGATGAGGCTTGACTAATCAGACTAGTAAACCTAATCTGAAGTAATGAATTTAACAGCAGTTACATGGAAAAGTCTTATTTATAAATGTGGTAGATTTTCCATTGCTGGATGGTTTTTAATCAAAACTCCTGTCTTTTGGTCAGGTATTAAAGGCTTGACACAGGTCGCCCTTGTGGAAATTCCATAATCTAGATGATGGAGAAGGCCAGCTTCAGTAGTCATGAGGGTCTGTAGGGCAACTGGTATATATAGAAAGAATATTACTCAAAAGGTATGAATTTTTAGCAGTCATCTTTTTAATTACCACTTGGAAGCTGGAATAGAGAAGAAACCAATACTAGCTAACCTGTGGCACTTTGCAGATGTATGATGAAAACTTCCTAACTACTACTGGTCTGTGGATGTGGTTTGAGAATGCCTGTAATGTGCTGAAACTTCATGGAGATTTTGGTCTTGCACATATGTATTTGATAGTATTATTAGACTCATGGTTTTCTGTTCATTCACATTCTTCAGGGAGACTCTCACATAGATGGATTTTAAAGTACTTGGGGGTACTGGTGGATGAAAGATTGGACATGAGCTGGCAATGTGCGATCACAGCCCAGGCCAATTGTATCTTGGGCAGCATCAAAAGTAGCGTGGCCAGCAGGTCAAGGGATGTAATTCTGCCCCTCTGCTCTGGTGAGACCCCACCTGGAGTCCTGTGTCCATTTCTGGAGCCTCAGTACAGGAAAGACATGGACCTGTTGGAGAGGGGCCAGAGGAGGCCACAAACATCATCATAGGGCTGTAACAGCTCTGCTGTGAGGACAGACTGAGAGAGTTGGGGTTGTTGAGCCTGGAGAAGAGGGGGCTCTGGAAAGATCCTACTGCGGCCTTTCAGTGCTTAAAAGGGACCTGTAAGAAAGATGGGGACAGACACTTTAACAGGGCCTGCTGTGATAGAACAAGGGGTAATGGTTTTAAGTTAAAGGAGGAGAGATTTCAGGCTGGACATGAGGAAGAAATGTTTTACGATGAGGGCGGTGAAACACTGTCCCAGGTTGCCCAGAGAGGTAGTAGATGCCCCATCCCTGGAGACGTTCCAGGCCAGGCTGGACGGGGCTCTGAGCAACCTGATCTAGTTGAAGATGTCCCTGCTCATTGCAGGGGGGTTGCACTAGATGACCTTTGAAGATCCTTTCCAACTCGAACTATTCTATGATTCTATGAAAAATCATCACATTAAATAGCTAAATGGTTTCTGAGTTAATCTGAAGAGAAGTTAAAAACAATAATGCTAGCCTAATGCTGTAGCAAAGAGGGTTTGAGTATCTAGGGAGTCATCTGTCCATGAAGAGGGAGAAAGAGAGATGACATCTGAACCGCATGAGAAGTAAATGCTGAAGCTGCTGCATTGGAAGAGACTGCTGCTAAGCAGAGGGAGAAAGAGGCAGGGTAGACATCCAGAAGTGCTCTCTGAGTTGAGTTTTAGCCAGCTGTCCCTCTTTCCGTAAGAGAATGGCCATTAATAATTCCTGCCTTCACAAAGAGTAATTAGCAGCCTGTACCTTCTCCTTGTTAAAGGAACCTAAAATGTCACAGTGGTTACTTTCAGTTTGGTGAGCTCTGCATCTGGTCAGTCTCATCAAAACTTGCGTGTTTGTGCTCTATTGCTTTTGCACACTGCTGTAGCGTGTTTTTTTTTTTTTTATCTGACACAACACATTCACAGCCTGATGTGTGCATAACATGGGTGGGGTTGATTAATAAAGGAAGAAGGGGATGGGCTTTTAATTTGCAAGTTCCGAGGGATTGTTATGAAGAATGAGGCTGGAGGAAGCAGACTTCTCACAACATGTGGAGATGCCATGAGGGCCTTTTGAAAATGTGATTGATTGTAATTGTTATGGTTTTAGAGGCAGTTGGAAAATTATCTCTCAAACCATGTGCTTAAATTTGTTCCATTAAATTGATATTTTTCTTGACTGTAACCCCTCCTAACCTGAGTTTGAGTACTTCTGCTTATGTACGTCTACTTTTTGAGCAGCAGTGCAGAATATGAATGTTTGTCTCCCATGTAAGAATCTCTAACCTCTTCTGCATAAGTGTAATGATTAAAAACTTGGACCACAAATATGCCTCTGATTCAAACACCACCTGTCCAAGTTATTAGAGAAAGGTTGAAACCGGTTTTCAGCAGCAGAGGAGCAGAAAGTGTTGGAAAATCACACAAAGAAAGGTTTATGCAGAAGATACAGAACGGGATCTTTTGAACCTTGAGTTTAATTTTGATTATTTAAAGAACAGGAGTGATGCTAATCAGGTTAGGCATACTGGCAAGACAGTAGGGAACAGCAGCGAGACAGTCGAGGAGGAGAGATCCCTCTGCCTTCGCTGGAGATTAACCCAACCACATTGGATATAGTCATACGTAAGAGAAAGGGGAATGTCTGGCAGAAACAGCAGGAAGGCAGTAGATTACATATTTTGGAAGAGGTTGAGAGGCTTAGTTTCTAGTCTTAATTTTGACAATGTTGTTATTACTCAGAGCATTATTTAATATTTCCACTTTTTTTTTTTTAATTCTATCAAATAAAAGTAAAATCTGTGTAAATATGGAAATGAGTAGTTGTGACAATTTGTAAATGACTGCCTGCATAGTTAAGTTAATGGAAGCAAGCTGGCAAAGCAGAGGTGTTTTCTGTATTCCTGGGATCATGCTTTTCTCTCTCACTACTTAAAAGCAAGTACAAAATAAATTCAAAACCTGGAGTAGTAGAGTCCTATTGCTGGGTGTATCATGTAAAACAATAGTTTGTGAACCATATAATTGAAGACTTGGGAGGTTCATCTTCCTAATCTAGCAAGGGCAAATGCCGAAATGCTTTCTGAAAGCTGGCTGATCCAGCAAAACCGTGTGGGTGATTAAGCACAAGCCTAACTCTAGATGTGCTGGACTGGAGATGGCATGCTTGGTACCTGCCATGGCAAAGCACTCAGAAAATGCGCCACTCCAGAAAAGCTCAAGGCAAGGATGAAGATGAGTGGAGCCAAGCTTTAATAATACAGATATAACCAAAAGTGGGGGGTGACAATAACTAGTTCATTAAGAACCTGTATATATACTACTAGTCTGTTTTCAATTCTTAGCAAAGGTGTAAGAATTAGGTGGTGTGATATAATGTAGCCACCAAGGCAACATTTGTAACAGTTTTTAATTGCAGACTTTGTCTTGGAGAGAGAGAAAAAAACCCAACCAAACAAAAAAGTAACAAAAAAACCCCACAAAAACAAAACACCACCAAAAAACCTTAGAATACAGGTTGTAAAACATCTAGATACTAACAATTAGATTGCATAAGCATATTGGGGGGAAAAAAAAAATGGGTAGGTTTTAGCATAAATGCTGAATGTCTTATGTTTTCCCTAAGAATCAATGTTAATTGTGAATGCTATAGCTTAATAATTGTGTTCACTGCAGCCCTGAGTATAGACCCCTATGGACAACATGGGTTTATGTTGCAACATAAGAATGTATGGTGTAATTACATTCGCTTCACCTTGGTTTTGTTTGTTTGTTTTTTTAACAGGGAGTGCAAGGTGGTTTGTGGGCCTATGAACTTTACTATTTTGTTTTTTTCTTCAGAGAATTTGTGCAGAAAACACTGTGTAGTGTTCCCAAATGTGTCATTACTGACTGTTACATGATTAATGCAATGATGAGAGGAAGGAAAGCCCTTAAGATTTTAGGGGGGTTGACAGTGAGAAGTGAAAAGCTGCATCATTGAAGCCCAGTGAGCCTGTTCTCCAGTCCCAAGTACGCATGTGGCACCAGCATCTGTGGTGTTTAGGCTGTAGAAGGTAATCTTGACTCTTTGGGAAAAATGAAACAATTTAATCCTAAGCAAGCCAAGAAGCCTGTTTCCAGCGAAGCGAGCTTTTTTTGCTGTAGATGTCATTCAATCAGCACGAGTCATTTGGTTCCAAAGGTCCTTTTAAAATGGGGCCCTGGCTGAGGGTGGAAGTGGTTCACAGAAAGTAGCGTGGTTGGCAGAGTGAGCTGCAGCGGTGCGTGCCTGCTGGCTCCTGCTGTTGGGTGGCATTCAGTGCCTGTTACCTTGTACTGGTTACATGTCATTGCACTCTAGATGGAATCATGGTCTGAGTTTTTCCTGGTGGAAACTTCTGATCCACTCCTTGATTTTATCCAAGACTGTGACCCTGCTGAGAGCCCTGCTTGACTGAGTTAAGGGTGGGAAGAGATAGCTGAGGTTGAGGAGGAAGGTATGGAGATTTCTAAAGCTGGTCCTACTGACAAAGTCAGCTTGTTGAGAAGCTACACCCTAAAGCAAAAAGGTTCAAGAATGTAGAAATGCTAGAATATAAACCATGAAAGGATATAGAATGGCTTCCAGGTTTAGGTTAATTTCATATTGGAAAGTAAAGTTTTGATACCTTTTTTTTTTTTTTTTTTTTTCAAACTCATTATTTTTAAGATGCTTATCTGCTGAACTGCATTCTTTCAGTTTTGGTATGTACACTAGGGAATTTCATAGCAATCTGTCCATGCCTGGCTAGCTAAAAGAATATACAGGCATGTATTTCAAATACAAACAAGAAGCAGGAAAGTGAAAAAAGTTTTGGGAAAAAACATGATGTGAAGGGAAGAATATGAGCAAAACAAAGTGATAAAAGAATAGGATGCTGGTGATACTGAATGAAAGCAAGGATCTCGTTTTTGGTCTGCAGACCAGTTCCATAAAGATACTTGAAGCCAAGAAGAACATTTGGTGGAGGTCAACCTGCTCATGTCAAGTGTATCATCATCAGGAAAAGCTATGCAGATCTCATAATGGTGTTTATTTAATAGTAATTAAAAACAAACAAACAAAAATAATAATAAAAAAAAAACAAACCAAACAACCTAGGAGGGAGAAAATACGTTACATAGAGTGCTAGGTTGCCCAGAAGTGATTGTGGCATCTCCTTCATGAAGAACATTAACAGCAGAATAAATTAATAGGATAGAATATTAATTCATCTGCTCTGTCTTATAGGGAAGCAAGGAACAGCCAAGACTTTGTCTGATGCTCTCCCTGAAAAAGCATCTTTGTGTTTATGGATGAATTATGAAAGAGGACCTGAGGTGATCTGAAAGTACATGGTTTTCAACTAGAAGAGGATCTATAAGAGAGAGGAAGGAGCTTTTCTTTTGATGCATCTAAAAAGACCTGAAAGATCTTGAAAAACTTAATTGCAGAAGAGTTCTGTTCTACTTTTTGTCAGGGAATGTTGTCTCTCAGCAGCTGAAAGGGGAACTTCACATTTAATCACACTGGCTTTTGTATTTTGTGTATATATCAACATATATTTAACTCAGACACCTAATCGACAATAGAAAGAAAACCTTTCTTTTCAGAAGTCTTACTGAGTAGTGGTAGGAGAACCAGTTTGTCTCAATCCTTTCTCTAAATCCTGGCAGAATTTAACTAAAATGAAAATAATTATTTTTTTATTTTTATTAAACAGCATTCATCTCTTCATACAAATTCAGAAATAAGGGCTTGTGCATTTGTCAGTAGCAAAGCTAAATTTCTAAAATTGACGAGACAGGGTTTCTTAAGTGATTATCTCTTCATTGCAATACTGAGCATGTCTCACATGATATATTGGTATGAAGTTATTTTTCTTCAGCTTATGGTATGCAATGCTTGGAGTGATGTCTGTCATTAACATCATCTAATGTTTCCCATGATATGTTTTTGCTTTTAATTTGCATGTAGCATAAAGGCTTTGATTAAAATGTCTGCTGGATTCTACTTAAGGATCACTTAAGAATCAGGAGCAGGAGGTGGGTGGGGAATGATGCCCTTAATTCCAAAGATAGACTCTTAAGAAAATTTTGGCCAAGGTAAATTGGCGATAAGGACATACATGACTTTGGACTTCTGACTTTCAAAATGAAGCGGGTGTTGCCTTGGTAATAACAACATGCCTGTTGTTTCCTTTCTAAAATTTCTTCTGAATTTGCCTGCAAACGCTCATTAGGTATGTTCAGTGAAGACATGTTAAATGTAGTAGCTACAATTGGTGATGATTCCATCTGCCCTGAGTATGCTCAACTCAATCACCATCCTCAGTAGAAGGACTGGGGGTACCTCGTAGCTGTGCTATGGCAATGAATGCTGCTGTAGCAGATGATTGATAAACTATAGTATCATTTTTCCAGCAGAAAATAGCACATATGCACAGAAAACTTGGCATTTTTTCAGCTGGACGTGCTGGAACACTGTGTGCCATTTCTGAAGGCTTGAGTTTGAAAACCTCTGTATGAGATGAAACAGGCATTTTGCTTCCATCTTCAGCTTTTTTTGGCATGGCTTTTTCAGTTGCAATATGTCCAGAATATGGGCTGTGGTTTGGAAAATGTTTTCTTCTGTCCTTTCAGGTTAATGCTCTCTTGTGTTGAATTTGAATGATAACGTGTTGGCTCTCAGACTTGAATAATGCAGGTCCTCAGTGTTAAAAAATGTTTGTTTTTCAGTTCTGAAAACAAAGGAAATGAAGCCATAAACATAAAGAGCAACCAAAAGGAAAGCACAACTCTACCTGCATTTTCGAAGGTATGATTTTTATTTACTAATATTTAATTGAGCTATAGCCTGCCACCTTTGCTTGTGACTACTTGCTAGTGTTCTGATGTTGGAGGTATTCCTGCACTGTGATTTAGCACCTGGTTGCCATATTCTGGGTGAGGGTCTGTTATGCCAGGTGGTTTCAGACATTCCTCTAAAGCACTATTTCTGTATAACTTACGAATATCTAAGCAGCAAGTGTTTGCCACTGGTAGCCAGCCAAAGCACTGTTAAGACTTTTCTGCTGACATTTGTATGTGTGTTGGCTGTTCTTTACCAGTGTTATCCGTGTTAATCATGCTTGTCTTGTCCTGTCAGCATTTTACTGAAAAAAAAAAAAAAGGACACGCTTCTCTGTGATCAAGGCTTTCTTCTATGTCACTTGACACAAAGTGGTGGTTGCCTATAAAGTTGTGTTTAGATTTAGTCAAATATCATAAATAATTATGTACAGGACATGACCTGGTGATAACAACTCTTTGCTGCTGCCATATCATGCCCTGCACAGAGCCATTTCAGTGATTCATTCAGTAAGCACTGTTGCTTGGGTTTTTTTGTTCCTTTTCCTAGTACTTTTAATTTAATGCATATAATATTGTGGCTACTTCCCTGAAAGGGCCATGACTGATCTGCCACATTTGTTTGGGGGTGCAGTAGGTTTCTTAACACGCTGAATCTGAGATTTCTATCCTGTGTTGCATTTATCAAGAGCTAACAATGTACAGAGAAGGAACCGGTGGTCTTCTTGTATGGCCTACAGTCTGTGTCATTGCATCTTTAGTATCCAGGGACCATTTTTTTGGGCTTTGCCGAAGTGCAGTTGCCTCTACAAAGACCTCTTTCAATCCAACAGAGTTGTTACCTCCATTCAATTCTGTATTGAACGTAGTTTATCTACATCAAGGTGGGAAACATGCAGTGACATTTGTTCAGAAGCCAGCCCTGTCAGTTCTGAGCTCATGGAAAATGCCACTGGATGTCTTCCTGTTACTATAAATCATGACTTTCTGCCTGCATTTCAAGGCATAAAATCAGTAAGAATTCTGATAAATTGGGGGAGATCCTACTATAATGGAAGAAATCTTTGTGCATTCTAAAAAATTCTTATTTTTCTATGTTAGACAAGCAAAAAATTCTAAACCAGATTTTCCTTTCAAAGAAGGTTGTGACTGGGGAAGGGGGATTATTTAGCATATGTGCGTAGGACTTCAAGACCAGGAATTTCTTAAAGGAAGTACGAAGAGGGCCAAGTCTCAAGGAACAAGCAGGATGTGAAGGTGGAGCAAAGGGAGCATGGCAGGTTTAAGTGTCTCTTTCTTGCCAAAAATGAAATCTCCTTTTTTTTTATTTAAAAGAGCCCAAACTCGGAATCATTCCAGCTGAATGTAAATTTGTTGTAGTAAAGTCTTCTACTCAGAACTTACGTTTCTGTAGTACCGTACTAAAAGTTGGTGCCAATATTAATGCTGTGAAGTTTTTTTCCTGATATCTGATCTGTTTTCTTTGTCTTGCCATAACTTTTTATTCAACTATATTGTCTTTGACCTATGTTTATAAGTTTAAAGTGTTACAGTGTACATTACATTATCTTTGAAATAATACCTGTTGTTTGTATAGGCTTTACAAGAAAGGTGTTGTTTTCATATTACTAGAATGTACTTGTTGTTCAACTGCACTGAGGGCTTCTTGTCTAACTTACTTCCTTTTTTCTTAAGCTGATCAAAAATCTTTTGATACTCTTGAACAGTTTTGTATGCATAGTAGTGGGTACTTTTAGCACAAGAATTTTATATCTTGTATGCACTGGAATTACAACTAGATAATAAAAACGGATTCAGAGAAGGTGCAGAAAGTTTTTTCTACTCCTCTTCCCCTCCCTTCCCTGCTGTTTTTTTTTGGGAAGAAAATATTTTTCTCTTTTTTTTCCTTACCACTGGTCCCTCCTATGCAGAGTAGCATTTTGATAACACCATCTTGTCCAATGCCTGACACTGACCAAAATAAGCTGTCTTGTGCAAAGATCACTAGAATGCGGCTGAACAGTTGGAGATAACTGAGACTGTCTCATTTGAAAGGGGTAATGTATGGTATTGAAAGACATTTCAGTTTTATTCGTTGAGTCATTGAGGTTACTACGCGCTAAAAGGAAATACTTTGTTGTTATGGAAAGTATACTTTGTGAGGAATGTCTAAATCTATATACCTACATGGATCAGGCTTGGGCCCCGTACATGCCCATGTCTCTGAACTGTGCTGCTACCTAGTCAGTTTGGGTGGGTGGTGAATAAAGTTGAAACCATATTGTCTCTGCCTCTCACCAAATTAATGAGCTGTCACGTTTCTGATAGACTTACACGTAGACTTACGTGCTGTGATTTCGTATATTCATTGGAGGCCTCAGCAGGAGGCCAGGGGCAAAATAGCAGGGGAACTGTAAGTCTGATTTAGCAGCAAAGGTCAGACATCTAAATTATAGCTGACTGGGTGAATGGAGCTGGGAAATGTGCTGAGCTGTGGTAGCCTTTCGGCTCTTCTGAGTACTTTAGTTAGCAGTTCTGTACTTTACCCCTGCTATTTTTTTTCCCTCTGATTAAATATTTAGCTCATAGCGGGAGGAAAAGATATTTTAATACTCACCTTATGAAAATATGAAGCCTAATCTTTCTGTGTCATGGTGACTTTATCAATTGTCATTTGATCACTTTTGAGAAAACATTATGGAAATATATTTGGCATATTTATTAATTCATTGATAGAAAGTACGTCACCACCCACCACCATTTGTTTACAGGTTTTGGTTTGCTTCTGTTTCTTTGAATTAGAGCTGTAAACAGTGCTCTTTCTGAGTAAATGCTTCTTTCAGCAATGTGATTGCTGAACAGATGGTTGTGTGAATGTAAATAGATCTTCACCTTCATGTTTAGTGTTCTGGGTATCTGCATTACATAGTGTCCAGTACATGTTAGTGTATCAGCCTCACTTTTAGTGCTACAGGGACTTTGTTTTTAAAAGGAATATTGCAACAGTGCTTCCTGCAGCAGTATGTTTCACATACTTTTGCTTTTTGTAGTGCCCTTGAAACAGAGGTTTACGACTGGGACATAGTTATTAGTTGGATTGTGTGGAACAGCTACTAAATAAGCTGATGCTGCTACTGTAGGAATGTCATATTAGTACAGTTTTGAAGAAATCACACAACACTCTTGTTGGATGTGCTTGTGGTGTAAACCTAAACAGGCTTCTACCTGTACTACTGTAGTGTAGCAGTACCAGCGGTGGTAAGCGCTTGGGGTTGATTCCAGTACTAGTGAATGGCTTAGGTCCCAGGTGTACCCTGCCTGAGGTTCTCATCCAAGTGATGGCTTTGCTGTGACAGCATGAGCTGTCAGTTGTATGCCTATCGTCCCCAGGTATCCTTCCTGTCATGGTATGGGGGAAATAGCACATTCTCCTGTAACTGATTAGGAAGGAATTTGTAAGCATCTCAACTCAGGAATTACTGTGTGAGCTTTGTCAGGCAAATGCAAAAGTTTGAGAAAGTAGGTACAAATACAATACACCAAACATATAATTTAGACTTAAGTATTTTAATAGCATTAAATATTTTATAATTTGGCCCATAGGCTCGAGCCTGGGTGCTAGCCACCTGGATTAGCCAGAGGCAGTCTCAACCTTCATAGAAAACACAGGGGCAGAAAGTACTGCAAAGATTATCTAGTTTACTCCTCTGCCCCAAGGTGAGATCTCTGTATCATGTCATACTTGATAGAAGTTTGTCTGACTTGTTCTCAAAGACCTCCAGGGATGGAGATCTCTAAGATCTCTGCAACTTCACCAGACAACTGTTCTACTGATTTTGTAAACCTTATAATTAGAAAGTCTTTTTCTTAATGTCCCATCTAAAGCTTCCTTGCTACAAATTAAACTTGTTGCTAATTGTCATCTGACAAGTATTCCTGTATACTGTGAACATGGGGAAGAGATCATTCTGTAGCCCCGCTTTCTCACATGAATTTAATTTCAAGGTACCATACTGACGGCTGTGTTTAAGCAGTAGACATAGTATTAAAATTTGATGTCAAGGACTGCAATTATGTGATAAGATGGAGCCAGATTCTTTTTGGAGTTGTGAAAAATAGGACAAGAGGCAATGGGTGCAGGTTGGAACATGGGAAATTCCATTCATTTATTTTTTTTTTTCTTTTATTTTCCCCCTTTACTGTAAGGGTGGTCAGACATTGGAACAGGTTGCCCAAGGAAGTTGCAGAATCTTTATCCTTGGAATTACTCAAAATGCAACTGGATGAAACCCTGCTCTAACTGGAGCTGCTTTAAGCAGGAGCTAGGCTACATGACCTCCCCAGCCACATTCTTTTCAGCCTAACTTGTTCTGTAATTCTCTGTCACATCATTTTTCATCCAATGTATGAAATCACATAAGTTATATATATAAAAAAAAAAAGTTCCTTGAACTTGCTGCAAATATGTAGCTATTCTTACAGGGTGTCCTGCCTGCTTGTGCAATACCTTCTTAATTGAAAAGATGAAATTCACCTTTGTTTTTTAATTTATTTTCAAATGCCAGGGAATAGTCAAGTAAGAGAGAGGAATAATATTTAATGTTTATGAAAACATTTTCCATAAAAGGCAATGGAAGTGTAATATTGGGGAAAATTTAGAGGAAAGAACAGAAATAAGATAGACAATTTAATGCTTTTCTCTCTGGCTCCTTACTGGACCTTGCAGAAATAAGGTGATGGTTACATACTGAGAACTGACTAATCACAGAATGTTAGGGATAGGAAGGGACCTCAAAAGATCATCTAGTCCAATCCCCCTGCCAGAACAGAAACACCTAGATAAGACTACACAGGAATCTTTAAACTGAAATCAGAACTTTACAGTAACTTCAGGAGAAAATTCAGGAGGGAAAAATTCTGAAGTAATTCTGCAAATGGTGTAAACAGAATTCTTTAAATTATAAAGTTCACTTTGTCATTCTAGATACTTTAATGGAGTTTACAATTCTCCATAAAGGTGACTTAGCAGAAACTTTATTTCAAATTGCATCTCCTTTTTCTCTATTCTTTTGAAGTGTTTACTCTTAACGCCTTGGTTTTTGTTCTGTTGCCAGGGAGGGTGAGTCTAGATATTTCCGCAGATTTTAGGTGAACACTAGAGTTTCAGAGAAAGTTTGTTTCATCTTTTCTTTCCTCATTTGACAAATTAAATCTACATTAAGGACTCTTGGTGTTTCAAGAATTCAAATGGATAAACAAGTTTTTAAAGTCCCATTGCTGAACTTTGGACAGATGCAGTTGCATCTCCAAATGTTAAATAGTCATTGAATTAAAGTAGGTTTATTTTTTTAAATGCAAACCTGATGCAGTTCAACTAGAAGTTCCTTCCTCTTACTTAACTTTTACTCCTGATTATGAAGATGCTACGATTTCATTAATCTTCTAGCTATTCTTGTCTTTGAGGGTTGTCGTGACCTGATTTTTTTTCATGTCAAAACAAGCAGAGAAAGGAGGATGCGGAAGGAAAACTTCACAGTATAAAAAAAGCCAAAGTATTCAGAGGTTCAAAGCATCATTTATGTGTAGAGATACAGAACTCACGTTTGACTTAAATCCCCTCAAAACCCCAAGGCTGACTTTGTTTTTCTTTGTGGGTTTTTTTCTTTTTCTGATTATTTAAAAGGTATTATTTAATTAAAAGTTAATAGTTTTTTCAATGGTTTAACTCTTTGCGTCTTCTTCATCACCACTTTGCTGTCATAAAAAGGAAAAACCTACTTCAACCGCAAGTTTTTGAAATCTGTTTTTGTCATTAACACTAGCAACAGTGGACTTCTAGGAATTCTATTGAGGAATATCTATCGAGTATTTTGATGGCTTATAGTAATTTTTCCTGAATTTCTCTTCATACTTTCCCAATTTTCTTAAACAAGTCTTGTTCCTAGTCTATGTGTCACTATATCTGGTTGGTTTCGTTTGGTTTCTGTATGTATTGACTCCTGTTGGTTGAGAATGCTTAACCTCTTTTCCTTACAGTAGCTGGAAAAAATAAAAAAGCTTATTTCATATGTGGATTTAATGTACCCATTGCAAACAAGTGGGAGATAATGCCAAAGATACTTTGGCCTCCTCGAGGAAGGAAATGTGCTGAAAAACATTCAGTAGTGACTCATTGTGGGGTTGTAGTGGTCTGCCTGCAACTCAGGTTATCTCAGTGTGGATCTTGTTTAGCATACAAAATTTACAGATTATTGCTGTTCAGATTAAACGGGATGCTCAGATTTGTTAAATGAAATGCAGTCACCTTAGCTATGTTGAAAGGTCAAAGCCAAAGCTAGAACATGGTTAATTTTCCAGAATTAGTGGTAGCAATGCTTAAACGTGCTACTTTGTGCACCCAGGACTTTAATCTGAAACTCTTAAACTCCTCCTATATGCTAGCAAACAGAAATTCTGGGTTAAAGTTGTTTCTCAGATGAGTAAATTGAAGTGTTGGGGTTAAATGTTGGGGCTTGTCGAAAGTCCCTGGGGTGATTCAGTGATGATCCTAAAATTCTGCTGGCTGATTGTCTTCTCACAGCCGCAGGTGAGATGGGGTGGTTAGAGGGCACAAGCGTACCCACATGATCCCCAGAATGTCCTCCATCCGCAGGTCCCAGCACAGCGGGACAGACGGTTGGTGAGAGGTCTCCACGCAGCTGTCTGGAGTTTCTGCTTTGTAATGAGTGTTCGTTCATAGGGAGCGACATCAGAAATGTCTGGCTCTCGTGGCTGGAAGCTAATTCTTTGTTCGCGGAGATCTGTGTTTTAATGCTGTTAATGTTTTCATTTCATTCACTCATTAGGGCAATAAAAGAGATTGTATTCTTGGCAGGCAGTAACTCCTGCCGAATGAGAACCTCTGGCAATTTGAACTTTTGCCACTCAACTGCTGTGGGACAGCAGGGACGAGGGTGGCTGTTCCCAGCTGGTATGGGAGGCGAGGCAAACCTGGCAGAGCGATCCCTCCTCAGGGGGCTGTTGTGCTGCTGTAGCTGCTCTCTGCGCTGGGGGGGTCTGTTCACACCAGGAGCAAGCCCTGTGCCTCTGACTGCGTGGGTGCAATTATGCTTTGGGTGTATGTCTGTGCTACAGTCAGGAGTAGATTACAGCCTGGAAAATATACCTAGTCTAACGATGAATAAATTAGCTCAGATAAGAATCGTACTTGAGAAAAGACATTGTGGGCTTGTCTTTTGAGTCCCAACTGCCAAGCTTCTCTGCAGCGGTTGCTTCAGCAAGGTGGGACCGCGCTACCTGAGTGCGCAGTGGACACGGCATCGGTTATAGCTGCAGTCTCTTCAGTCACCTGACTTGAGTCATAACCTTGTTTCACGCTCTGCCAAGCTTCCCCTCTGCGCCAGCCTCACTGCACGTGAGGTCGCAGGACCATAGGATAATTCAGGTTGAAGGGACTCTCGGATGTCATCTAGCCAAGCCTCCTGCTTAAAGTAGGCTCAGCTATAAGGTCAAGCCAGGTTACCCAGAGCTTGCCCAGTGAAACTTTGAGTAACAAGTTGCTAGAGGAATTAAAGCTTTATGAAGCATGTCACAAGCAGGAAAGCTCACAGAGAGTGGGAAAGGGGGAGGCAAGGGGAAGACTGATGACAGTCCATATACAAAAGGAGCAGAAAGACAACACTACAGCAGGAAACGTTTTTTCCTTGCATCAGCAAGGATCTCAATGGTATCTGACAGGTGGGTTTTACTCTAAAAACTGTTGCTTGCATGGTAAGCCTGACTTGTATCGAGAATAGTGTGGCCAGTGGGATTAGGGGAGTGATTGTCCTCCTGTGATTGGATACTGGTGAGGCTGCACCTCAAATACTATGTTCAGTTTTGGGCCCCTCACTACAGAAAGACATTGAGGTGCTGGAGAGAGTTCAGAGAAGGGCAACAAAGCTGGTGAGGGGTCTGAAGCACAAGTCTGATGAGGAGCAGCTGAGGGAACTGGGGCTGTTTAGCCTGGAGAAAAGGAGGCCAAGGGGAGACCTTCGCACCCTCTACAACAACCTGAAAGGAGGTTGTAGCATGGAGGGTGTTGGTCTCTTCTCCCAGGTAACAAGTGATAGGACAAGAGCAAATGGCCTCAAGTTGTGCCAGGGGAGGTGTAGATTGGATATTAGGAAAAACTTCTTAATGGAAAGGGTTGTCAGGCACTGGAACAGTCTGCCCAGGGAAGTATTGGAGTCACCATCCCTGGAGGTGATTAGAAGATGAATAGATGAGGTTCTTGGTGACATGGTTTAGTGGTGGACTTGGCAGTGTGAGGTTAATGGTTAGACCTGACAATCTTAAAGTTCTCTTTGAACCAAAATGATTCTATGACACTGAAGAAGGACTTTTTTTCTTTTTTTAACCAATGATATGAAATGTAACTGATATAAGAGTCACTGATATTATTCCAGTGTTGCGAATATCAAGCTGCTCAAGCCTAACTGGGGGACAGATGCAACTGCTGTTGTCAACATCAACTAAAAGCCCTGACTCTTGGAAACTGGTGGGATATACCAGGGAAAGGATTACTTTGTGTATACCCAACGCCCTTGCCTTTTTTCCCCATAGCATTTGCTGGGGGCTTCTGTCAGAAACAAGCTCAGAGAGAGGCATAGGAAATAAGTGAAAGTTACAGTGATGTTGCCTTGTGGAATTGCCATCATGCTGCTGTGTTTGTCAGGTGCTTGTGCCTGAAGGCTTCTGCTGTGTTAAAAGCTTACTGGCCTCACAGATCATGTGCTTTCGTCTCAGTACTTTGAATATGGCATGATCTTAAAATACAAACTCCAAAATTTGTAGCAGGAACAGTTGTTTGGTTTTTTGTTTTTTTTGTTTTTTTTTTTGGTCAAATGCCTAAACAGTGCCTTAAACTTTGAATTGAGATTTTATCGGTAAATGATAAAACACCAATAGCTTCTGCTGTCTTTCATAGCAAAGCCAAAGTGGAGTAGAAGAGAGAATATATGTAGTGTAGGGTTGATTATATTGAAAGGAAGAAAGATTTGCATAGTTTCTGTGTTGGGACTTAATTACCCACATATATCTTCAAGTAAGCACAGTGTAAATATTCTCCGGGGCTTTTTTAATGCAAGACACTATTTATGGTTAAAGGTATGGAAGGACCCTTTCATATTAAAACTTCCTGTTCCTTTGATTTACCAAAAGTTAAGTAAGGAAAGGAAGATTAAAGAGGAAGGAAAGTCTAAATAGATTTCTGTTTCTGGAAACAGAGACTACAAAACAGCTTTTCATGCAGGGCATGAATTATGCTTACAAATAAGCAGCACAGTCTTTATAAACGTTATGTCTCAGAGTTGCTAGTGGAAGAATTTCACATGTAGAGATTTAGTCATATTTGAAGTCTTAGTTCCTGAGCACTAGTTCCTGAATACAAATCACTTAAACACACACCAAGAAAAAAAAAAAAAAAAATTGCCAAACCAAAAACAAAACACCACCACTAAACACACACACAAACAGCAACAAAAAATCCCAACCAAAAAACAACAAAACCCCAGGATACTGAACTGTTGACAAGTTTTGAATGTAATATTTTCTTCTCTGGTCTAGCATTTAGCTGTTACCTTTATAGAGATTGTAATAATATAAATGTTTATAGCCCATGATGGTTCTATCTGCAGAGAAAATAAGATTTGTGTGCACTTCCTGCACTGAGATGCTCTTTTAAATCTGAGAAATTTGCATGAATGATGCTAATCACAGAACAAGGGAGAAATGCCCTCCCTCACTTAAAGTTGAATCAAAAACTGGTGTTGAAGAATGCTGAGGTATCAAAGTGAAGAAAGAAACTATGACAGTAGAATTTTGAAGTTGGCTATGGTGAATCATTCATGTATGAATATTATAAAATTTGGGGATTTTTTGTTGTCGTAGTTTCTTTTTTGTATTTCCTTGTGCAAAGTACTTAGTTCCTATGAAACTGAGTTAATTGTTCACGGGATTCATCCCAGGTTTGCATGTTACTTGCATAGTTTGCCTAGTGCTGAAGATCCCAGCCAGCACTGCCGTACATCTCTAAGCTGCAGTGTTGTCATCTTAATTTCCAGGAGTGTATTTGAGTTGACCTGTAAAGTATTTGCAAATAGTAAATCCCTGAATACTACAGGGGTGACTACATCCCTTTGTGACGCATCAGCTATTGATTAGTGTGGCGTGTGGGGACAGGTGGGATTTGTCACAGATGGGATGAAAAAGGTATTTGACTTAGCCCGCTTTTGAAAGTTTACTTGAAGGTTTAATGTGCTTGTTTGAGTGTCTTGCCTATGTGAAGAAAACAGAGGTTGTATGGATTTCCCAAGGACAAATTAATGCCATTCAGTTTCTATCCTCATATAAACAATTCAATTTTCAACACATATGTCTGATCACTTAATATTAAGTAATTGCATCTACTCTTTATATGGAAAAGGTGAAAAAATATTGCTTGAAGATAGAAGATTAAAGACCACTGCTCCAGTATCACAAAGTGTAACTTGCAAGTTTTTAAGAAATTGCTGTTCCCTAAGGATTAAACTGTGTTCATTAGAAGTTTTTTCATCATTAACATGATCCTAGATGGATTATTAACAAATAAGCCTACTTGCTTATTTTAGGTTACTTGAAACAAATATGTCTTCAAGTTGAAATAGGATTAGCAACCTAATGCAGGTAGTAGCTTTCTGCTTAGATTGGATGGGTAGGTGTTATCCAATTTGAATCAATTACTTTTATCCTAAGATATTATTGACACAACTAAAATTTGCATGGGACTTTTGTTAATGTTCTCTTTCCCCACTCCTGTTGAGCAGAATAGATTGTATTTAAGAAAAGCTGGGTTAACTTTATTCTGTTTTAGTAAACTGGCTTGAAACAGGAATTGAAATTAGAAGCGTTGTACTGTTTAGATAAAATAGGCAGCAATAGCAAATGACACCCACTAATGAAGGGTGAGGATGGGAGGGAGGTCCAGGGAAAAAGCAATTTTAGATTGTGAGGCTGAAACTGTGGTTACATGTGGTATTTGTAAAGCCTGCCAGTGAAGTTGCATCATATTTTGGGGCAGGTGGTCTTGGCAGAAGTAGCATGGGCTTGGGCAGCAGTTCTTGGATCGGTAAGAGAAGCTGGCACCAAGGAAGTTCAAGGGCATAAATTGGTGAGGAACAGAGCTTGTCTGGCCCCTGGAGACAGATGCTCAGCTGAGTTGAAGGAAGAAATGAAGAGGTGGTTTACATGAGGTGAATCCCTACCTTAGTACTAATTGTTTTCAGTTAGGTGACGGGCAGTTCAGAAGGCCATGGGTGCAGGAGTAGCGGTGTGGAGGACTTCAGCTGTGTGGAAAACTCTGCAGTTTGAGCATGGTGAACCGTGGAGCTGAGACTACAAACAGGTTGGAAAATAGAGCCGTGCAGTTAATTGCCTGTGGAGTTGACAGAAAGCTGGCCAAAGGGTGCAACATGGGGTTGCTAAGGATAGCGGGTAGGATTAATTTCTGGCACGTGAATTGAGTTTGGTTTATCCAAATCTTGCTCTTGATTCTCCTGGGTTTTTGCAAGTGGAGGTTACTCTGTTTAAGGCTACAGTATGCTTGCGTTTTGCTATGGTGCTTCTCATATATTTGCAAGCTGAAAACTGTTCCTCTCACAAGCTCATACAAATTTGTTTGTAAAGCTGTGCTTTTGGGGTAGATTAGAGTCTGAAGTGTGAAAAATTGTTCCTTGCTTCTTCCTCGGGTTTTTTTTCTGCCAATTGAAGCAATTGTTCCCCATCTGTCCTTCTGTACTTTTCTTCTCCAGCAGCTGCTTTGTGAGTCTTCTGGCCTATGTAGTCCTTTTGGCTTTTTGTAGAATAGGGACCTTTTTAGTACAAAAAGAGAGTGCAGGGCTTTGATCTTAAAATGAACCTTTAAACAACAGATGTCCTGAAAGGAATACAATGCATGGGAACAAATTCAAATTGAGGAATTGGGAAATGTATGAAGATGACAGGAAACATTTTCCTTATGCACTTCTTCTATTTTTCTTAGGTTTGTCAAAATGAAGAGAAGAACCATTCCACAGAAGAACTTAGCAAGTCTGAAATCCAGGAGGAGCTGAAAAAGGCTAATAGCCTTCCTAGTTTGACTCCTGGAACCAAAGCAGCCGATAAAGACAAGCAACCCCGAGAAGGTTTTTTTAATTTTCTTGGAAGCTTATTTAACATTGCAACAAAATCATCTTCGGTAGAATCTAAACCTTCTACCTTCCAAAATGAGCCCAACAGATGTGAAAAGGATTTACAGAACACAAATACCCTTCCAGAGGACATGCAGCCAAAGTGTCCAAAAATTGAAGAACCTATCTGTTCTACAGCTAGAATAAAAGAGGATTCTATAAATAAAGATGGTGCCAACTTAAATAATATTGGAAAAGATATCTCACAGGATCTGCAAGGAAGCTGGAAACGATCTGCAGATGCACAAAAGTAAGTTTTATAATTCAGTATTAAATATGTTAATGTTTGTTTGTGTGTGCACAGATCTACCTTGCCTAATTTTGCTGTATGAATAATGACTGTAATTTCTCAGGATGATTGGAGTGCCCCTGACTTGACACTGTGCAAAACTACATTGTGCAACTACCTTAAATAAATGAGAAGTCAACTGCGACAAAATACAACTTTAAAGAAGATTTTCTAGGACTCTTATGGCTATGCATCTAAGCATTAAGAAAGGTTAAGGATGTGGCATTTAGAAATATGTTCAGTATTGTAGATCTACTTAAAAAAAAAAAAAAAGAAAGTGTAAAGAGCTTATTTCTGTCCATAGTGTAGCTAAATAAAGGTTTGGATGTTTGTCCTTTCTGTATCTGACTAGTTCAGTGGTTTTACTTCTGCAAGTAAGATTTCCTAATTTTCAAAAGATCTTTCCTGGTTTATTTGACTTGGTGATTTTTGCTTATGCATTTTGTTTACCCTTTGTCTTTGGGGTTTTCCTGTATTTTAAAGAAGGTTATATAAAATACTCGATTAGCTTAAATATGCATCATCCTTAACAGTCGTGTAATATTTCTAAAAGAGAATTCCAAAAAAATGGTGCCAAGGGCACCAATGAGAGTAGAAAAGCAGGAACATTGGCTGTGGTCCACACCGTATGTAACAAAAGCCCTCTGATCATGGCATAATCATAGGTAATAGTATTCCAAAACCATTTGTAGCTGTTCTGTTGAATATTTGAGTGTATGTGGGCCAGTACAGCACAGGTTTGGAGTTAGGTATGTATGTATGTGTGTGCTGCCTGTCCAGTTTTTGATAGGTATGTAGAATATGAACTAGTCCACAGGCAATGAATCTGAAAGTAATGTTTACTCAGATTTTTAATACTGCCCAGGGTATTTATTTGAAACTTAAGCCAAAAGTAATGATGTGGGTAACCAGTAAGTCTATCACAATGCTCCTGTGTGTACTACAGAATGGGAGGATGTACTAAGAAGAAACACTTTTTTTTACTTTTAAGTTCTAAAACTAATTTGAGTTGTACTCAGTATATTTATCCATGGCATGTGAAGTGTTTCACCTCCATAGAGGAGGTCAGAGATTCCCAAAGTAGTTGCTTAATGAATTTCACTTCCATATTGAGATGTCTCCAGCACTCTGTTCTTATTTATTATTCAATGGACTAATGATTTGAAGCATCTGTCCTTCACCTTTATATGATAAATGTAATGGCTGATCAGGATATGAATAGGAGATGTGATACCCGTTCTTCTGAACTTAAGACTGTATTTCCACTGCCAAAGTACAAGTGTTTGTAATTAATAATAATAATGGTTGTGTTCTCATGAGTACTCTGGTCCATGACGTGGTCGACTGGTTTTTATTACAGATTCTTATCGCGGTAGCACACACCTGACTGACCCTTTTTCCAACATGACGTGTCGCAGCCCAGCACCCCCACTTCATTGATCGATATAGAAGAAAATTTCTCCTCCCCTTAGTTGCTATCTGGAGAGACCTAGGAGCATTATGTTACTCAGTCTGTTTCCTGAACTGACTCTGCATTTTTTAAACCCATTGGACAGGCTGGCTGCATCACTCTCATGCTGCTCTTTGCTGTTTCTGTAGTATGCTCTGGAAATGGGCAGGTAAGTCATGTGCCATTGCATAGCCGAGGGCTATGCAGAGATAAGAAAAAAGTCACTCCTTGCCTCAAAGAGAGCTTAGTCAAAAAAGACAGAAGGCATTAGTAGAACTTTTTCACTTTTTGCTCCATTCCATGTAGTTTTTTCCTTATTGTCTTTCTTGCTCTCTCCACGCACAGCTAATAGTTGTGCTGTTCAGTTTGCAGTGGTAATCTGTCCTCTATGCAGGTTTTTTTTCTTACTCTCCTTCCCAACAAAGTCAGTCCTCTTACACTGAGTCTCTCCTGTCTATTCAGACAAACACGAATCTTGGAGGATAAACTGAAGGCCAAATATGTGGTCAACTAAACATGGCAATTGGAGCCTGCAATAAGTGGATGAGAGGCAGCCATGGTCAGCCCTTACAAAGTTAGTCTTTAAGCAGTAAACTGGTAAGGTGCTAGGCAGTCTATATGCACAGTTTAGGGGGTCAGGTGGTCTCAGTCTTCGTTTGCTTCTTGTGAATTCTTCAGAACAATGTGGATTAATAAGTCTGGCATTAATAAAAGCTTACAGAGTTTGGAAAGTGTGGCTGTTAAATCACTGATGCGACCTCCTTGCTCTGTGCAAATATTTTTGAGTTATTTTGGTTTCCTTGAAATCGAAGTTACAGCTGGCATTTTCAATTTACCATGTATTGACACTGTCCTATATTGTTAGATAAGCTATGCAAACCAGTGTAGATTTTTCTCAGCATCTTTTACCTGTCTTATGGTGAGGCAAGCATATAAAAATGTGTGTTGCTGGTTTGGAGGTAGGAGTAAGTTCATCTATATACAGAATGAAGTTTTTCTGTGGAAAATCACTGTTTTTAAATGGAAGAAAACTTGCGGGTTTTCTTGGTTGTAGCTGTTGATAAATCCGGCAAATGTTAAACCAGTGATTTTCCTTTTAAACTTATTCTCAAAAGTACAGTGTACATTCTGCCAGTTTTTGGCTCAGGATATGAAGAAATTAGACAATCTCTGTAACTTCTGTGTATGTTTTTCTCTGCCTGACTACACAATGTGAACTGTGTTTCTGAAGCAATTAGTAACGAGACATTGAAATAACAATCTAGAAGCAGAGGTTTGCTCTGTTTACTTTTAAAAAAAGTTTGAATTGAGGATACCTCTTCTTTCAGTAATGGATGTGATTATGCCGGATTTCTTCTTTTTTAGTTTATAAAAGTCTAAGGAATGTAGAGCAGGTTGTTTTTTTTTTCTTTTCAGCATTAGCTAGCTTCTTTACTAAATATTAACTAACTGGTATCCACTTAGCATAGTTAAACTGTAAAAGTGCTCCTGATTACTGAGTAGTGGCTAGATAGTTTTGTAGAAAGTCCTAAGAAGTAAGTTTTGTAGAAAGTCCTAAGAAGTAGTTGGAAGTGGGTGTACACAAATAATGATGGAGGCAGGGAAAGATGTAGGACAAAGGAACAGGAAGGTCAGTGGATACCATGAAGGGAAGGGATGGTGTGAGTGTAGACTTTGGCTAATCTCTTGAAGATTTGGTCCCAAAAGACAAATGCTAGTGATACATACAGATTCAAAAGTACTATTGATTCCATTGATTGTTATGTTAAACTGCAAACTTAGCATTTAATGTAGAGGCAAATTGAAGCTGAGAGCTTTACAAATCCTTAAGACCACTGCGTTATTAATCTTACAACTGTTTCCTCTGTCATGAGGAACATTTGCATGAATTTGTTAATTCTAAACTACTGTCAAATGTTGAATTAGAGGGTATCTGTGGTTAGGGGAGGAGGTTGCAATGGCAAGTGAAAGAGGGACAATTGTTATATTGCATAATCCCCATTAGAGTTGTAAAAACACCCCAACCAAAAAAAAAAACAACACAAAAAAACAAACAAACAAAAAAACAAAAAAAAACCACAAAAAACAAACAAACAAAAAAACTAACACCTTTCAGAACTGAAATACCTACAAATGGTCTCAGATGCTTCTACCCAGACAACTTCATTAACCTCATATCCTTAAAGCAATATTTTGCAAAATACGAGGAAATTGGCCCATGCTGACCTGTAGGCTGAGGTTAATATTGCCCTCAGTGGGAGGCCTGGCACTTGCTAAAGACTCAAGTTTCCAGGCCTCGAGCCAAGGAAAGTGGAATTCATGACCTCAGTCTGTGGAGTACGTGTTTGTGATAGACAAAATGTGCAGGTCACGTTATTCCTCTGTCACCCTGGCTGACTGGCTCAGAGGTAATTGTACCTCAAGGGCTTCTGCTCCTTTAATCCGTACAGTGGCAAGTGGTAAAGGAGGAGCACAGAGGACAAAACCATGATAAATTGCGCAGTTTCTAGATAGCAGTTACTGTGGGCAGTAGCATAATAATTGCAGCATGGAAGATGGGTGAGGAGAGTTGGGTTGGCTTAGTCTCCAGTTAGCACAACCCTTAGTCTTCCATTTGTCTGGGATGGCTGAAGATTTCATTGCCACTGAGAAGTGAAGCAACCAATTGGGCTGGTATTGTTCTATAGAAGGTTAATGGTGAAGGGGTGAGGTTGGTAAAATATAAAATACAGTTTTAAAGTAATGCTTAT
The DNA here is from genome assembly GCF_964273445.1 of Streptopelia decaocto. Taxonomy (NCBI): domain Eukaryota; kingdom Metazoa; phylum Chordata; class Aves; order Columbiformes; family Columbidae; genus Streptopelia; species Streptopelia decaocto. The sequence goes on along the minus strand of NC_138663.1, from coordinate 88,593,942 downwards.
TCAGCTGTAAGAGGAAAAAAATGCGAAGTGAGATGTTTGCTACTAAGTGTAGAAAATCTCTTTCTTAGGTAAGATGACAACTTCTGTGTAGAATAGTCCACACTGGCAGAGCACTAAGTATAAAAGTGAAAAGTTCATGTTTAGTTTTAGCCTTTGCACTCCTTCCTAATGATGTTAATAGCCAACCTTTAATTGATGAAATAAGCCCTAGAGGTAAAACCGTAGAACAGCAGGGTTGCACTTCACCTGATTTATCACTGTTGAAAGTCTACATGAAAGAGATTTCATAAAGTAGGTGACAAATATAAAACATGGGTTTGCCCGCATTCTTTCTTTCCTAGAATCTAAGTATTTTACTTACTAATATATTATCTTTCACTAACAAGCAATCATTTGGCTGCAAAATTGAGGCTGTTTCTCTAAGATTCCCAAGAATGGACTCCGGTAGTACCCACCTGTTGTTATACCTCTAATGGCATAGTATTTCCCATCTTAGTGGTACAAAAAACCCTGTCCTTTTATTTTGCTCTGTTAGAAATACATCTGATAAAATCCTTCAGGTCTACATAGTTCTGGTTAACATGTGTTTCAGAGATTGTCATTCACCTTTGTGTTACTGGTCAGATGCAGGCTTGTGGTGATACAGTAACATAGTCCTTAATTTGTCTGATGGATTGTGTATTGTGGTTTTGATTCAGTCAGTAGTGGTAGCATTCATCTTTCCCTACGGATGCCTTTGGCAGACAATCAAAAATAAATGAATGGAAATTTAATCACTTAATCCCGGGTGATGGTCTCACCAAGTAGTTACTGAAGAATGATGCAGAAGAGTGGTGAAGCTGCTGCTGCTGCATTTGTTGAAATCAGACTTCTCTTGTGGTCAGACCTGTGTCCTTGTCTAATTGCCTACCCAGGACCTATTTTACATACAGGACCTGAACATTTAAAACTGTAAGTGTACACACAGCATGGCAGTGTCCATCCATCTTTGAAAGCATCTGTTGGGTGATGACAGCAAGAGGAAAATAAGAGCACTCTGTTGATTACTTCTATTACAATAATACCTGCATAAAGATTCCCGTGATACAGACAAATATACATACTTCTATAGTAATACACAGCCTGTCAGAGATGGGAGAGACAGCTGCTTCTCTTTGTAGGAAGAGGTTGCCTTGGTGGTGGCTCTGGGGAACACTAGGACAGCTGTGGACCCTGGGTGGTCCTGTCAGCATGTGCCCTGCATGCCTGCAAGCACTGCAGTTTGCACCTAGATCAGTTGGTCTTAATTCCCTGATACCATTTGCTATGGAGGCACGTGAAGCAGCACAAGGAGGAGGAGGGGGCAGGAGTGTGCATCTTGGGGTGGGGAAATGGGGACACAGTAATTCATCTCCTGGTGGCTTCCTGGCTTCTGCCTTCAGAAACCGACTGTGGAAGTGCAGCGTTGTCCAGTTGCTGGTGCTTGGGTGGACAGGGAGTCATTGCCAAAAGTGACCTGCTATCGCTTGACTGTAAGTTATGTGGGTAGGACAGCCAAATATGGCCCAAAATTGATTTAAAAGGCTGTCCTGGAGAAGGATCAGGGTCATCCTGCCCCTAAATTCTCTGGATGGACTGTGGAGGGAGGCCTCCAGCAGCAATTGCAGAGATATGCCCAAACTGTCATCACAGAATCACAGAATGTTCGGGATCGGAAGGGGCCTCAAAAGATCATCTGGTCCAATCCCCTTGCCAGAGCAGGAACACCCAGATGAGGTTACACGGGAGTGTGTCCAGGTGGGTTTTGAATGTCTCCAGAGTAGCAGACTCCACAACCTCCCTGGGCAGCCTGTTCCAGTGCTCTGTCACCCTCACTGAGAAGAAGTTTCTTCTCAAATTTAAGTGGAACCTCTTGTGTTCCCGTTTGAACCCCTTACCCCATGTCCTACCGTTGGTTGTCACCAAGAAGAGCCTGGCTCCATCCTCATAACACTCACTCTTTATATATTTGTAAACATTAATGAGGTCACCCCTCAGTTTCTTCTTCTCCAAGCTAAAGAGATACAGCTCCCTCAGCCTTTCCTCATAAGGGGATGCTCCACTCCCTTGATCATCTTCATTGCCCTGTGCTGGACTCTCTCCAGCAGTTCCCTGTCCTTCTGGAACTGAGGGGCCTAGAACTGGACACAATATTCCAGATGGGGTCTCACCAGGGCAGAGTAGAGGGCCAGGAGAACCTCTCTCGACGTACTAACCACCCCCCTTCTAATACACCCCAGGATGCCATTGGCCTTCCTGGCCACAAGGGCACAGTGCTGGCTCATGGTCATCCTGTTGTCCACCAGGACCCCCAGGTCCCTTTCCCCTACGCTGCTCTCTATTAGGTCATTACCCAACTTAAACTGGATTTAGTGTTAGGTCACTAAAAAAGAGGGCTTCGTTATTTGTACACCTTTTCTTCCAGACACATCTCTGTGCATACCTTGATTTGAACGAATTCCCCTTTAGCACTACTTACAGATTTTCGAATTTTGACAGGAGCCCAAGCCTATGTGGGTCAACTGAGACCTTGCCAAGATAGGTGCTGCGCTGAGATTTCACCACCAGTTGCAGCAGTGGTGTGGGTGAATTTCAGGGTTCTGCTGCAGGAGAAATGCGGGCCCAGGCCTGCCTGCCAGAGGGTACCTGCCCAGAGCTGGGACGTGGGCCAAGGAAAGTTTCCTGTTGGCACCAAAGCAAAGATTTCTGTGTTTCTGAAGGATGAAAGCTTCTTAGTTTAAGAGTAATTCATAACAAATGCATGATACAAAATTAGAGCTAAATTAATTAAACTGAAAATTAATTCACTGGGTCATTTTGGTTTTTTCCACTGAACATTTTTTTTTTTTTTTAAATAGAGTTGTTCAGCTGTGCGATGTGTTCAATTAACAGAGACTGTTTCTTAGAAACAGCATTTTGCAGTGGGATTTTAAAGTCAAGGAGCTACCTACAAGGCCTCCTAGGCCTTTACTTATCAATAAGGATTTCATCCTCACACCTTCATCTTCACTGTTGTTGGGGTGGCAAGCAGCGTCGGATGTCATCAGTGGGTACCTGCTTTAAGTAGCCAGTTGGGCTGCTAGAACATGTAGTCCCATTTGTTTGCCTCTTCAGAGCACAGGCAGCACCTGTGATACACTCACATGCAGATCCCATGACAATCTCCTGCTGATACATCTGCCTGACTCCCCCCAGCATCAGTGTACGTGAAAGGGAAAGATAATCTCTTTGTTTCTGGCATCTTGGAAGTCAAACCCTTTCTTTTCTTGAACACCTCTGAAGCTACACTCTTGTTTGAGAGTAGAGGGATGTCCTAGCTTTCATTCTTCATTACATATGAGGAAGAGGCCAAGAGGAGTGGCTTTCTTCAGCCTCAAGAAGGCTAAGGGGAGACCTTACTGCTGTCCTCGGGTCTCTCATGGAGGCCTTAGAGGAGATGGAGGCAGACTCTTCTCAGAGACATGTGCTGTTGGGATGAGAGGAAATGGTAACACAGAATATTGGGAAACGTGTTTTCACCGTGAGGAGGGTGATCAAACCCTGGGGCATGTACACAGGGCTCCTGCCCCAAAGGCCCATCTTCAGAGGTGCTCAGAAGCAGTAGGACAAGACCCCAGGCACCCTGATCTGTTTGGCCTAGCTTGGAGCAGGGGTTGAATCGGACGATCTCCCACAGTCCTTTCCAGCCTATATTACAACTCTGTGCCTGAAGGCAAGGCTGTCTTTTACAAGGTAACTTTGTGTCATCCAGCTTGTCAGTGTGATTTGCTTTTCACTGGGATTTGCAGCATCTTACAACCCCTCCTTGCACTTCAGCGTGAGGCAGCACGTGGCAAACTGCTGCAGAGGCAGCATAGCCCATGCTTGTCCATGCTCCCTGGAGCAAGTCAAAGGCATTTGAGCAGCAGAATATCTGAGTGTGACAGAGGGGGTACTGGCTGAGCTGCATGGGGTGCTGGGGGCTGCAGTTGGCAGGCGGGTGTGCATGGGTTCTTCCCACAGGTATGAGGCAGAAAGGTCAGCTGCTACTGGGTACCAGGGAGGGATGGTAACCAGGAGCCAGGAGTCATCTCAGGCCCTTCATGTTAGTCGTGGTCTTGCAACTGCCAGTGGTTTGGGTCCTCCTCAATCTGGGTTTTCTTTCTTCAGGCTCAAAGAGTAGGGTTGCTTTCTCAGATACAGAAGATAATCAAGAAGTAGCACCATGAAGGGCAAGAGGAAGGAAAGGCACTCCTCCCAAGGTCACAGAGGCTACATTTGGTTTTATTAAAATTGTCATTGACTCCTCATTGTCCTCATGCAACATTAGCTTTGAAATTTTCTGCAGAATCAACAGTGTGCAAATCACTTTGTTTAGCCAAACTTTTGATCTTTTGAAGTGTACATTGTGAAGTCCCAGGACACTAGGTATTTCAAACTTCAGATTTAAATCATGAAGCTACCCCCTCTGGCTAAAAACTAATTTTTTTTCATCTAAGTTGTATATGGCAACTTCTCAGTTAGCCCACAGTGTTTTTTTTTAGATAGGGCTTTTAGTTTTTCCATTTATGAAGATCTGACAAAGTGTATAAACCAGCTGGCTGAGTAAGTTGGATTCCACCAGGAGGTTTTTCAATGTGATTTTAAAGACAGTTGTTTCCAGACAAAGGACCTTAACATAATTTTTGAAAAGTTGTCAATTAAGTATGCAGTAGAAAATAAGCAAAGTGGAAAAAATTAAAATAAACAATAGCATAATTTTAAAATCGTCAGGGAGGGGTAGACAGGAACCACAAGAGAGAATACCGATTTAGATCAGTGGTTTTCAGCCTGTAGCCTGCAGATCTCTCTGCTCTGGGAGTTACTTCTGAGATGTCTGTGAGAAGAGATTGGGGGAAAACATGCACGTGGATGCTTGAAAAAGCTGGAGACTGCAGGGCTCTGGAGAAAATATCTGGAAGAGTGAGGTATGAGAAAAAAGTGGCAATTGGGAGAGCCAAGTGTTGCATACTGCAGAAACAGGCTAGCCAGCAGTCAGATTGCACTTTAGCAGTGCTGGGCCTGAGCTCGTGAGCCTGGAGCTGAGCGGTGATGCTGGTTATAAAGTCCTTCTAGTGTGGACGCTGTGCTGTGCAAGTGAAGCTGTGCTGCCTGGGGATCTGAGATGCTGTACCCATGTAGTGCTGTGTCACACTGTGTGATCTTTCTCCATCTCTTTGAAAATAGTCCAGGGTTGTCTGCTTTCTGCATTGTTGCCTGGCACAAGTACGAACATTGGGAGGGGTCACCTTTTTGATGACATACACTTGAAAGAGATGCAAATAACATAGTCTTTGTGGATGCGCTGAGGCATTCAGGGTAGCAGGTTCACTCCTGCTTCAGGGCTTCGAAACCAACAAGATTGTTTTATAACTAATGCCACTATATGGGTAAGTTACGCAAGGTGTCTGTCATATGAGATGGTAGAAAATGTTCCCCTCTCCTCCTTGAGTTAGCCCCCCTTGAACTTTTTTATTCCTCTTTCAGAATAAAATCTCTACAAGCACGTACTTTTGACAAATTTAATGTAACTCATGTTGACATCCTCTCTTGCTGCTGTCAAACAGTCTTTTGTGAACTTGAATTAAGGCTTTATAGGGAATTGAATAGCTTCCTGTGAAGAAGGGAAAAGAGGAATCTCCCAGTGTTTGAAGTATGTGACAGAATACACACTGGGTTCTGTATATAATCAGGCTTTCATCTGTATCCTCATATGAGTTGAAAAAAAAAATTGCAAAGAGTTTTTAAGGTAAGCTCTGAACTGACGTATTTTTTTGGTGATCAGAAATGAATTGTTACTTTATAATGTCTATGAGACAAGTCTCTAGTGACACTTTCAAAAGATTTTCTGTGACAGAGCCTGCTTCTAAATGTGTTTCATAAGACTTAGATCTGGACTGCTGCTACACAGGAACATGGGTTCTCATTTTTTAAATCTCTTGTTGTCACATCTGAGCGTTCAGATTGAACATGCTTCTAAGTGCTCTAAAAGTAAATGCATTAGGACTTACAGGTCTCTTGGCAAAATTTTTATAATATGGTGAGCAGCAAATTCTTTATCAAAGGTCAGAGATCCTGAAGTTGCAATGTCTGCAGAGGAAGGATTGGTTCCCTCTTAGAATAGCATCCACTGCAGAAATTCTTGGTAGAAGCAAGTCTGAGGCAGGCTTGGGGAAGAGTGGCTGGAAAGCTGCCCAGCAGAAAAGGACTTAGGAGTGTTGGTCAGCAGCCAGCTGAACATGAGGCAGCAGTGTGCCCAGGTGGCCAAAAAGGCCAACAGCATCCTGGCTTGTATCAGGAATAGTGTGGCCAGCAGGACTAGGGAAGTGATTGTGCCGCTGTACTCAGTGCTTGTGAGTCCCCACCTTGAATTCTGTATTCAGTTTTGGGCCCCTCACTACAAGAAAGACATTGAGGTGCTGGCCAGAGTTCAGAGAAGGGTAACAAAACTGGTGAAGGGTCTGGAGCACAAGTCTGATGAGGAGCAGCTGAGGGAACTGGGGCTGTTTAGCCTGGAGAAAAGGAGGCTGAGGGAAGACCTCGTTGCTGTCTCTGGCTACCTGAAAGGAGGTTGTAGCATGGAGGGTGTTGGTCTCTTCTCCAGAGTAGCAAGTGATAGGACAAGAGCAAATGGCCTCAAGTTGTGCCAGCAGAGGTTTAGATTGGATATTAGGAAGAATTTCTTCCATGGGAAGGGTTGTCAGGCACTGGAACACTGTTTCACACCAGGGAAGTGGTGGAGTCACCATCCCTGGAGGTGGTCTAAAAGATGCTTAGATGAGGTTCTCGGTGACATGGTTTAGTGGTGGACTTGGAGTCCTTGGTTAACAGTTGGACTCAATGATCTTAAAGTTCTTTTCCAACCAAAAATGGTTCTATGATTCTATGAAAGCAGAACGGTGTGTTAGGAGACACTGGCAGAGACCAACTACAGGATGAGGCTGAAGTGGTGCTGTAGCCAGTACTACTCAGGACTGTGTTTGCACACAGTGCTCTGTAGGGCAGATTGCTCTGAGTGTTGCTCAGACTTCACATTGATCAATCAGAGCATAAAATTCTCTCAGATGACAAATGGTGTGCAAAAAGAATTGAGAGAAATGCTAAAAGGCATAGGCAAAGAGAGTTTTCTGAGTATGTTTGTTTTGCCTACCCATGTGTTATAAATGATGTAAACTTTTGTTAGGATCTGTGGCTCAAATCAATGTGAATATGGGCCCCTGTCATGCTGGGTTCTTGGGTTCTCCTTGTCATCCCTGTGTAGCAATATTCTGTAAAATTAACTTAATCATCCCATTTTTGGATGCTTTGGGTGTAAGAATTGCTGAGTTTGTGGGAGAAATTTGAAGGCAAAGTTGTGTGGGAGAAAACAGAAGGATATTTTCCAGGTTTGTGTCAGAGCACTAGTTTTTGCCATGTGTTTATTAGATAAATTCTGAATTCTTCCCACTGTGTATCAGACAAAATATCAACAGCAGAATTAAAAATGCTCAATAAAAGTTAATTGTTATCAAGCCATTTATTCAAAGTAATGCCTTTATTGTGGTGGAAATGTGTTTGGTACCTTGCAATACGGTTACTGTGCTCACTTAGAACACATATCATTACAGTTTTCATTTTTAAGAATCAAGGTGGGCCAAAGCATGGAAGAGCTGATGGATTTTGTAAGAGCTTAATAGTGATTATTTAAAACATTTTGATCCCATTGTGACTCAGCTGAAATAGGAGAGGTTACTCAGTAAGGTTGATTCTGAATGAGAGCATGATCAGGTCTTATATTCTTAAGATTTAGTTTTAACTATGGCTGTGACTGATGAGTGAATATAGTGTATTATAGAAGTCAGCAAATCCTTCCCCTAAGATTTTTAGGATCACTAGAGCTTTGGAAAGTATTTTCCACTGTAGAAGAAAGTTTTCTGTAAGGAAGTGGAAGATAATGTAATTTCTTTTTTTAAGGAAAACAAAAACAATTTTTAGCATTTTTTTCTCTACTACACTTTCTGCAGCTGTGTGTTGTTTTCTTCCACTCAGAAATGTGTATGTTTCTTTGAAGAGGTGTGAATGCTGAAAACAGCAACCTAAACAAATGGGGCGGGGGGGGGGGGTGGGGGGCGGTGTTTAGCAGCTACCACTATTAGTATCTCTGGAAACCAAACCAGTGATATACAAGACTAAATGTAGGCATCTAACTTTGCAAATGCCTGGGAGACATGGTGCTTATATATGACTTCCATGTGCCATAGCCTTAATCAGGGATTACAATGAATTTAATCCAAATAAAAACTTAATTTTGAAGTTCTCATGATATCTGTGTTCCCATATCCAGATATATTGGCATTAGCCTAAATGTACCTGGCAGTGTAAAACATGCATATAAATGAGTGTTTTGATGTTTATGGATATGAATATTTTCACTTTTAGTTTGCTTATACTCTTTTCACATCCAAATACTGTACAAGGTGGGAGTTCACTTGTGCTTATAAATACTATTATGTTCCCTCTTCAAAATAAAATTAACATTGAAGTAAGAATCGGGGCCTCTAAAACCTTGACAGAAAAGAGATTCTATTTTAGATTGGTAAATCCACTCCATTTTTTGTATTCTTCTGTACCCATTGAGAGAATACACACTCAAAATCTATACTGACAGTATTAGAAGTTATAGTAACTCAATGATACTCAAATAAATGAAAGTATTTATTTTGCTGTTCAGTTTTCCACAGTAAATTTGTTCTGTTTCTCACTTGAATTATTTGTTCTCAAATCTAGAGCTGTAATAACTTTTTAATAAATGTGAACTAATGGTAAGCTGCAGAGCTTTTTAAAATGCTTTAAAGATTCTTTTTACCTGTTGCAATGCTTTTATTTTAGAAATCAAAATGTTAGCTAACTCTTCTTTTAAAGAGACTCTTCTGAAAGAAGTATGACAGTTTCCCAGACAGATGAGTGGCCACTTCCAGTCACCAGGTTATCAGACAATAGGGTCAGACTGGATAAGAGTTTGAAAGGTTCTGAGTTTTGGTGGGGGCTGAGGCAGAATGGAGTTTGAGCACAGTCTGAGCATGTACTTCATCCTAAGGTGATGAATGAAAAAGCTGATAATTCTTTAACCAACAAAAAAGTAGAGGGAAAGGACAGAAGCATTAGAAAGAAAGGTGAGTATTTGTCATGTCTGCTAGTTTTAAAAGAGAAGAAAAACTGCCTTTTCAGAAAATTGAAAGTGACAGGCTCTCAGTTTATCATTAGTGTATGAGAAAGAGCAGTGAAGGATCAATGTTTTTCCATCATGATTTTATTTGTTTGTACATTTTTGCATTCAGTTTTTTTTGCTACTAAATGTGAGGCTGATGAATGGATAGATCTACAAAGTCCTTGTCGCATTTCTAGGCTTCTTATTTCAGTATTTCTTCCAGCATTCAAGCAGTCATCATTCTTACCTGATCTTCATTCACTTTCTTTTGCTTCTCTTAGTTTTGTTCCTTACCAATGTAGCAAGAGCCTGGGTTGAAATTTAAATTTCAATTCAATATTTTAATGAATATTAGTACAGTAACTTTTTTCTTGTTTTGAAGTGTAGGCCTGCTTTAGTAGGGTATAACATCTTCACAAAAGTATACTTATTTCTGTCACTGCAAGTGTTGACTTGCAGTGGCATTTGTAAATAGTGATTCCATTGTCTAGTAGAAAGCAAAATACAGACTTTTTTTATAGCAACATCTGCTTTTTGCTTGTAGTTTAGGTTGTTTTTTCTTCAGTAAAAGGTAGCGTATGCATCATCTGTCACACAAATCCATATAGGAAGAACAGAAAAAGGAGGAAAATAGTATTGCATGCAATCTATAGTTTGTGCTAACCTGTGGAAGGAAACAGTGTTGTGCATCTACAGTTTGTGTTAACCTTTATCATCATACTAGCTATTTAGTCTGTCTTGTGCTGATAATGATGATCCTTGTTACAGGCAGATGCAACGGAAGCCAGAAGCACCTGCGGTCACTTATGCGACATATCGAGGTTCTGCAAGGATTAGGCAGCTACTGAAGAATCAGTTGGAAATGGCTGGAAAAGGAGAAGAAAGTACTGAGAACAGAAATGGTTCAATGGTCAAAGAAAATAGAGAACGCCAAACAACTGTCTCTCCAAAGTCAGAACACTTAAAGGAAAATGGGGAAGATGAGGTTAAAGATCACAAGGATGACGTCATAGTAAATTCTTCTGCAGCTAAAACGGGAATGGCAAAGTCTCATAAAACTCAGCATTGCTTGGGTAGCAGTAAACATGAAATAACTTCAAAGACCAAAACTCCACCTACTGAGTCACCTCATGAGATAGACTTAAAACATACACCTATGATAGCTGCAGCAACAGTTAAAAGGACATATTCACTAGATTCATTACTGTCATCTAGCAGTAGAAACAATGAGATCCTAACCAATTCTACTTTGCTTCATGTAAGTTCTGCAAGAGATTTGGTTAGAAAAGAAGCTGGACTGCTGGGAGGAGCAGAAGCTCAGTTTCAGGAAGAGAAAAGTGCCACTTCTAAGTCTGATGAAGAAAATAATTGTAGTAAAGCAGCTAATAAGGAGTCCACAAAAGAAATGCAGGATAATTGTCTACATTCACCCAAATCAAAATATAAGACAGTTAATGAAGAACTACAGATGAGTAAGGGAGAATATTGCTGCAATCATCAAATGGATAGTCACTCGGAGAGAACATTGGATGTCCAGGTGCATCATTCCAGTAGTGCTACATTTCAGCAACAAGCAGATCAGCGTACGGTTAGTGTGAGTGACGATAATGATCCAAGACAAAGTGATACACAGAAAATTGTGGCTACTGTGGAAAGAGAGCACAATTCACAGAACTGTATTGCTACTGCACTTTTACCTTCTATTGAACAAGTACCCACTTCACTAAGCGCAGAGTCCAGGGGGAAAAAATGCATAGCTGCAGGTAATCTAACTGCTTCGGTGTCATCTATTAAAAACAATGCAGATACAGTCACGGGCAGGGGAACTTGTAATGAAGAACTGTGTGAGTTAGGGAAAATAATACATGTACAAAATAATCACCAGTTGATCCATGTGGAGAATTCTAAGGATACTGCCATGCTGCAGACTGGTTTACCTTGTCTAGAAACTGAGAGTGTGGAAACAATGAAGGTTTTACCTGAGGATGCAGTGGAAAGACTTGCCAATGTTTTGTCATGCATGCACAGGTGTGAGAGTACAAAATCTAATTTCGATGAGCTGACAGCACCTCTCTCTGTTTCTTCTGAGTCTTCTTTTGAAAATGGAGACTGTTGTTCAACTTCTCTTCATCCTAGTTGCAAGACCAAAAAGAAAACTATAGGGAGAAGAGAAGTCAGTTTAGAAGATGTGAGAGAGACTGCTTCTTGTCCCGATCTTGACTGTGAGAAGAACAAATCCTTTGAGCCTGTCGAGATGAGCATCTTGGAAAGCCCAGTTCCTGTCCACGACTGTGGTAGTGTTTCCCTTGAAACTGTTCAAGGCATTGGTGCCAAAGCATTAGTTACACTCAAAGAAGATAACACAGCAAAGCCTGTACCTTGCCCTTCAGTCAGCATTGACAGGACAGACAATAATACTCTTGCTGCTTCTAAAATTGACAAGACTGGTACGACTGAGGTTGCTCTCGTTCCTTCTAAGCATAAGGATTGTGTCTCTGAACTTTACTCGAGTATTTCTAAGTCGCAAGAAAGCATTCAGGAAGTTTCTCATTCTGTCTTAAGATATGGAGAAAGACCTTCAACCAACCATTCTGCTTTTATATGTGAAAAAGTTATTGATGTAGACGCAATTTCTAAATCTGCACCTGTTTCTGAAGATAGGTGTATTAATTTTTCTTCTGAGAAGGAAAACTGTAATAACCCTAGGATATCACCCACACTACTAGATTATTCGTCTGACAGCCAAGGAAAAACACCTTTTCCTGCCACTAGCCATGAAAATGGCCAGATTGCTAGATGGCGTGCTGCTTCTGAACAGGACAGCTTTATTTTTCCACCTGCTGAGTTTAGGAGAATAATCCCTGAGGACAGAACGACCGAGGTGCCACCTTGCTCAGGAGACCAGAGAGCTTCCTGCCTGGCTGGCTCTCTGGAACCTGAGCTTACTCCAGCTATGCTGCTTCTCTCTGCTGCTGGAGTAGATGTGAGGGGCGTTTGCATCCCCAGGCCCTCTTCACCTGCTCTGAGATCCAGAGGAGCCTCCAGCCTTTCCGTTCCTGCCTTGGAAAAGCTGGACATTGCTCAGGGGAACAGTTATTCTTCCAGGCCCAGAGCTGGTGATGAGGCAGAGGAGGCCTCCTCCGCTCAACAGGCTGATGTCGGTGCCTTGGCAGAGGCAATGCCATCACCTGTCCATCCTTTGAAATCTTTGGAAATGGCATCACAGTCATTCTGTACTGAGGGTGCGAACAGAAATGCTGTGGGGCAGGTGAGTCTTGGTCGCCGTGCTTCTGCTGTTTCAGAAGCCCCTTCTGTGATGGATGATCAAACAACTGCTGTACCTGCAGAGTCAAATGAGCTCTGTTCTGAGGAGATATGTGAAGATGATGATGTGAAGGGAAAAGAACAGACTAAATTCTATGATGCGGCTGTTTTGTTTAAAAAGGCTGAGGAAATTGTGGACTCAGTTTTACACTTGGCTATAGAAGAAATAATAGCAAAACAAGCCATTGGTGTCTGCCAGCTTTGCAGGAGCAAGGATGGTTTAATAAATACAGATATTCTAAATGATCGAAAAGCGGAAACTGGACAGCTGGAAGCAGAAGAAATCCAGTCAGCTGTGCAGTCATTAAAACATTTTAATGAGAGCAGTGGAGGAGGCTCATCTTCATTTACAGGACACGAAACAGTGGATACAAATAGTCAAGATGAAAAGCTAGTATCTTCCTTCCCTGATAAAACTGACCTACATAGTGCACTAGCACTAAAAGCAAAAGAAATAATTGATGAAGTCATTTATTCAGCCAAACAAAAACTGGCATCCAATCAGTGGCAAGGCAACAAAAGCAAAAGGTCTTTTGAAAAGATTGAGCCTAAACCTAAGGCAGAAACCCCAAAGATTTTAAACGTGGATATGAAGTTACCAGCCAAAACACAGGAACCAACAGAGAAGGAGAAAACTCAGCATGTAGTTGTAAACTGTGAAAAGGCAGATTGCTCAGGTCTTCCTTTACTTCCAGATAGTATGGAAAATGGCATAGATTGGTCCCAAAGAGGTGAAAAGATACCAAATAATGTATTTATATGTCAAACAAATGGATTTCTACCCACTGGTAGTTTCGCAAAGCCAGAATCAGATCTTATGACACCAGCCACAGAGAAGTATGATAGAAAGACATGTGAACATCCGGCTGCAGCAGAGCTGTGTGGCAAAGCTGGAGTATCAGCAACTAGTAGAAAAACTAATGGATCTTCCCCTTTAATACATAGTGACACAACTGTGACTGAAGAGATGCTTCCGTCATTGCAGTCAAAAGATTCATACAATAATACAAATGTGCCAGAATGCACATTGCTGCCAACTGTAAACATTAATTTGTCATCTTCTATGCCTGATGAAGAATGTACTAGCATGCACAGTGAATCAAAAGACAAAAGCAGTCCTTGGGGTTTTCTGGAAGGCTGTGCAGAGGACAGTCCATATGATGACTGGGGAAGAGGGGCTGCAGAAGAAGTACCTGCAGAAGTACAAGCAACCTTAGAAGATTCAAAGGCAGTGGAGAGTGAAGAAAAACTAGCAGAAGGGGCAAGTGAGATAGCAGAGGTTAATGATGGATTACAAACACAGTTCACTGTACCTGAATTGTCTGTGATTGTAGAGGACAGCGAAGGGAAAAACTACTTCAACACCATTTTTGCCCAAAATAATGAGAATCCGAAGCAGGTACAAATGGAGGATCAAGACATGAAGAGAAACGATCAGCATGAAGAAAATTATCTGGACTGTAGCAATAATGTGAAGGAATCGACGAATCTTACAGCCTCTTCTCCACTAATTGAACAGTGGGAAAACAATTCTTTTACTATCATTTATGAAAGTGCCCTTCAAACTGAGAACAAGTCTGTCTCAACTGATGATATGCAAACTGGTTCGCTTTCTTCTTCTATTCTGCCTTTGGATAATATAGGTCATCTAATGGGTGAAAGAGCGAAGAATAAACATGAGCCAGCCTGTCTTTATGGGAAGGATAACAAGTTAACTGAAGCAACAGATAGTCATAGCTCAGCGTCATTTCTGAGTGTAGAGGCCAAGCGCTATAGAGTATATCCTTTCTCTTTGTCTCCAATATACGAAGACGACAGCTCCCAAGAAGACTTACTTTCCACAGATGTGTCGCCAGAAGGCCGTCCTAGTGGAGTGTCTAAAGATAACATGGACCATGCTTCTGTGCTATCGCTTCTTCAGTCGGTTTCTGAGCGACTACAGTTTACTACTCAGTTCAGTAAAGAGGAGGAGGAGGGAGTGGAGGACGAGGAGGAGGAAGAATCGTCATATGAAGAAAATATGCTTGATGTTGAGAGACAAGAAGAATGTCTTTCCACTCAGTGGAGAGGGAATTTAAAAACAACCCTTCAATCAAATGACCAAACTAGATCTTTGTTTCCTGAACAATCACCTCTGCTTTCAGAAGAACAGCTTGACTCTAAGGAGCAACCAGAACTGTTTCCAGATGAGGCTTCTCTCAGTCAAACACCTTGTAAGCCAGTTTCACAGAAAGCTGATGCTGCTCTGAAGTGTCCTTCAACAAGTGTGTACTACCAGTATTTGCAATCTGCCAGCAATTGCCCCTCTGAAAAGGGAACCAGGTTTGGAAGCATTCTCCAGGATATGTTACAGCCAAAGATTCATTGGCCTCAGGACAACACCATGGCAAAACTGGGAGAAGTGTCAGCGGTAAGATGTCATGTCAAGTGATTAGTCCAGATTCAAGATTGCTGTCTCCTTATTCCCCTTCCTCCCTTTTTAAGGTTAATTCTTTATCATAAGCAAAATTAGTTCAGCTGTTTAAGATCATAGTTTAAAAAAAGATTCTGATAAAATAATTTTAAAACCATAGTATTCTTTGTTCAGCACACAGATAAAAGTGACTTGATTGTAAAACAGAAGATGTGAATAGAAAATACAGTAGGAAAATATGCATAATAGTGAGTCTGTATAACAGCAAAACAGAGACTTGTCCATGTTAGGGACATTTCAATGTGAAGATGATGAAATTGCCTTTTATATGAAAATGATTTTTTCATTTCTTGCACTTCTGAGATTAGTAGAGCTGAATTGTCCAAAAAATATAAATATCTGCTTACTGGACTATTTGATTGTTCCATCACAGAGTATTCTACAAATAGTAGGTCAGATAGCAAGAAACTAATACAGCCACTTCCATAGATTAGCATTTCTTTTTTTTTTAGTTTATTTGAAGCAATGGCAGATGAGGCTATGGAAACTGTTCTTCCAATATTTAGAAATTAAAAAGACCGCATAGACTAATTGCGTTACTGAAGAATAAAGTCCTTCCATGATGTTGGGAGGATTTCAGTCTATTTTAGAGGTCTGTTTTGGTTTTACCACTGTTAAGACATGCAGTTTATTGATTGCTGGGAAAGGGTAATACATTTTCAGAAGTTACATCTTCTGTAGTAGTTTTTTCCTTTCTAGCACTTGCTGCTTTCTGCTGATTGATTCTCTTAAACCATTTGCACCAACTCTGAATGACAGTGAAACAAATCTTGATTGTTTCAGCTAGTGACAGTTGCATGTTTATAGGAATAGTGGTTTGTGCTACTGTTGTGGATCTTAATAGTTGTTTTCCATGTACTTGTAATTTCAGAACCTCATTGACAGGGCAAGTGTCAAATACAATCCAAGACCGGGAAAGGTGAGCAGAATTTGTGTCACATAGATCAATATGACGTATGGAATAAGTTGTTATAGCAAAATTTTTGGATGGTAAGCATCTGAACTTATTAGTCTAGTTTTCTGTATTTTAATGGTGCATATACTAATAATGAAATAATATTATTAAAAATCCTGCAACTAGGAATTTTACTGTATTTCTTTTAGCAACTGCTGTTTTAGTTCAGTAGAGTGTTTCATAAAAGAAGAAACTGCGTAGTGTATCAGTTGAGTGGGCACAAAGTGGAATAGGTTTTATTCCAAATGAAGAATAACTGTCTGCACTGCATGTTGAAATTAGCTCTCAGTTGTATGCATTGTATGTTGTTTCAGATTATTATTTATGATATTTATGGCGATAAAAGTAAACAAGAAGTTCATTCTGATGTGCTAGATACCACGTCCTGGATCTTTCCCATTGGAGCCTTACTTAGGATAATTAGAGGATGGTAAGAAATCCAGGTCATATTTAAATAGAGTCTTTCCAAAAGACTGTGCATATGTTTCTCATGTATTTTCATTTCTTTTATTTATGACATAAGTCTGATCTGCAATAGTGTCTCTTTCTTTCTTTATAATTAGACTGATACAATGAAAAAAACATGAAACAAGGCTTCAAATGCTGCAGTACAAAACTAAAATATATTGTTTCTCCTGGGAGTTAGCTTCAAACTGAAAGTTTCTAATAGAACCACAAATAAGTTTAGACTTCCTGCCTGAAGTGCTGAGACAGTATAGCCATAATCATGAGTAGAAGCACGTATATGCCAAAGAAACTTTTTTTTCTTTTTTTACAGTTCAGTTTCACTAAACAGTACGTGTTGAAAAAGGACTATAAAATAAACAATCTCAGCTGTTGTTTGTAATGTAGCATTTAGAGGAATGTGGATGCAGAAGGATATACAATTACCTTTAAGGAAGATTTTCCAAGCGTTTCTAGGTTTGCTTTGGGAAGCTGGGGCTGGGACCATGTCAGTTGTTGCATTGGAATTTAATTGGTGCTGCTTGCAGTGAATGTTTCTGTCAGCCACAGTAACAATGCATGTCACATTTATGCAGTTTTAAGGCAGCCTTGTTTGGTTTCCCATACATTTCTTTCATGCCCTAAGAAATATGGAATGCCATTATTAGTATGTATATGTTTTATGTCTTGCATAGTATCTGCCTGAACCAGACATATTTTGTTGTGCCAATTAATATATTTGTTGTGGTAAAATAAGACTTTTTACTTACATTGTGGTTTAGCTGTATTTTTATACAGTTAATATTTTAAGTTATGTTAGGCTACATCCTGGAGGGGAACAGTTTATTCTACTTTTAAAGCACAGAAGTACAAGCCCTGTATCTATCTAAAGTGAATGTGACTACTGAGCGATAGTGTAAGAAAGGTCCAATAGCTGGCTTGATAAGAAGAGCTCATTACTGAGCTTTCCAGCAAATGTGCTGTATAAGGACAGTCTTAACCAAGAGCAACAACTGAGTTCATGATATCCTTATTACAGTTGGATTTTTTATGAGAAGCCAAAGTTCCAGGGTCGGAAATATGTACTAGAAGAAGGAGAGACTGTGCTGGATCACCTTTGGGATCTTCCAGGCATGAAACAACGTCGAAGAAACCTCACAGTTGGTTCAATCAAACATATAACAAAGGTATAGACTTTGTTAATACATCAATACATAAATAATTTTTGTTTGCAATAGTGGTGTATTACTAGCAATGGAGAATGTGTGTATGGTGTGTTTCTGATTTTATACAAATTTGCTATGAGTCACGTTTTTTGCCTTCAAGATAATTTCCAAGGCTTTTGCTGTGATAAATTTCCCTTTCTTCTGAAGGTAATGACCAGATGGATTATGTATCTTTGCCACCACCTTTATCTGATACAGTGACTCCCTTCCTTTTAGATGTTTACCTGTCCAGTTAATTGGAATTAAATTGAATCAATTAATATTTATTGAAGAAATGTTTATCTAAGCTTAAACTAACTACTGTGCCTGTGTAGTAGTTGGGTTTCCAATCCCATTTGTACAGCGTAGCCTCCAAAAAATTATTGTTGCTCTGTCTACAGCTTTGTGCCATCTGTAGGGGTTCCACATGGACAAGTGGTACACCTACAGCATCTGGCTCTGCCTACAGCCAGAAATTTAAAAGGCATTTTGTTGAAAAGACAGGAATCAAATGCCTAAAACTGAGTACAATGCATCCATTGTTATTCAGTGAATGTGGAATATATTTACCACATCTTGTGATTTAAGATGACTTGGTGCTCTTGTTGTTTAGCATAACATTCCAGTTATTCACAGGGCAATGGCCCTTTACTGCAAGGAAATTATTATCTGTATCACAATGTGAAAGTTTTTCAGAAGAAAAAAAAAAAAAAGTGGTGTTTCTCTGTTCTCTGCAGGTGTAGAGGTCATTTTAAAATTTATAACTTTTTGTCGTCAGTACAAGGGCATAATGTCATAGCAATTAGAAATACATTTTCATTCTCTGACAGACTTAAAAATAAATAAATTCAAAAGAGGCTGGCTGAGGGCATGAAAAATGAAGTTAACATTTATTTGAGCTAAACAAATTAAAAGCATTTGACCAATGTGGAATATGAATATTGATCAATAATATGGAAGGCAGCTAAATAATTAAAGAAATACCACAATAACATGTGGAACTGTGATCTGAAGCTGAGGGAAGCTGGGTGTGTCGTGAGTAGCAGAGAAGAGCCTTAGATGGAAAGACTGTGGTTAGCTTCATCATGCCGCATAAAAATCTTTGTAACGTGGCTAAGTAGGTTTGAGTGTTTTTCTTCTTCCAGTATGTGGTTCCTTTGTGTAGAGCACAGACAGAAAGCTTTGTTGCAGTATATTGCTTCGGTAATCAACACTGTTTCTCCTGTAACTTAAATCTTTAGCAGGTATGGTTGGTTGGGAAAACTGCTGTTAGTCTGTAGGGCTGTATGGAGCCAGTGTGGGTGTGCAACTCACTAAGCTGGGCTTTGTCCTCTAAGCCTTGATTCATTACATCATCCCTCCTTTTTAGGTTGTACTTCAGCTGCTGTGGAACTACTTTTAGAAGGTAGTTTGCCAAAGTGCTTACCTTGGGGTTTTTTGTTTTGGTTTGGTTTTGTGAAAAATGTAGGCATTAATTTTAATTGACAAATAGATGTTTCTTTTTCAGGCAGCTTGTGTGTGTGTGATCTGCAGGATGGTGTGTTTTACTGTCGTTCTCTTTTTCATAGCTTGGGTAGCTCAGTGGCTGTTCTCCTGCCTTGTTTTGTCATAGTGTCTGTGTGTCCAGGCTGTCCTGGCTTATCTTGTGATTCATCAAGTGGCTTTTTAAGGTGCTTGTTTAATGGCTGCTCAGATGCTGTGAGTTATCAGATTTGAAAATTGGCTAAATATGTGAGCAGAAAATGGCTTGCCAAGAAGAGAAAAGGAGATGTTTACTAAAGAAACTGTAGGAGGTATGTTTAATATTATTTTTTTTTTACTGGCAGATGTTAGTTTGCTGAGAAAGTCTGCCTGTAGCTTTGTGCTCTGATTTGGCTTCAAGCATCTGCAAAAAGCAAAGGTTCTGTTAGCTTTGTGGTTAGCTTGTGGCTTGACTTACTGTGGATATGCATTAGATGTATCCATGTGTGTTTAATTTGAAGGAACTTTGGGGGGCTGAGGGGAAGATCTCAAAGGAACAAACAGATCATGCAGCTAGTAAAGCCAAGACCTATTCGAAGTAATGAGGGGTCTGAATTCCACCAAGGCAAGTCAACATGAGCCTAAGCTAGCAAAATCTGCCTCCACATGCAGGTTCATTGCAGCTTCTGCAGCACAAGCTGTTTAGCCAAGTCAGTTCCTTGGTCTCCTGCAAATGCATATATTGATCTGACAGAATTGAAGAACTTTTTCTAGAATCCCAAAGGGGGTGCTAAATGCTACTTTCCCAAAAATAAGAGCTGAGAAGAGTTGTTGATGTTTCAATTCTAGTATAAGCTTGTAAACAACTATTTTGCAAGGTGACAAGAGATTTGAAACAGCAGTTTATTATCTCTGTCTGCAAGATGGTTAGGCAGGGAATAACTGGATTCCTTGTGGACTCTCCTTAAGAAAAGCTCTTTTGTAGTGGGAATGTTCACAGTATTACATGAAGGTTTGTTTCTTTTGTTCGTATGGTTTGCTAGGTGAAAAGAAGTTGTTAGTTCAAGAAGGGACTGCTTTGTTAGATGCCATAGGAAGACAGCCAGCAGCTTCAGATGGTCTCATTTGCTAGCTTGTATTTACAGGACAGTAATCACTAATTTCTTTAATATTATTTTATTTTACTACCAGTCTTGTTGAGTTCTGTGGTTTGGTGGCGAGGACTGGTAGCAAGAGTGGTACAGAGCAGGAGAACTGGGAGAAAGAATTATGAACAAGTATAAAAGGTTGGAGGACCAAAAGAGAGTAAGATTTGAAATAAAAAATGCTGCAAAAGCTGACACATCCTAAGGACAAACTATGTATCAAAACTAATATGTGTCTAGACTGTATTAAAAAGCAATCATGTGGATACCAGAACTAATTAGTCCTGGTTTTTGATAGACTCTTCTGTCATCATTTTGACATTTAGCTTAAGAAGCCGGACCTTAGTCATTCTTTGTCCTGTTGTTGACATAAAACACTACCTCATTTGAATAGGCTATTTTGATCAATTCAGTTACCACAGCTTACAGCTCCAAGGAGAAGACCTAGGAGTGCTGGAATTATCTAACCCTGCTGGTGCTATTAGGGCTGTAACCCTGGATCTGGAAGAACGGTGAACAGCCAAGACCACCTAGAGAGGGTTGCAGGCTCTGAGTCTCTTATGAAGGCTCTCCGCTTATGGTGGAGCTCTTGATTGGACTGGAAAAAAAGAGATGCCACCGAAGAGTAATATTTAATGCTAAGGTCTTGAGGGTCATTTTAACCCTCTTCAGAAGAAGCCTTAACCTAGTTTTCCCAAAAACAGGGTTCTGTCACCTGGTGTGCAAAAAAAAAAAAAAGGCAAATTGTAGCACACAGAGACAAGATATTGTTTATTAAAGAGTTATGCAAGTCTGGATGCTGGAATAAAGCCAGCACGCCAGCAAGAAGAGTAACAGCCAGTATATACAAAATCTTATCACTACATTCATTAAAGAGCCTATTGGTTAGATGTTTGCATATTGGTTACATAATCATTTTAGTGTATAATGAGCAATGTTCAGCTAAAGGACACTTTATCCAACAGCCTCCATATGTGTTAAAACTAATTGTGCAGGCTTCAAAACGTCTGAAGCTGCAAGGTCAGTAGTCTCTGTAGTTTCTGATGAGGTGTTTTGCAAGTCACTCTCATCTTTGTTAGAGGAGCAGACTGACCAAAACTGAGAGAATTTACATATCTTTAGGGCGCAATGCGTTCTTTTAAGTGTTAATGACTGCAACTTTTCTGCTGAGGGGCCTGTTGCTGTTTTTGAAGTGCCTGTTCTCTGCAAGCTAGTGCAAGTATGTGTTTTTGTAAACATCTCCTCTCCTAAAAGATGGTGAGGGAAGCACGGGTGCTCCAGGATGGTGGTGTGGAGGTAGGAGGAGATCACAGAATAGTGGAAGTGGGATGCCTGGAGGCTGTGACCAGCAGCATTTGCTGGTTGTGTGTTACCATTGGAAATGAACACAACTATCTAATCTGTGTGTGGTGCTTTTTAGTCTATTTTTGTCTTGTGTCTCAGTAGGATAATGAATACAGCTTGAGTTTTGGCTGCTTGTGATGGGGGTGGAGGGCTGGGGGAGTATCGGGAGAAAACTTTGGTTTGTATCTGGTCTGAAATGCTGTGGTAATAGTTTTGCATGGTAGTAGTTATGCATGTGGGTATCTTATTTGAAAATCTTGACGCCTTGCAAATGAAAGGGCTTTGGATTGAAGGGTCTAGTTATCAACCTGAGTGCTATCATATTTATTTGTGTCATTTTGGTTTAATTTCTAAAGCTGATGGCTTTATTAGGAATGTTTAAGAAGCCTCTGAAAGTAATGATGCCTATTAAATATGCTCAGGCAAATGCAAACATGCTAGGGCAAATATTTACCAAGCTAAAGTTTACATGCTTAAATTACATAAATAAATCACATAGTACTTGAGTGTACATCTGCAAATAAATAGTATCTCATATAGCAATACTAGATTTTACCATTTTCTGCAATCTGTAAACTAATATATTTAAATTGAACTCAATATTTAAAACAAAATGTATATTTGTGATTTTAAAATGTAATGTACGTCTTGCTTGAACATGTTATTACCTTTAAAAATAGATAATTGAATTGCTTTTGATTAAGACCTCAGTTTACTACAGAACACTTCATGAAAGGTTTTTGTGGACTTAATCTAGTACACACAAAAATGCCATTACAATGAGGTTTTTAATGACTGTCAAAATTTGGCTGGAGAGAGAGTGTGATAAATGGGAGAGATTCTCTTGTGAGTACTGTGCTTTACCTACCTTTTGGAGAATTGCTACATTCTTCAACTCTTGAGGCGGAGCCTGCTTTATGAACTTCAGAGTCAAGAAAGCAAACTTGAAAAGAAAATACAGACTGGCTTTTTCTAATCTTCAAATGAAGAAAAAATACCTCCTGCTAAATTAAAATGAAACATACTCTGTCTCATATTCTGTCTGAGCCTGCAGGCAAAGATACTTTATTTTGCTGCTTGTCTGGTCTTGTAGGTACTTTGCTTCAGAATTTATCTGAAGCCTTTGAGAGTCTAGCATCATTATTTGTGGAATTCTTATAAGTGCATCTTCTGATTTTACGTATCAAGCTTTACTGTTGGATTCACAGATTTCAGCTGTATCACCGTTCAGGTATTATTAGAAATATAAACAAAATTCAAATATTTCTTAACTGTAATTTGGTACAGTTCATATGCATGTGAAAACTGTGAGGAGGTGTTCTTTAAACTTGTCTGGCAATAATACCCTTAGAGTTGAGGAATGGTGTTACTTAACATTTTGCCATGAATTAGCATTGTACCAGAAAGTCTTTTTACCTAGTCTTTCTGTTTTTGCTCATCTGAAAATAAAAATTCTGGTATTGTAGTTATTATTGTGAAAACAAACAGTGTGCATTGTTTGCAAGGTACAATACAGAGGAAACACGATTGTGCATGAAGGAGAGTTGCCAAAACGGTATACTGTGTTGCGTCAGGTCTTGGAGGAAAGTGAAATAATACCCTGGAGTCCATCTATTATAATTGCCACACTTATTGCTGACAGTTAAATGACTTCTGAAAGAACTTTGCTAACCAAGAAGAGGTGTGTTTCTAGGTGGCATGTTACTCCATCATTTGAAAGCTCCACGCAAAGCCTCTGTGAAAAAGGAGAGTGTGCAGGTGTTGTCATGAGATGGGGTGCTGGAACTTCGAGAGCTTTTGTGCCCATTTGCTGGCTTGCTCTGCAAGCTCTTGTCTTTTGCCTTTTGGGTCTGGCAGAAGCTATGGACCATGTGGGATCTCTTACGATGTGACCCTACAGGGTCCCCAACAAATCCAGTAACCAGGAGCTTCTCTGAGGGCACCCTCGGGGACAGCTTCTCATCCCTTTTAGCACACATGCAAGGGGCATCTTCCTCCAGCCACATTTAGGAGTTTCAGGGTCTCTTAATGCTGTCCAAGCCCTTTGACCTAACACAAATGGGCCTATGGGTCAGGAGGATAAGGAGAAGGGTGCTGTGAAGATGTCACTGAGAACTGGAGGTTTCCAACCACAGCTGGGCAAACTATAAGCACAGGAGCTGCCTTTCACTGTAACAGAAGATGCTCACAGATTCATGATAAATGCTGGGGTAGAAAGTGTTGGCAATGCATTTTATATAAATATTATGAAATGAGTGTGGTTCAATAAAATCTCTGTAAATTCTAGAGAAGATCTTGTGTTCAAGAAGTTGTTCTCCAGTATGGCGTCTATCAGTAGAAGACCTTCAGTAAGGTAACAGAGGTTGCTCTGTAGGAACAGGAAATTGATAAAGTATCTACTTAACAAAACAAATATTTTCTACTACTGTTCTTTGTCTAAAATGCTGTAGATTTGTTTAGCGTGACAGAAAATTGAACTCACAGCTGTACAGAATGCAGTACAGAACCTAATTATGACTGAGGGAGGGAGGAGGGAATGCAGTAGACATTTCCAGGAAGTTTCGGTTTTGCGTGCATCATATGTATCTATATGTGTGCTATGGAAGCACTGTCTTAAAAAAAAAAAGTTAGCAGTATTATATGCATGGTTTGTCTATCTGTCAGATCATGTACTTGGAGAGTATTAAAATGAATGTTTTGAAAGTAGTCCAACAGGTGTAAATTAGTGGGAGCTGGAATTTTACTACCCTTAGCTTTTTCTAAGAATTCCAGTCTTCATTTAAAAAAAAAAAATCCTTCCGTCATTTGAAGCCTGGATTTAGGTTTGAAGGGTGAGAAGACAGGGTGGGAGAAAAAAGGAAACATTTACTGGTCATTCCCCCGCTGTGATGGGGCCAACTCCGCAAGTTGTGTATAAGCCTGACCCTTTGATTTGTTTCCGCAGGACTGTGGCATTCCAGAGGTAGAGTTCTGCCTGGCAGCTGGCGGTACAGAGGCACTTCCAATCTGCATACAGAGTGCAGTTGCCAATTTAGAAGAACTGGATGTTGAGAAAAACCCTTATATAAAAGTCAAATCGGGAGTGTGAGTACTGGACCTTTTTAATAGCAATTTGGCAACAGTGAGGAGGAAGAGGAACATTATGGGATGAAAGTCAGTCAGCAATAGGAACAATATTTGGGAAGTTTTGCTATAAATCATAAATACAAAACATACACTAGATATTCCTAGTTCTACACTTCAGTATAATGCTATATGGGTCCTAGTAGTGGAACCAAATTTTTGAAGGCATTTTTCCTCTAGTTGCTGGTAGAAGTCTTCTGTAACTCTGTCCTTGAGTAGCTTTATAAATAGAAGAGGCAGCTCAGCTATAATTAGCTTTTAGTTCATTGGATAATAGACACTGTCTCTGTAGTCACCCACCCTACTATAACAATATGGCTGAATACCAGAAAATGAATATTACATCATCCAAGCATTTCTCAAGCTACAGCCATATCCTGATTTTCTGGAGAGGTGATGCAATACGATACAGGGCCCTTGGTGGCCAAGCGTTTCCTGCATTGAGCACAGTAGTCTGTTTCCTGGGTAAATGGCCCACACTTCACAATTCCTGAAGTCTGAGACTTCTGTGCCTCTTCTTGTAAATCATTGCAGAATGACATCAGCTATTCTGTTCCAAGTCTTGAGCTTGCCTTTCCACGTGAGTCAAGCATTCCTTCCCACAATCTCACAATTTGTCTATCAAGCTTGAGGTGGTAAAGGAATTGTAAACAGAGTCTTGTCTTAGTTTGGATAGAACTTAGTATAACTTTTAACTGCTTATGGTGTGTGTGTACTTTTAAGAAAATAATTTTCCATGTGGCTCAATGACTCTTTCTCTGTTCCTTATTTGGTATACTAACCCTGTGTCCAGCTCCTACATTCAGCTTTCTTCCTGATTTTAAAGAAGTCTGAAGGAGTGTCAGCATTTTTAATCTTCATGTTAAAATTACAATAGCCTGCTTTCCAAAGGAGTATTGTAAATCATTTTATTTTAACAACTTCCACTGAAAAAATGAAGTGGGATTGATGTTAGAAACATTTAATTGCAATGGTGACAATGCTAGGTAAAATTTGATGCAAATGTCTTGTCTTGCACTGACATAGGTTTTGTAGACTCATAGTGTAACAAACTGGTTTCTTAAAAGTAAGTGAAGAAATCATTAATTTTATTCTCTTTCATTTATGTTTAGCTTGAACTGAGAAAAAGTATCTGAGATCATCTTAGCATTGATGTTGCCAGTGTGTTTAAATATAGCTCTGTTTTGATGTGCTGGCAGTATCTAAAACACATTGTTTAGCTCTTACAAGAAGGAAAATAATTTTAATAAGATATTCTTATTTGTAATCTGTCTAATGAGATTAATAAGTCCTTTGTCCTTATTGTTATAGATGGCTTGCTTATTCAGACTTCAATTACAAGGGAGAGATGAAGGTTTTGGAAGAAGGCGATTCACCATCTGAAATTCCTTCAGCAGATGTAAAATCTCTGCGTCCCTTAAAAATGGTGAGGACTTCACAATTCCCTAATAAGTTGTGTGCCTTCCTTTTCCTATTGTTGCTCCCACAAAGGTTTTGGTCTTAATTTTAATTAGGTTCTAACGTCCTTTCAGGGTTAATCTTTGTACATGTAATGCTCATCTAAAGCCACAGTATATTTGCAGTGCTGTAATGGCACAGTGGTTGCTGTTGTTTGCTGGGCTTCTGCATCTGCCCAAGTAAGACGACATAGTCAGAGGGAGCACAGAGGATTCACTAGAACATCTTCCTGGGAAACTGCTGTTGTTGAGTGGAGATCAAATAAGACAGAACTAAAAGGCTCTTAGTTGTATTGCAGCCAACACAAATTCATTAACTTAAAAAGCTCTTCAGAAGTTGTTTATTTTCTTTTTTAATGCTACAGCTAGAGTCTACTGGGGGTGGAAGACCAGGTGAGGATTTTATTACCCAGTAGTATTCCTGTGACCACACATCACACAGAAGTCTTGGGCGGTGCAGCTAGTTCTTGTTTTGATAGACAACCTGTAGATCTAAATATGAAAGAGATGTGGAAGTGTGTAACACGTAATTCTACTGTATATACATAGCAAGCCTATGGAAAGAGGGTTTAAAAGATACAAAGGAGTAAGACCTAGCAGCTGCTGTTTTAGTTACTTATGGGAGGCAGGTGTCTTATTCTCTCACAGAGTGTCATTCACTAACACTTCCAGAGAAAATGCATTTACTGTATTTGCTCTTGGACCATAGACATTAATAGGTCAGGCTATATTTTTTCTCTTTTGGTGTTTATAGTTTCTTAGTGTTCCACCATTTGTGCTTAAGAAACTTGAAATATATACAGCAAAATTTTAAAAGTCAATTCTTAAAATTGGTCAGTATAAATTAGTTTAAAAACACAGTAAATATTTGCTTTAGATTTCTAATAGACAAGGAATATTTTTTAATTGATTGCACCCCTACAGGCTTGGCAACAAACCAATTTGTTTGTAGGTCAGGTTTATAGTGTCTCTGGCCTTTATGAATTATGAGAGTATTTAAACTAGGGTTTGATTTGGCCAATACTGAAAATAGCGAATATAATTACAAAGACTTCACACTCTGATAGTCCTATAAAATACATATCAAAGCATAACTTTAAGTTTTGTATATAAATAGATATAAAATCTTTATTTCCCATCTTTTTTTTAGGGTGGACTAAAGGTACAAATGCCAATGGATGTCAAGGTAAGCACTGAGGACATTGAGAATAAAATGTGAACACATTTGAAATATAAAACCTTTATTTAAGCTGTTTTATTTTTGTTGGGTATGTGGTTTGATTAAGTATTCAGTGTTTGCTGCTGAAGAAAAATTCACTAATGCTCTTACTAGTGTTCCATGAGATGTAAAAGTAGCAGTAGCTTGTTTTTTTACATATTAGGAGAACGTGAATTTGCTATAGAAGAATTGTAAAGCTTTTACAAAATAAAATGTATTTTCCTGATAGACACATTAGTCACTGTAATGGAAAGGCACCAGGAGAGATTTTCACATTTAACATACCAAGTTTGAAAAAAAGGATGGAGGTGGAAGGGGGCAGGAAGAAGACCCTTCCTTCCTACACCCAATCCCAATATGAGTGAGACCATGGCCCTTCTCTGATTTGAGGAGCAGAAAGCTAATCCAGAGTTATCACTCATTTTCCATCCTTTTTCTAGTTATCCACAAAAATGCTTATGCTTTACATTAACTTTTAATTATACAAGTACTTGCAAGACTCAGGTGTTTTACTAATAAATATTGCAATGAATATTAATAGCTGATCTGTGTGATGCAGCAGCTGAGAAACCTCAAGGGAGTGTTAGCTGCAGTCACTGAAATAACTTCAACAGAGTACAGAGAAAGACCTCTTGTCTAATTTTGAAGGATTAAACTCAGTGTGTCTAGCTGTGACCAGGTAGGATTCACTGCAGGCTAATATACACTGCGCAGACACAGGATTACAGGATAAATCACAGTCACATAGCTGCAGAGTGCATTTGTGTAAACAGAATTGTGTGAATAAGCATCCTTCTGTAGAAATGTCTGCAAATAGCCTGACAGGCCTATATAAATTCAGATATAGTTTCTTCAGCTTCTGGGGCACTTAGGAATCAGAAGGGCTGAGGAATGCAATGCTGTATTTTTTTTCACAGAGATGGCTTGTTGGAGGGGGAAGAAAGCTGTCTTCCACATGCTGTAGCAGTACACATACCCAAACTTCGAATTACTGTGTAGGGCATACTCAAGGCATTGTTCAACATCATGTTTTCCAGATAATAATATATGAGAAAACACACTTCGGAGGATGGTCCAAAGAGTTTTCAGAAAATATCAGTTCTGTCCCAGCCCTATTTGGTAGTGAAGAAGAGTTTCAGGAAGTTGGATCAATACGTGTAATTGGTGGAGTGTAAGTATATTTCACTTCTATATTTATTTGCTTTAAAATAGGAAATCATAACTAAACACTAAGAAGTGCTAACCAAGGGGTGATTAGAATCTCTCACTGGTAAAATATTTTGAAAAGAGAGGAATATATATTTCTTTTTTTCAGTTATTTGCCTTGGATAAAACCACCTGTCCCTATATATGGCTTATTCGATCTAAGAGAATATAGGAAGATAAAACTTAAGTGTGAAAGAGGTGTGCAGACAGTGTTTACCTTTTGGATTCCAATAAACTAGGCCAGTTTATTCCTTAATGAGAGCATTCATACAGTGCTTTAATTTATATTGCTTTACACTTCTGATAGTCTCTATTTAATTAACTGAAGTGGCCTTGGGTAGGTGTGGTCAGTCTTTAGTTTGAGATTTTAATGCCTCTGAAATCTGTAAACTGTTTTATTGTCTTAATGGTTTTCCTTTGCCACCTGTCGCACCCTATCTGGAATTAAGACTCCACCCTTATTTTTCCTTTGAGGCCTCGGGTTGATTCTGCTCTGCCCTGCCTCTCCCTCTGTGGTACCTGCATGCACACACAGCATGGAAAGGGCTGTGGCACAGAGTCCCTGGGTGGGCTGTGCACAGGGTGGGCTCAGAGCCAGCTGTTCCACAGGGCTGCCAACCCCACGCATTGTGCTTTTTCAGCCTCTCCCGACACCCAGCAAGGATAGGGCTGTTTGACATCGTGCAGGATGGTTGCCCATGCCAAAAAGCTCAGCAATAAAAATAATTTTCAGAAACTTTTATTTCTTTTCTTAGGGGATTTCAGTGTTAATACTTCAGCGTAAAAATTCAATAACATACATCCTTTCAGGCTGTTGTCAGAATTGTACAAGCAATTCTGTCAGAATTCACAATCAACATAAACTTGATTGTGAATACTCAAATGATCTGTTCATAAATACATTATGTATTCACTATCTGGGAAGCCTCAAATTATTAAAAATAATCCTTCTGTCTGTTGTGGCAGCTTTTATTTTTAATACTGTGGTAACTTAAACAGCTGAGTTAATGTAAAGCAAATGGTACTAAAAGTCAAGCTATCCCTGCCTGATAAATTTCAGTGTTGACAGAATTCGTACAGCAGTACTTACAAGGAAGTTTTCATGAAAGAAATGCTTACAAGAAAGAAATAAGGGTGGCGGGGGAAAGCACTTTTTCAAATTAAGATCCATTAGAGCTTTGAAAGTCTATGGCAAGGGTTTCTTTTAATTGAGCTTTATCTATTTGTTAAAATACTTCATGAAGTTTTATTTCCTTGGTGTTAAATATATTCCATGTGCAATACATAGCATATATTCAATTCACTTGTCTCTTCATAGCTGTGTTTGTAGATTAGAGCAGGAAACAATATAGGCAGGTGACATTTTATTCTACTGCAATCCATTAATTCTGTTACCAGCTCCAGCAAGCGTAGAATCTTGTCCTTTATTAAGCTATAGAAGGGATCTTCTGCTTGGTTTTTCTAATTGACAATTGATGACTTAAAGTGT
Organism: Streptopelia decaocto; assembly: GCF_964273445.1. Lineage (NCBI taxonomy): Eukaryota > Metazoa > Chordata > Aves > Columbiformes > Columbidae > Streptopelia > Streptopelia decaocto. The sequence continues at coordinate 88,563,874 of NC_138663.1, read as the reverse complement.
TTTGGCCACTAGATGCATACTGGCCTCTGTAGGACCGAATATTGGTATTGGGACTATGGCTGACTGCAAGGAGGTACATGGAGAAGTGTTACACAAATAAACTGTTGTTGGAGAAAGAATCACATGGTGGGATTTCGATCCACAAAGAACACTTCATGGGTGCCTGTTGTGATTTCAAACAAGCATTGTTTTGTTTCTTAGCAGAGTCTGTGATACTCAGCGTTCTTAGGATGTTCTCTTCCTCTTTTATTTGTTATGGGAAATCATGTGCAGTTGTTCTACTTTTAGTTCTTTCTTCTGTTGTGTGGTTGCTGTAGATGGGTTGCCTATGATAAGGAGCGGTACAAAGGCCATCAGTACTTGCTGGAGGAGGGAGATTATGAAGACAGACGCTCATGGGGGGGAACTGACAGTGTCCTCCTGTCTTTCCGGTTCCTTCAGGCTGTAAGTACTTTTATGAATTTCACACAAGTTATGCACAGTTCTGTACATAAAGAGGAAGGTTATTCTTCATATATGTTACAGCTGTCTTGGGTTTGGACATTCCATCTTTTGCCCAAGTTCACTCTCATTCTTTTCCGACTTGCTTGAAATTTAGACTGTACTGTATACATTGTAAAGCAGAAGCAGGTTCTAAATAGCCTTTGTAAAGTTTATACAAAGAATGTATAGTGCAGAATTCCTTGTTTTCCTGCCAGATTTTCCAAGCATCTTACTTTTGCACTTCAAACTGTTTGCATCTCTGGAACAGAATTTTCTTAAATATTTAACATGCATAACTGTACAGTATAGTTCTTTATTAAAATAAAAATAGCTTTTCAACACAGCAGCTGTCGCAAGCCTTAAAACAGCATTACCCTCTGTCTCTGTGATTTTTGTGCCAGAAAATTTTGGCAGCAAAACCAATCATGGTGAAAAAATCCCTGCTACTAAAATGTGACCAGTGGGGGCAAAGATGAAATAATAATAAAAACTATACCAGAGTCCAGTATTGGATGCAAAGTTTGACTTTCCAGTGATGGGAAAACATGGAATTAGAACTTCTTTATCATTTCCTTTGGTTTGGAGGGTTTTTGCTTTTGGATTTGGGGATTTTTTTTCTTTATAATAGGAGTTCTGTGAGCTCTAAATACAACTGCAAAGAGTGGCTCCTTTTGAGAAGTAGTGTGTTCGCTTTGAGATTACCCAGTCTTCCTGATGAGATTTTATATTTCTGAAGCAGGAATTTTGTAGACAATCTTTTAGAGTAAACTCATTGTCTCAGCAGTCGTTATTTAAGAACAAAACAAAAATTCAATGGTAACAAAAAAGCCATGCTTAAATTCACAATTTGAAATTTTGATTTTTAGGAAAAGCTGTTTTTATAGTCGGAATCTGTCATATAACTTAAAGAGAGAAAAATAAACTAAATTGAAGAAAAATGTCCTTCTCTAATTTGTTTTCATGTTTCTGAGAAGATGTTCTTCTAACTGCTTGTTTTGAATGTGCAGAATCCTGTTCAGTTACTGATTAACCTTCGTTTCTTTTCAAGTTATACATAGGATACTTGGGTAATTTAAATTAATCTTTTAAAATCTTCCTCTCGGCAAAGGACATAAATACAAGCTTAAAGTTGTGCACGTGCCTAGCAGAGATGACCTTCCGTGCATATGCATGTATTTCATTTGACTCACACCTAGAACAGTCAGGATGCTCATTAACATGTTAAAAACATGTATCATTCACACTTGTATATCATTCAAATTGACATATAAATATACACCTATATGTACATATTGATAATAAAAGCATAAGTAATACCTTTGCTCAAATTGTAGCATAACTAAAGGCAATGAGCTCATTGCCAATAAAACTAACTAATGGCACTGTCATTTTGTTGTTCAGCCTGACCAACAGATTGGCCACCTCTCTCTGATGTCCAATACATAGGTCAGTGTTCAGGCTTGCCATATGCTGCCTTCGTGACTTTGTGTCTGGATTTTTAAAACATTTGAGTCACAAATTCTTGTTTACAAGGGGACCTGGGCAAAAATCCAAAACTAGTTTCTGTGCACTTAAGGCCCCTTGCTGCACAGCAAGCTTACTAGCTCTTCTCTGTAATCTCAGAAATTCTGTCAGGAGAAGTGCAGTAAAGGTTGCAATGTTCTTGGACTCTTCAGGGATGTTGCTGGATATCAGATCTTTAGTCCTCTTCCCTAGAAATTCTGTTTTAGACAGACAAATTCAAGAGCGTCTTTAGATGATTAAGGATTTTGTGAAGTGTGGCCAGGTTGAATTATTCATGGTCAGCTTAGGTACCTTTATTATGTACTCACTGGTGTGGTCTCATGTAGGGGCCAATCCAGCCCAGACTTTTTTGTTTGGTTTTTTGGTTTTTTGCTGGGGCATGATACCAGGTGACCTTGATTGTGTTGGCTTTACGGACAGCCCAGATCTGAAAACAATTTAGCCTGGCTCACCACAGCCTGAAGCCAAAGCTAATGAGCCCTGTGTACCTGAGTCAGCTCCAGGCAGAGTCAGATCCAGTGTCTTTGTGGTGCTCCCAGAGCAGAGAGCGTGGTGCAGGAGCACGTAAGTGGCTCTGCAGAGAGCCGGGCTGGGTACAGTATGCCACTTAGCTTGGGTCAGGACTAGCTCTGTCGTCCTGGCTTAGTTCTATGCAAAGCTATTCAAATGTTTTTGCCCTGTGACTCTCAACATGACAGGTTCCACCGGAGCTTATTAGCGCTAGGAAAATCCAGCCAGCGTTTCTGTATGCATACCAGGGACTACGGTTGAGCTGAGGCATGAATTTAATTTCCTGACAAATCAGAAAGGTTAGACATCACGCACAAAAGAGGGATTGTTGCAAATCGCCCCTCCCCACCCACTGGTGAAGATGTACATGCATGTAGGCATACTGTAAGTGCTTTCACTTTTCATCCGTCTTAAATATTTCTGCTGTGAACAGTGACAAGCTCTAATGTGTGGATTCAGGAAGTGTTTTGAAAGCAGAGATAGAAAAACTTGTAGAATCATATCTTCCAGTGTACTCCCAGCTCTCTTATCAGCATCTATAGTGGACACACTGAAGTCAAATACAGGGCTCGTTCTGGAGGGTGCACAGCAGTTTGTACTGTGTGCTGGTTCGGGCATTTAGTTCTTCTCTCTAGTGTCAGGTGAGAGAACCTGTGAAGCTGAGTTTGCCCATGGCTGTCATGATCAGGGAAAGAGCAAAGCTGCTGAGTCTCAGTGGAGCTGAGCATGTTGCCTTCAGAGCTTTCCCACTAATGTTTTCAAGCCAAAAATTATTTGCTTTGGTGGGAAAGTCCTTTTTTGTTTCCTATTGCTTATTGTAAAAGAAGCTGTCGTGAAAATTTAGGGAGGAAAAATTGATGGCTGAATTCAAAACATGTTTTAAATGTAATTACAGTTGTGGGTATGTTTCAGTAATTTGAATTTAGTCAAATAAATTATGTGCAGTTTTGGTCTAAATGGATTTTCAGGAACTCTTACTAAGTCCTTGCTTTAGGACTGTTAAGGGTAGCTGGTTTTCATTTGTTTTAACACTGTGCTAGTTTATGTGTGGCTTTTGTTTTGTTTTTCTAAATAGTAGTCTGAAGCTGTAGTTTTTGTTCATGATGATTTTACCAGACCTGGCACTTGGATTTCTAGTGTATACCTGAAGTAGTTGCAACTTTTTAAATAAATGAAAGGAGGTGGTTAACATAGTAGGAAAACCAGTTTTACTACAGCATTTGTTCCATCACTTTTTAGTGTCCTGTAAACAATGCAGAGAGGATGAGCCATGTCAGTGTTCATTCTGAAATTGGTTTTCTTTATTCATTATGATTGAATCCTATACAAAGATGTGTTGTCTTATAAAGAACCTGTTTAGTCAGGTGAACCTGACCAAATGAATATGGCTGCATGCTTGGCCTGGCTTTAATTTTTAAGTGTGTTTTGATTGTTTTAAGTCTTTGTTTTCTCAGTATAGCCTTCAGCATGCTGCTCTCAGCAGCAAGTATGTAGTGCAATAATTCCTGTGATGGTGTCCTTAATATGTTGGTGAATCTGCATTGGCTCCTGTATTTGCTTGGTAGCCTTTTCTCTTGTTTGCAAGACTTGCTTATTTTCAACTTATTATAACATTGCTGAGTGTTTCAGAAACACTGAAATTGAATCGAGTTTGTGGGGGTTTTTTGTTAGAAGTTAAAGGAAGAAAGTGAATGGATTGTTGTTTTCTATTTCCTCAAGCAGTGACTGAACTGTGTGCTTAAATTGCTAAGTGGTTAAGATACTGGAGATTTGAAACCCAAATTCACATAATCTGAAGGCGTCCAAGTAATCTGGTCGAGCAACTGCGCTAGCTGAAAGCATAAGCAATGTCACATGGCTATATAAGAGAGCACATGACAGTGTTGTGTGGGATTTATTTTATAGCTATAGTGACTAGTCATACAACAGATGTATCCAAAAACTACAAACCCCTTTGTGCTGGAACGGTGACCTTACTCAATCTCATCTTCTCCATGATTATTGCCTCGTTGCTGGAAAGGGATGAGAAAGCAGAACTTGAAGACTATAGCCATGGTAATGCTTAGAGTAGTCATTTGTGAAGCTGTCAGAAGATCAGTGCTAAATCCCCAACCCTTCTCTTTCCCACACAGGCATCTTTGCACTCTCAGTCATCCTTGCAGAGGAAAGGATGGTGCTCAGGGGCAGCAGGTTCTTTCTCTCTCCAGTGGAAACTGCTGAAGGCCATATCAGAGTGCCACGCTTCCAGCTAGACGCTTCAATGCTGAAATATAGATCCTCACAAGGGACCTAAGCTACTTCACTACTTTATAAAACACTGACTTCCAGGCTATAGCTCTCTTCCAGAGTATTTTGTTGTGAAGTGTCACTGAGCTCTGACAACCTGTCTTCTAATTCCTTTGCTGCCTCTTAGGATTTTATAGAGTCATCAGTGTCGCTTTTTCAGTCTGATGATGAAGATGGTAAAGCATTAGACATCGTCAATGAAGAAATCCCTGATTTGGAGCTGGCTGGATTTGGTCCAGAGACAAGATCGGTTCTTGTGAAGAGTGGAGTGTAAGTCCACTGAAATACCTGAATGAAATTATTAAGTATTTTTCTGCACAGTTGGAGTTGGGTACATCTTTTGACAAAATATATTTCACATGATACAGATGGTAAACATTGGGGGCAGAACAATGTTTCTTTCTGTTTTCTTGGTAAGTGGAAGAAAAAAAAAAAATCTTAGTTTTCTCTAAATCTCGTGGCTACACCTTGACTTGGATCTGGTCCTTCTTGTTACTAGAGAAAGCTTGTGGTGTTCCTCCAGAGGTCACACAGACTGTAGCTTCATGGTAGCAGGAAGGAAGCTTTGGCTGTCATGAAAAGAGGAATTTCAGTTGTCTTAAGAACTGGGATACCTTTTGGGACAGATGGAGCCTGTACAGAAAGGATGGGCTGTGCCTTATTTGTAATAACATCGGGCTGCTGGCACTGACAATTAAAATAGTTTTTAGAGAACTATCTGAACTAGAAGCAGGGGATTAAACCAACAGGTGTGGAAGAATAAATGGTTGAAGCTGATACAGCCTACAGGGTGGACTTAGCTGACTTTTTGAAGTTCATGAGGAAAATAAAGAGCATAATTGCAATAAATAAGGAAGGTAATTAGACCGCCTGCAATGTCTGTTGTGGTAGACACGCAGCATTAACTGATGGTGCAGCCCTGTCTGTGAGGGGTGCTGAGCAGGTAAAGGTTCAGCTGAGAGAGATTCAAAATCTTGTCACTTAAGTGTCTTTCCTCTGGGCTTAGAAGCAAGGCATCATTTCATGCTGAATGTATATTTGATAGAAAAGCAGACACCCAGAGCTGCCTGTTTGTCAAAGTGATGTTTGCAATGTAAATTTTGTGCCTCTTGTTGGGTTTGGTGGTACACTGTTTGTCAGATGGACATATCAAGAAAACTCTAAAGAATATTGTTCTGTTTAACTTACTAGTATGTTTATCAAACTACACAGCACATTTTTCTGTTTTCAGTTTAATTTTTATGTCATTCTCCAGGTGGGTCGCATATCAGCAGAAATATTTCTGTGGAGAGCAATATGTATTGGAGAAAGGAAAATACAAATGTTTCTTTGACTGGGGAGGATCTAGTAAAATCATCATGTCAATTCGACCTATTAAGTTGGTGAGTTACCAGAATTTGTTAAGGGCAAAACTTAAAAGAAATGATACCTTTGGAGATCAGAGTATACAATAGTGTTATTATGGAGGCTATGCTATTTAATCAATTTGTCTCTTTACTTGGAAACAAGTAAAGACCCTCATGGATGACATGTAATAAGTCTATTTAGGATGGAGACTGAAGTGGACAATCTGGATCTTTCTTATCAGTTGAGAAAACTGTTGGTGAAACTTCATAAGAAGAACTTCCCTTTGGCAGACTGCATTCATGGAAATAATAACCCAACCTGGAAAGTTTAATTTGCCTTAAAACGTAGTAATTTATAATGCCGAATTGATAATAGATATAAAAATACTTCAGAATTTCTGGCCCATATTGTTGTTGTATAATAGAGATTTGTTCCCCCCTCATTTTTATGCTAAAATATCTGTAATACACCCAGTGAATAAAGACAGGAAATATTTTTAATCCATTACTAAGTCCAAGGTAGTGCAACTTGCCCAAATAGGTTAGTGCCAGGGCTGTCAAAACTATAATGCAAAACAAAGGCAATCCTCAGTAATGAGTGTGTAGTAAACGATACTGCTGCAGTGAAAATAGGGAAGGAACAAACATTTAACCTTATTTTGAAGAGCACATTGTTAGGAAATAGAAACTTTCCTTAACAGTGTGTTGAAAGAGGCATCCCAGTATTCTGTTGTTTTTAATTCTGTCTTTTTTCAACAAGTAGACTCAAAAATAGACAGACATTTACATGGGCTCTAATCCATGTTATGTGAACTAATTAATGCTGATGGAAGCTCTCTCTGTGAAAAAGGACTGAACAGTCAGGCAGGTAGTCGTGAGTTCACAGGTAGCTGATGGCAGGGGCTGGGGAGGAGAACTGTGCCAAGAGCATGGGAAGTTTGTAATTATCAAATTTCAGGAACTTGACATGTCTTCTAGGAAACTAATTGTAATTAATTTCCTTTACTTATATGCATGTATATGTATTTATTACTGCAGGAACCACTTGGAACGAGTGAGCCTCCACATTTGGTATGTTGACATTATGTAACAGTCTCTAGTACTAAAATATGTTTAATAATTAAATACAGGTAATGTTGAATGTCTTGCTTTGTTACTTAAGATGATATCTCATTATTATCATCTCCAGACAGCAGAGCATTGATGGAGGAAACAAGTAGATATATAAATGTTAAGTTTGCTAATGTTCTACTTTTTGCTTTTATTCCAGATCATGCCTTTTCGTATTCTGTTCTGAAAAATGCAAGCAGTTCAGTAGATTTTGAGTGACTTTGGGCCATTGTAGCTATTTATTTTCCTCGTCTTTCCTTCCTGTTTCTGGAAATTTGCTATTACATGCATTCATCCTTTGTGGCATATATTTGTTCCATTATTTTGCGTTATATCTGATGTGTCGCTATCTTGTTTATGTATGAGGTGAAGAAGAAAGTATAAACTGCAAAAAATTGAACTGCGTGCTTCAAACCTGCAGATGTATCAACTGGGGAAGCTGTTTTTTTTCAGTCTCGGATGCTGGTAGCTCTGCTTTTCATAGTCTCTCAATCGTGTAGCAACAGATACGACTTGCTCCGTGCTTCCCTTTTCCTTACAGTAACATATAACCGTAACTGAACACATCATGATTATAACATAGCCATGATAAATTTCTTCTATGATACATTCTAACTATTTCCCTGGAAATTGTGTCTGACTTGGTGACAACTTATAAGGAGAAAGAGGTCCCTGTAATTCACTTTTAGTCTCAAGAACAAGTTAGTTTGGGGCTTTGCACTTTCGGTTGCTGTCTTACAAGGTTATGTCTATTAATGTACCTTTGTGGTATCTTTCAAAACCAGAAACCTTCTCTAAGTGTTCCTGCTCATTACCAAGGATGGTCTGTGTTTCCTGCAACGTTCTGTCCCTACAGGGCTCTCCTGCCTTCCTGCATTAGTTGTTTGATTTATTTTTTTCTACCCTGGAGTGTGCTGCTAGCATGGGTGAGGATCTAAGTGGTTATACTGCTCTATGACATGCTCTTAATTAAGCAAATTTGGAAAACTTTGTTTCAAGAAACATGACATTTTTTTCAGACTCAAGAGACTTTAGAGTTCAATGGTTCTGTTTGTTAAAACTTAAGAATTTTGTCATCTGGACACAATTTTGTTCTTTCTTGTTTGATGGCTACAATAGCTGTAGGGCCATGGGAAATACATTGTGTTATTTAGCAGGTTGACCACACCCTTCTTTTTCTACAAATATTCTAGTTCTACGGTTTTATTATTAACCCAGGACTACAGGAAATGTTTCCTGTTTGAAGACATAATTGGTGTATTATTTTAGTCTTAAACACTGATTTCCTGCCAGACCTATTCATATGGTAGTTTGCAGCCAAATTCAAACACTGGCAAGTATGTTCACAGTAAGACCTTGGTAAATGATACCAGATAAAATAACCAACTCAGAGGAGAACAGTGGGATCCAAACAGTTAAGATAATTTTCTCTCTGTCTTCAACCCTCCTACTTTTTCAGGATCTCCCAAAAACTATTCTTGAGTGATTTAATCCAGTTTTGCAGACATTTAAGATCAATTTAAACCTTGGAAGTTTCAATAAATTGTGCTTTTACAGTTTTTTTTATTTCCAGTCATATGTGGGGGAAAAAAATCACCTCTGTGTATCTGCACAGTCACCTTCATATACAGAAATCTTAATGCCATTTTCAAAAAATACTACCCTGACTTATCACTACACTGATTTTCATAGGATTCTGCCCTAAAGCTGGGGAAGGAGGAATATCATTCATGTTGCTACAGTTCTTTTAGGACAGGAAATACTTGAGTAAGTTTTTATGGAAAGACGTTTCATCATTTAGGATAAGGAAAGGACAGTCTTTTGGATAAATACAAAAAAATTCCCATTCAAAGTTAAATAAAAGTTTTCATGTGTGCAACAGTCTCTTAGTTTGGAACTCATAAATGTGGTGCTTATGAGCTGGCAAATCCTTATGCATCCTAATGTTTGACCAAAAGCCCCATATACTAGTTATTTTGAATGATTATACTTTCTCCCACCTTTCATAAACATATGTCTGAGCTAAGGGAACTGTTTTCACTCATTGAGAGTGTGTCTTTTTTTCAATCCTGGTTTTAGCTGCTAATCAAAAATTGAAAAACAATTACATTTTCTTAAATGTCTCAGTAACTTCCCTGACCTTTTCTTCCTGCCAGGCTCCCTAGTAAACAAAGTACATATAACGTAAGAATGGCTGAAATCACCAACTCCAAAAAGACATTCATTTTATTCATTAAAAATAAAACTCGGTTTTGCCAAGCAGGAACAAAGCCTCTTTCAATAGCAGCTGACTTATACAGATGATTTAGGAAGCGGAGATAATTGCTGCCATAACTTGTATTTTAAAATGCTGTCCATTGACTTTTCAGGAAGCAAAACTTCATATAGTAATGTCAAACACTAACAAAGTAGAGAGAGCTGCAGTTTGAGACTAATTGCAGATATGCATGTTTTCCCTGAGGAATCAGCACTTCGCCCCACCTTTTGTCAAATTAACACCATCATTCATTATTAGATGTATTCTGTATAAAAATGAGTTATCAATCTTTTAAAAGCCTTGCATAGCAACTGACCTATGAAAGACAGTGTGCATATATATATATGTTTATAAAGAGATTTGAGATAAGTGGTTAGAAAATACCATACAATTACAGCTTAAATAGATACTTTGTGATGTAGCAATTATATTTACAGAAAAGTCAGTTACCCTTTATTCATGATATCGTACCAGATTTGCATTCTCTAATTTGCAGTTACAGTGTGCAAGACCAGGTTAGGCCTTTCTTGTTCTTTCTAACAGGAAACATATTCATTTATTTTAAAAACATAGACTGAGCTTTTCCGTAAAATCATTTGCTGATACTCATATTTGGCCCTCTTGCTTGGTACTGGCAAAAGCATTTGATTTATTTTCTTTGGCAGGAAGGTAGGGCGATTTGGGGCATGAAGGGGAAAGCAGCTCTTGCAACAGCCATCGTGTTTTTCTTCTGTTACAGAATATGAGCTGTTCTCTTGATACAGTTACATTTTTCATTCTTTCCCAGTCTCTCTTTCAGGCTTTAAGGCGAAATTCACCTCAGTTACACAGTGGCGGCCCAAGGGTACAGAATTCTAGGTGACTTTGCTATAGATCATAGGCTATATCATACGAGTTTTTTTCCTCTTTTTTTCTGTTACTGCAACACTTCAACTTTATTGCTTTTTCAGGGTGAGTTGATCATCTTACATCTTACTGGTGGGATATGGTTCAATGGGGCTTGAAGTTCTTCACCATGACCTGTAAAAACAGCTTTGCTGAACTGCACGAGTTCCTGGCGCATCTACCAGGCTGTGCCAAATTTCCCCAGAAATTCTCCTGCTAGTTTTTCAGTGGGAAGCTACCTGTGATCACTGTGGTCACAGAAGATTTCAAGGCACTTTGTCAACAGTAGCCCTGTAGCTTTTGACCAACACTTCTCCATCCTGTTTTGAATACTGGATTGCTGAACGGTAGGAAGACTGAGCTGCAGTTCAGGGGTACTTCGGATGGAAGATAACATCCTCAGTCCTAGCCTTCTCTTTTTCTCTAGGCCCTCTCCTGCTGCAGTTGAACTTATGCTTGACACCACTGGGAAGCATCCTGTACCGGTCCCAGAGACGATAAAACACTTGATCTTTCTAAAAATAATGCAGCTGTAAAGGATTCCTTAAATGAGAATTCATTCTATTTATTGTATCTTTGTGAATTGAATGGATACTTCTCTAAGAGCACTTCTCTGTTTACATTAATTATAATGTGTTAGTTTTCCTACGAGTCATTGGTTTTGTTTTGTTTTGTTCTTGTAGCTCAAAGCTTTCAGTAATACACATTTCCAAGGAGCATGTATAGATTTCACAGCAGAAGTTTCTGATTTTACATCATTCATACCATGTTCTTTTAAGGTTCTTCGTGGATGGTAAGTCTGTTGTTTTACATGCCACCATTTTAAGTAAAATGAAAATTTTTATAAACGCTGCTAAATTTCAGGCAGCTGAAAATGCATAACACCCATCATACTCCATCATGTTTTAGACGCTTTGTCTTGCAATGCATCTCAGTAACTGTCGTCCTGTCGTTGATTTTGGGTAGTATGTATTTTGCTTTCCCTGTGGGAAGTTTGCACAGTTACTGTGATTCTTTTTGTTAACTCCAGTTAGAATTTATTCCAGATTTTCAGAACTTGGTACAGTAAAAGTGTCTGCATTCCACTTGCGTCGTTTGACTCTGGAACGGAGATTTCTGTACCACATGATTGGATTTTGCTGCTTTGGTTGCTTTGTTGCATAGCCTTTCAAGCCGCCTTACTTTTAAGCTTAACAAGAACAAACAAATTTGTTATTCCTCATTTCCCTAGCAAATATTAAATCTTGGGGAAAAAAAAAAAAAACAAAAACAACAAACCCTTACTGTTAATAAGCAGCTAGAGCAGCTAATCTTTTCTGTTACATTATTCTTGCAGTTGGCTCCTGTATTACCAAGGGGAAATCACTGACAATCACTGTGTGCTGGAAGAAGGCCTCTACGTTGACCTCAGTTCCTGTGGCTGCCCGACTGCTACAATCAAATCCCTCAAGCCTATTCAATATGTAAGGACTTTATTGGGAAACAAACAAACAAAAAAAAGTTTTGGAACTCTTTTCTAGTCAGATGTCTGAAGCAAGTGCTTGCACTAAACAGACTCCCACTCGGGGAAAAGAGTGAAGTTTGTTTTCTTGGCTTATGGGATTTTTTGGTTTAGGATCAAGCCAGGTTGCGTGCGTGCATGCATGTGGTCGATTGTAGGCGCACGCTCTTGGGTGTTCTGGGCTCCAAGTTGTTCTCTTTAGTACGAGTTGTACTGGTTGGCATTTTTCTGACCAGTATTATACAGTTCAGCAAGCTTAGTACGCAGAGAGACGTGGATTTTGCCACGTTGTCTAAGCATGTGGGACTTCTTTTATTAGGCCGACAGCGAAAGTTCTGTCTTAAAGCAAACTACACACAAAAGACATGAAAATTGAAATTATAAGGTAGCATATACTTGCCATAATCTTTTTAATTTACTGTTTTACAGAAATATTTAAAAGATTTTCACCTCCTAATGGCATATCAAATCACAGTTCAATAAAGTGGTGTAATTTACCCACACATGTGGCCTGAGCTGTGTATGACACATCACATAGTCCAGTCCAAAGCTCATGTGGCCATCTTTGCTCTTCGTGACCTCTGAGACACAGGACAAGTACTTATTACATGTGTATATATAGTCTTTGTGTGACTTTCAGGTCACGTTGGTTGTGCTACCCAAGCACTCAACTTGCAGTCAAGTGACCTATTGTAGCAGTAAGGTGAGATACAAGGTCCTCTGTCGTCAGGAGATCGGACAGGAATGCATTGTACTATCCAGTATAAGATATTTACAGCTTTGTAACCCTGCATACAGGACATAGGTCTCTGGAGTCTTGCTGTCATGTCTGTGCCTTTGTCTTATATCCCAGTATTCTGGTATGCAAGAGCATAGAAGATTAGTTGGCCATAATGCTAAGTCAGTAAAAGAGAAGCAAGTGGCTGTTCTGCCCATGCCTCTCTAGCACTGACCAACTTCTCTAAAACTCTTCCTCCTTCCCTGATCACACACACACACAGTCTATGTGACGTCTGTCCTTCCACGTAACTATTAAGAAACTAGACGTTAAGATGGCTCAATTCATTTTTCTTCAAGTATTAATGTCCTTTTTCCTATTTGTGAACGGATTAAAAAAAAAAAAAAGCAGCTATGGGTGTGGTGCGAAGGATGTACAGCTCAGGTTTCAAAGCTGGTCTTCACACTGGGTTACATAGATAGAGTGACTTCAGTGAAGCTATAGCTTCCCATCTGCTGAGAGCCTGGTTTTCAGATTAAAGAACTCTTTTTCATGTTAGGCTTTTGGACTGTGCTCTGCTAAATCAGAGCGAAGTTTTGACATGAAATGGTAAGTCTCCTCCAAATCCCCCAGCCTGTAATCTCACGGGGAAGTAACTGCAGTTTGGCACTGTAGGAAGCTACTGGCAGCCCATGATTATGGAGGGCCAAGCCCTGGGAGAAGCGTGTTTGGCAGGCTGCGTGTGGGATGCTTACACACATCTTTCTGTGCTAAGTGCCCTGCACCTCTTAGTTCAGTTCCTCCTTTGCAAATAGGAGGCCTTGTATTTCACAAAATTGAGGCACTAAATGGTGTAAAATGCTATTGAACCACACCTGTTTTACAAATAGAAATGCCCTCATCGGCCCACAACGCTGTGTGACGATGCTTGCAGGCGTTGTGCAGCACAGACGTGATGTTCAGCATGCAGCAGCAGTGAGTTTGGTCGGTGGTCAGAAACAGCCGTAGCTAATTCTGTGCATTGTCCGCAAGGCACTGTTCTTGGAACAGAGCCCTTTTTATTACAAGATATTTCTGTTAGCTCATTCACTAGAGCAGTGAGCGTATTCCCAAGTGGAATTTTTGCAGAGCTGTATTGAATTCAGTTGTGACATTGCGAGCCCCTTCTATTGTTCAGCTCTAAATACCAGCCCAGTTTCGGACCTAAGGTGTGTATCTCGATAGCTCACATGTAAGAGGGAAAATGTTGTGCCCCAAATGTGCACTGTCTCCTTCGTGCACTTCTTTAAGCGAGATATATTTGCTGCAAGTGTCGCTGTTGGAAGGACTCTCACGCTCTGGGGAGCTGTGTGTTGCTTCGCTGTGTGAGGTTTCTGTGTCCCAGATGTTGACTAGAAGTATGGGCCCATGTGTGGCACTGGCAAAGGGGAAAAAAAACTGCTTTTAGCAGTACAAAGGACTCCTAAGGCTAACTCATTACCAGCCTTTGAAAACAGTCCAGATCCCTTGACTGGTGTAGGTGCGGTCCAGCTGTATATTTTAGAAGCAGATTGTTTCAGCCAGTCGTTTGGGGATAAGAGAACTAATCTGCTGGAGGAAATGAGGACACAGGTTCTGAGTATTCCCCTTCTAATTTGCAAGATTGTAATGATAATTAACTATATGTAACCTTGATATTGTACAGCTGAGTGAAGCGCCAGCTCTGGGCCTTTATCTGTGGGATGTGTGTAAGAATATAAGATTCTTTGTGTGAGGCTAACTCCAAAGCAGCTGTGAAGCACAGCAGTCAGCGCAGGCCACTGACACCTGCGGGATGCACAGCTTGGCTGGGCTTCCATGCTGATTTCTGCATCTGACCCTGAATCAAGATGCCCTTTCTATTCCTGTCTGTTCTGGTCACTGAAAGGAACACTTAGCAATGTTTTTTGTCATTGCATGTAGCAATACCTTCAGTGTAACTTTCTGAGTTTTCATTTTAAATCTTTATCAACTTTGAGGGGCTTTTTGGATGTTGTCAGCTGCCGTGAGATTGCTGGTCTCTCCATTTTGGAAGGAGAGTTTGAGTACTGAAGTTACGTGTGTGTAGTGCTTCTTCACAGCATGGGTGTGCTTTTGTGACCTGATGGAACAACACTAAGGTGGCAGTAGGATTTTTGTGACAGAGTAAGGTAACAGTAATGCCTTAATCTAAACTGAACAGCTCAGAAATTCTGCAAAGATTGACTGATATTTTTTAAAAATAGATCAACTAATTGAAGATAAGAAAAGGATTTGAGGCAATAGTTTGTTCTCTGAAAAACACACCTTTGATGCAAACAAACATGGTAAATGTTGTAAATGAAAAAAACTAAGGATTTCTTTTTTTTTTTTTTTTGAGGAAAGTAAGCTTCTGAGTTTTTAGTTTGAAAATTGCCAGAAATATAGTTTCCTTGTTTGAGCTTAACTACATAACCAAATGAAAAATCTCATTCTATATCACTGAGTTGGCCCAATTCATATAGAAGAAAGCCCAGAACTTTCAGGGTAATGCAAAATGAATTTGGGTAAGAAAACAGACTCAGGCTAGCAGTGGTCTGATTTCTTCACTATGGTGACAGTATTTTAGGTTGGCTAGCTTTTGTTCTAACCTTTACTTCTTGGAGGGGTGTTTTATGGGTTCTTTGCTGAAAAGTGAGGTTGTCATTATTTAAGTATGGCATGCTATCCCTACCCCTTCCACACACACAATCACCTATTTGTCAAGAAATTCCAATTAACATGGTTCCACTTTGGTTATTTCCCCATTTATTATGCACTAGTATCACAGAAGACTTAAGCACATCTTTGCAAACAGTTTCCTCTACTGTTTGTTCAGGAAGCAGCAAAGTGAAGTTAGGTAGGTTTGTGAGGAGAGTGGGGAAGGTGTTCCCTTATTTCTAGAAACCTCTTTCCCATCTTGGTTTATTCTCAGAAGTGTATAATATTCAAACTAAATCTTTAGGAGACCATGCCTGTATTTTTTCTGCTGCTGTACCATTTCACTCTAATTCAAGCTGGACAGTTTTGTCCTTCTGGGAGCGTTTAGGAAAAGCTATGTATTAATAAGAGGATATAAAGAAAGAACAAAACATATCTGTACCTTGATAATGGGAAAATAATGTCATTAGCTTTTGATATTCTGGGAGGAAAAATAGTATCACAATACCCATGTATTAATCTAGATGATGTGTTGAAAAGCGACATGTGACATGGCCTCTTCCCTAATGGAAAGGGGAATGCTTCTAAAAGACCAGTGACTCCTTTTTGTGTACTGTTTTATGAGTCAGGAAAATATGCTAGAAAGTATTTAAGTGAACAGGCAATTACACACTTAACATTAGTAGTGTTAGGAACATTGAACTAATGTAACTTGTCTCTCATCATCTCCTTTCATCTAAAAATCCCAAAGCACTCTTCAGTAAATGCTTGTGGATCAAACATGCTGGTGTTGTTAATAGCCACTCTGCGGGCAGGTAAGAGCATAGCATGGGTTAGGGGGTGCTGCATTTGCTGCAGCGGTGCAAGTATCTGTGCCTGCATCAGCAAGGACTTGCCTTTTGCGTTGCCATGAATTCCTGAAAAGGAAAGTATGGGCACTCGCCTGCTGTCAGGAAAGCGGGTGAAGTCAACTGTGTCACTTACAGGGCCAGGGTTGCTCACTGAGGCTTTTGCCCAGTGTTTGTTGCTTGAAGAGGTTAAGCTTTTGGAATAGAAACCATGACAAGATGTTCTTAAAAACAGGAATGTTCTGCCTTTTCTCAAGCATGTTTTTTTCTTAAACTCCCTGTAATATTTGGCGTGACTTACGTGGACAAGAGTATCCAGGACTGTTGCAGTGAGCAATTAGCTTTCCTTCTGAAATGTTAACTTCAGGCCTAAAGTTAAACCACTCTTATAGTTTCTAAAAACAAAAATGATATCTGGGTTGCAGGCTGTACGACACTCTTTTGGTTTTTTTTTTCCCTTTTCTTTTGAGGCATTCCTTACCTTTGCACTGCACAATCATGATAATTCCTGTATTTCTTTCTTTCTCTTTTCTAAGTTAAACACAGGTGTTAACTAATCTCCCCAGCATTCCAGTGAGGGGAAATAATGAAACCAGATACAAAATATTAATCGGTGTTTCCCAGTGTCAGGCAATGAGTCATTTTGTGTAGCTGTGTCCGGAGTGTGGGTGTTCCTGCCGCCCAGGGCTGTGCTTCTCTCTCTCAGCCAGGAGTCCGTCCCACACTGAAGGGAGTAGCCCAGCGAGTGCAGCTTCAGTAAAGACAGTTGCAAATGAGGAGTTAGCCAAGACTGAAGAGTAAAGATTTTTCCCAAGGATGTTGTAATACACTGTGGAGGCTCCTCCAGTTGAGGCTCTGGCAAATGCTGTTTGCATAGCAACAGGTCAGCGGGGATGTGAAGTGGGGAAATGCACCAGCCCTGGCCATTACTGGGTTACAGGCACGCTTTAGTCCAGCCCTGTGGATTTCTTGTCTTGTCTTTATTAGGCTTTCCCATCTAAGTTTGCAAAAAAAGGTGTAAGGAAAATTATAATTTGGGGTGAGTCCTCCTCAAGAGAGATAAAGTAATAATTTTCACAAAATTCATTATGAAAAAATTATCTGTGTTATCCATAGCTAAAACAATAATTGTTTGTATTTAAGAGCATGCATGCAAATTCCCTTGATTTTCAGTTGTAGCACCTTTTGGTTAGCTGCCTTGTGTCTGTACACTGTTGCCTTTCAGTAGGTCAAGCACCTAAGCGTTGTGCTGCAAACAAAAGGCATTTGAAAGGAAGCTCATCTTGCACTGATTTTTATTTCATATCAAACACTTCACCTTTTTCTGAACTGGTAAAGCGTAAAACTCTGTTCTGAATTGTGAAAAATTTGTGGTGCACAAGTTCTCTCTGCTAAAAAAAGGTGGAAGTCACTGAGAGGAAAACCTGAGCTGAGTTCAACTGTGTGAGAGGTTTTTGTTGAGTTGATTGCCTTGGCCTACTGTTCAGCCTCTGAAATCACAGTGTAGAGAGGAAAAAAGCAGTGTCATGTTCGTGGCATCACATGCTGTACTAGCCATAGACTACCACACCTGTTAAGTAAAGAATATCACTGTATTTAACAGTTCACAAGGCTGCTTATCCTTGAAATGCTGTGTAAATATAGCCTTCCTTAATCACCGGCCTCTTGAATATATTAAATCTCTTCAAGTTTCTCCATGGACAGTGGCATTAAAAAACAGGACAAGCAAAACTTCTTGAAATTTCATTGGTACTGGTTTGAGCAAGACAATAAGTTCCTCAATGCACAAAGTTCAGGTTAAGTAATTATTTAAGTGCTTTGTCATTCTTCAATTGGCAAGCTTTCCCCAAAGGATGACATTTCAGGTGTTTTCCTTGAAATAACTATGAAAGGAAGCTAAGGTAATCCTGACCTAGAGATGGCAATGACTTGGCAGCTGTGGGTAAATCACAGAATTGTAGAATCATTTCAGTTGGAAGAGAGACCCTCAGGGTCATGGAATCCAACCAAAACCTAACCTAACTCTAGCACTAAGCCATGTCCCCAAGAACCTCATCTAAACACCTTTTAATCACCTCCAGAGATGGTGACTCCACCACTTCCCTGGGCAGCCTGTTCCAATGCCTGACAGCCTCCATGAAAAACTTTTTCCTGATATCCAATCTAAATCTCCCCTGGCACAACTTGAGGCTGTTTCCTCTTCTATCACTTGTTACTCAGGAGAAGAGACCAACACCCTCCATGCTACAACCTCCTTTCAGGTAGTTGTAGACAGCAATATCGTCTCCCCTCAGCCTCCTTTTCTCCAGGCTAATCAGCCCCAGTTCCCTCAGCTGCTCCTCATCAGACTTGTGCTCCAGAACCCTCACCAGCTTCGTTGCCCTTCTCTGAACTCTCTCCAGCACCTTGATGTCTTTCTTGTAGTGAGGGGCCCAAAACGGAACACAGGATTCAAGGTGAGGCCTCACCAGTGCCGAGTACAGTGGCACAATCACTTCTCTACTCCTGCTGCCCACACTATTCCCAATACAAGCCAGGGTGCTGTTGGTCTTTTTGGCCACCTGGGCACACTGCTGGCTCATGTTTGGTCGGCTGTCAGTCAACACCCCTAAATGCCTTTCTGCCAGGCAGCTTTCCAGCCACTCTTCCCCAAACCTGTAGTGCTGCCTGGGGTTGTTGTGACCCAAGTACAGGACCCAGCACTTGGCCTAGTTGAACCTCATATAATTGGCCTCAGCCCAACGATTCAGCCAGTCCAGATCCCTCTGTGTGGCCTTCCTACCCTCCAGCAGATCAACACTCCTGCACAGGTTGGAGTCATCTGCAAACTTACTGTATAGATGTCTTTAGCTTGTCTTTCAAAACTGGGGACTGGGGTCCACCTAAAGCAACCCCACAGTCTGAGGTTGCCCCTCTTGTGTTCTCAGCCCAGTTGCTTTTCCTCTGGCTCCTGGAGAGCCCCGTTTCTCTCTGGCCTGTCAGGATTGGGCCTTGGTGAAGAAAGCTGATCCTGTCAAGGCTCACACTTATCTGTCAGTGATGACTCTTCAGCCTGAAAATGGGTGAAAGGGCCTCTCAGCGTTCTGCAAGGAAGGGCTGGGAGCAAGATGCCTCCGTAGTAAGTGTAACAGCATAGCCTCAAAACCTTGTTTTTTACTGT
Organism: Streptopelia decaocto; assembly: GCF_964273445.1. Lineage (NCBI taxonomy): Eukaryota > Metazoa > Chordata > Aves > Columbiformes > Columbidae > Streptopelia > Streptopelia decaocto. Next base: position 88,544,570 of record NC_138663.1, on the reverse strand, counting down.
TGATAGTTTCCATGGAGCTATGAAAACAAAATCAGAGAAAAAAGCCAGGCCAAGTCACTGCTGCCAGCTGTTGGTGTAAAACGGTATATATAAAGTGAGTGATCAGCTCATTGCTCTATATATGGTTATGGAAATAGGGGAGCTTCAGCGCTTGAGACAGCAGCGAGTTTTCTTTATTCTGTGCTTCACATCTGTGCCAAGATTGGTGGAGTCCTTCTGAGGTCTCACTGGAAAGGTGGTATCAGTCCTTGTGATGGGTTGTGTGTGTGTGTCTCACAGATGTGCTGTGCACCAACAGCCTGGGGCTCCGAGAAACCAGACGGGGCTTTCTCAGGCCCATTAGGTTCAAACAGTCTCAGCCACCTGAGAGCGAGAGTCATTTTAATTGACTTCACCAGTTTGCTGTTCTGATTATTGGTGTATAAATGGATACGCTGTATCAGGTGACTTGGTCAATCTGGTGTAGCATCCCTGTGTCTTAAGGTACTGAACGTTGCAACAGCAGGACAAATTGTAGGCTTTGGTAACGGTGTCTAGCAACAAGGATGCCAAATGGCGTTTCCCATGCTCACTAATGCACTTGTGGAAACTCTTCCTGTTGGACCTGTTCTGGACACGGCTTCTGGTCTCAGTGGAGAGTGATGACACTGCCTTGCTGAGCAAAGCAACCTGAGAAGTAGCTGCCTACACTAGGTCTGCTTTTAGCCTTTAGACGCACACTGTAAATTTGATCCACCTCATCCAGCAGAAGGCAGGTGGGGAAAAAATGGCATTTCAAAACAAAATTGTTACGGGTTTTAATCTCTTTCTGGTTTGTAACGTTAGTTTTTTAGGAGTGCAGTGGGCTTTAAAAATCTCTCCAGGCAGATGATCCCCTGCTCTTCTTTAAAATGTCTCAGCAAACTCCCTGTCCATGGAGTGTTGCACAACTGGCATTGTCCCTGCACTGGCTGTCCCTTCCCTGGCACAGGGAAGCAATTTCTCTGAGGCAGGATTTGAACAACTGGCTACATACCAAGTGCACGGAGTCAGTGACAGTAAATTCGTAAGCCCTGAATCACCACTGAGCTCTTCAGAGACACTTCACTACATGTGCCTCTTCAAATATGAAAGTTAAGTTATCGTAATTACTCAGTGCCTGTGTCAGCTTGAATTCAATATTTTGTTTCATTCATTCCACCTGAGGCCATGTCTTTGCTGCAGAATAGATCCTACCTTTTGCCTGGGCCAGCTATCTTGGGGTAACATCTCCTAAGAACAAGGTGCCTTCCCTGGAGAGGCTGCTAATTGAAGCAGTTATTTCGACCTGTTCCCTCTTCTTTTACCAGCTGCGTCAAGATAGAAATTACAAGTGCTTATGATTTTGGTTGTGATACTTCCCTTATGGGGAAAGTTCCCTTATGCTGAAAAATTGTACAGGTGTTGCTTGTACTAGGTCACAGACTTTGTGTATTTAAATCTGTTCCTTCTGTGCTTTTCTGCTGATCTTACAGCTGTTGCACATTTTTCGTGCAAACTGATCTTTTTATTTCCTTTCATAGGCAATCTCTTGGCTGTAGAAAAGGACATTAAGTGAAAAATGTTTCAGTTCTAGATGAGACTAATTATGCTGTTTCTTCAAGATTGCCAGAATCAAAATAGGAATGTCTGTTCAAACACTGAGAATGTTTTTATTTCTGATGTTTTTAACCTTTTCGAATTTGTAGATCTCTAAGATTTTTCCAGTGAAGCACTGCTAATTGAAGTCTATGGACAATGGACTTGTGATTTACCTCACTACTTTAGGTGCTATCTGCAGATCACCCTGAAAACTACTGCTGTAACCTGTTACATCAATAAATAAATAGACTACATTTGTGAAAAGTAATCAAGACCCTGATAATACAGATCGGATCAAAAAGAGATTTTTCAAATTCAAACAGAGGTGCCTCTGCATCTCAAAGCAACTCCATGTGTCTGGCCTGTGCCAGTGGGGCACTATACTCTGATGACAAAGCCACTGATAAATCCAGTATGTTTCAGCTCTGTATGCTGCTTTGGTGGATGTACATTATTTCTTTGCTGTTACATTTGCTAAGGGAGCATGATCTAACCCAAAAGCACGTGGAAATTAAACTGAAGTGGCCAAATATGTGCATCATGCCTAACAACTGAAGTTGGACTATTTCTAGTAAAACTTTGCTTTTTCTTTTCTCTTTCCCCCTGAGGTTTTTGCTGAGCCCTCCATCAGTCTGTTCGCTCTGGAATGCTGCAAGGGCAGAGAGCTGCACTTCAGTGAACCCGTCAATTCTGTTTTGAATGAGGACCTTCATTTTTACACTCAGTCTGTATGGGTGAGAAGTGGATTGTAAGTATAAGAGAAATACTCTTGACAGATTTACGTTACAGGAACTAATACTGAGCGTGCATTTTCTCCTGACTACTGCTTCTTTACATAGGATGTGTTTTACATTCTAATTTCTATTTTGAGACAATACAAAATGCAAAAATGCAGTTGAATGCTAGACCCACTTTTTGTATCAGGACCCAAAATGAACAAAAATGTGGGCAAAGGGTGTATTTCTCCCTGTAAGAATTGTCTTCTTATCCCTATACGGTAATGAACAATAGAGCCTGTTGTTTGAGCCAGGAACCAAAAGTAAATAAGTTTTGATTGCTGACTTAACAAAGACAGGCAGAGTAAACTTGGACTGCCTTTACTAACCAGCTGTAAAATACCAGCTATAAGGTGCAGTGATTTAATGTAAACCGCTGCAGCAGTTCAGTGAAGCTTGACATGCTGATCAGCTGCCAAAGAGGCAGCAACTTCTGAGAGAAGCTGGGGGCAGTTCTGACAGCTGGAACAGTAATTTTCTTCTGTTATTAGTTTAACCCCCCTCCGTGAGTGTGAACACACACCCAGGGTCTTCTGTGAAAACCATTTTACATCTGTAGAAGTGACCTTCTAACTTCTTCCACATCTGCCCCCTTTACCTTTTGGAGAAATTCCCAAGTGTTCTGTCTCAGCCACGTTTTCATCCTCCACATTGCACAGCAATAACAAATAACTTGCAGAGCCTCATCCTGCAACTGAGACTAACTGGTCACTGCTGTTCTTCTAATGCAACTCACATTTCCTGTGTTTATTTTTAACTTTGTAAGTTTTCATTTTCTTGAGAGGTCTTAAGGGATGACAAAAAAACACACAGAATTTGAACTTAATTGGGCAAAGAATTTAGTGTAGGCTGTTCACAGTTTAGGTGTGGTGATTCATATGATGAATTTTTCAAACGTTTCAAGTCTACCACCTAGAAGTCCAAACCCCTCTATGGATATCTGTAACAACACTGCTGAGCGCTCCTCTGAGTTTTTTTTTGAGGTGGGTACAAAGGCTAAGCCTAACCTAGCTAATGCTCCAGAGCACCACGGATTGTTTTCTTTCAGGAATTTCATGCAACCGTTTCCTTGAAAGGTTGGTTAAAGATTGAATCTCCCTTTCTTCAAGAGCAGTCAGTAGCTGTTGACTTTGGCTGTGGGCCCATAGTGAATATAAGCTTCCCCACAAAGCTCTGCCAGTTCACTAGAAACCCTAGTCCCTGTCATCTCTGCCACTTCCATCATGAGCCCTTGCTGAAAATGTATAGAAAAGTGTTCAGCTGGTGCTGTTGTCTTGAGGTGCCCTGGTGAGAGTGGCAAGCAACAACTGCCCTTTCAGGCTGAGAACAGCATCCACTCTTCCCATGCACTCTGTGCTGGTCTGGAGGAGGAAAGGCCTTCTTTGTGCGGAGCACCTGACTTATTTCTGGTGGGAGTGTGTAAACCTGTGGAGGTGTTACAGTCTAAAGTGTTTTCTAGTGGGGAACATCTCTTCATGAGCTTTCTCTGCCCTCTCATCAGGGCTGTGCAACTGGAAATTAAATCACTTTGGCTGTGCATGTGGCTGTAAATAAAGGGTGATGGCTTTGGGACCCCAGAGTAGAAAAGCACAGGAGAGTGAGTGCAGCGGTCCAGGCCCTTTGGCATCTTCCTGCTCATTTGTGAGCATCCAAGCCAGGTTAGCTCGTTCCCTGTCTGTGGGAAGGGGCAGGGCAGAAAGGCTGGGCTTTCTCTGAGCTCCTGTGGTGCTCCCTGGGAAGCAGAGCTCCTTGGCCTGTCCCCGTCCCACACTGCAGATAGGTGGCTTAAAGGTTGAGGGTGGCAGGTGATCGTAGGAAGTCTGTAGGATTTCCTAGAGGGTTTACTTGCTTTGCCTGTGATCAAGAGCTCAGGAAAGCAAATACAGAGGTTTCTTTGGCTTCTTGCTCCAAAGCCTGCTGTCAGCCTTAGACAAATTACAAAGGTTTATGTATACATAGCAACAGCATCTTGCTGCCAGGCTTAGGTATGAGGATCCTTCCTGAGCCAACTGAGCACCTGAGTCAGAAATGGTGCTTGGACTTGGACTTGGAATGTGGCTTGGCAGAAGGGGCTGGGGGCTGAGGCCCCAGAAGGTGTGGGAAAGGTGGCACAGTGGAGGCTGCTGGTTGTGTGAGAGCTGAATTGAGCTCTGCCTGTGTCACTGAGTGTCAGAAGCCCAATCTGGCTTCAGGTGGTTAGTGCTGTAACAGTCCTTTTCCTCCTTGTTTCCTATAAATGTCTCCTTCGGCAACAGAAGCTGCATTTCCAATGAGACTGTTTGATGATCTGAGGAGAATGTTAACAGTGAATTCTCAGTGACTTCACAGAAAGCATCATAAGAAAACGGTCAGGAATGTGTTAGAAAAATAAGGAACACGCAGTGGTGGTCAGGCTGCTCTGAGCGGTCAGGAGGGGTGTGACTTAATCTGAGGAAACAGTGGTACAGCCTCATCACAAGGCAGTTCACAGCTGGCACATTTTAGCCTCCATGGAGTCCTGAGTGAGACTAGCTGTCAGTTTCTCCAAATTATGCACTATAGGGAGAAAAGTAAATTACAGGCACTATGAGCACTGTTAGTGGATGTTTCTACACTGACTTAGAGTGCAGCCATCACTCAGCGTTCCTGGCAGCTGACCTGTAAAACAGGTAACGTGGGGAAACCAGGATTCGCTTTGTGTTCAGATGAGTTAATGAGTCAAGCATTTAGGATTCACTGCCAGCACAACAATGGCCTATTGATATAAACAAAACCGATCTGTGATTCTGAGGCTGCCTTTGTAAGCTGCAACACATCATCTATGGAGCAGATGTCTAGATAACAAGGGATCTGTATGTGCCAATGCTTTAACTCTGTGTTAACAAAGTATTTTGCTGTGTCCATTGCTCAGATGTGCTCGCTACAGGAAAAGTCTGTTATGGCAATATATAGGTTTCGGAGTAAATATTTTGCATGTGTTTTCAGACAAGTGGAATAGCTACAGAAAGCTTTAATTATAACAAAGACAGCATTGGACAAGATCCTTTCATAATTAAGAAGTAGAGTTCACGAATTTTAGGCAGACAAACACAAAACAGGTCACAAACCACTGAAATTGATGGCATTTTGTGCCACAGTAATACAGGCTTGATATTAGCACAAGTGTGGAGAGGTTTAGGGGCTTTCAAGAGCACAGCCCTGAACACAGGCCCGTAGTTTAGTTTAGCTATGGTTAACACGTAGTCTTCTGTGTTCTGTTTTCTGTATCCAGGTGGATTGCATACGAAGGATGTAATTTTTTAGGGAAGCAGATTCTCCTGGAGCCCAGTGAGATTTCAAACTGGAATGAACACAGCGGCTGGAAAGTCATTGGCTCCCTTCGTCCCATGAAGCAGGTACTGTAACAGTGTACAAGGACAATATTTTTTTGGACTGGGATTAGTGCACAAGGATCAGTTCTAGCACTAAGTATAATGGTGTGCATTGTACTCCTTCAATGAGGCCAAATTATGAGAGCCAGAGGGACCTACTGGAAGATTACTGAAGCAGCAAATTTCTCCAGTGGCAATTATGGAGATCTATATTAGGCTCCTAAAAGGGAATAATTTCTAGTTTCTTGGAGCCAAGTTTTGTTGTTCTGAATGGCTCATTAGCATGTTCTGTAGATGCTCTATTTTTACATTTTTGCTGTATAACAATAATAACGAGAGAGCCAATTCTACATTAGCTTGTTTCATAATTAACATAAATGGAAGCAAGAACAAATTTTATTGTGCTGTAGCCTGGATTTCCAAAAGAAGCAAAGTTTATGTAGCCCCACCCAGTTTTCCCTCTCTGCCTCACCCCAAGTAGTGCCCATTCCAACCTCATTCAAAGACCTAGGTCTCAAAACCACAGAGTTCTTAGCAGCTTTGTGAAAGGTAGATGGAGAAGCAAGACTGAGATCAATGCCCCTCGTTCAAAGAAAAGCAGGTACAGTTCTGCTGTTCTGCCTTTCCGAGAGGCATCAGGTCATCAGTGACACCCACAAGCTCCAAACCACTCAAAGTGGTGTAGGAAAAGGACAGGGGAGAGTAGTAGGGAATGGGAGCAGTAACTCCCCTGGAAAAGACTTTCGTTAGCTCTGCTTCTCGCAGAACAACTCATTTCCACCTAGTGGAAAATGACACTTTTTTTTTTTAAACACTAGATTCAACTGGGGAAGGGTTACAGTGAACAAAAATAATCATCTTCAGCATTAGTTATGCATTACCTGTCCCACCCACTCCGTGGAAAAGTAAAGCTGCTTTTCCCCTTCCCCCGTGATTTCTTAGTCTAAGATGTTGACAGCTCCGTAGAATTCTTTGGAAGTGGTAACTGCCAAAGGATCCCATTTTGACTCTGTTTTTTGCAAATAATAACGAAAATAATTTGAGCTGAAAAATTCTCTTCAGCCAGCCATCTGAGGAGCCTTTGTATTTGGTAGCATCTTTTTTGTTTTTACGCTGCGACAGTGAGTAGTGTTGCAAGACCTACTTCAGCTACTTTGCTGGGACTTCTGGCTTTTGGGGTTTGTGTGACTACTTGTTTAGTTTGGTTTAAATTCCTGCAAACTGAGGGGCTTCCTTGAGGTTGTGCAGTCAGTTAGCTGTGTTTGATAGTTCTGTGGACATATGGTCATTTATTTTTTTTTTGAGACTGGAGTAATACTACAAACCTGCGCCACTTTATGTTTCTTCCTTCTGGCTCCATTACAAATTACAAAAACAGGCAAGTCTGCCAGCGTAAGAGGTAGTACAAGAAAAAGCAAAACATTTGTAACTCGGGCAAAATGAAACACACAAATTTTGCTCAGTGACTTCATAATATAATCCCTTCCTTGTAAAGAATAACTATACATTATACTAATACACATGAGTTTATGGATGCTTGGTGGGAGAGAGGTTTTATTGTCTGTACCTTAGGGGTTGTTTTAACATGAAAAAACAAGAAGAGAGATTCAAAACTCCCAGAAGGAAAAGCTGTGCTTGAGTTGGGGTTCCAGCAGAGCTGCCCTTTGTAGCTCACTGCTCTTCATTTGCGCCAAAATCAGTGAAAAGCAGAGCAAAAGCTTGAACCTTGTAGTAGCCCTGCAAAATCTCCTTATTGAGTAAAAGGGGGATTCCAAGCTAGTACTCTGTTTTCCCTGTGTGTTTAAAAGCAATAGAGTAACTTCCCTGCTATATATTCCAGTTGATGAGGGTTGAAGTTGCTGAATACATGTCTCAGCAAGTTTTGTGTCCTGAGAATAAAATGCTTGTGGAGTACAGCCCATTTACTGGCCTTGGAATGAGTGAAATGTGCTGAGCTAGAGATATTTGCATATCACAGCAATTAGTTCTACAGACATAAATAATTTTTTAAATGTTTACAAAAACCACAACTATCTGCCATTGCTGCTTTTCCAACAAAAAAATTATTGCACGTCCTTGTCTGAAACTGGAACTGTAACATATACCTTAGAAATCTGAAATAAGATGGAGGAGAGGCATTCTCACATTGACTTTCTTAATCTCAGTGTTATAACTCTCTTTCTTCTCACTGTTTCAGCCGGCAGTGTACGTCAGAGTGAAGAACCAAGCCCAAGGTAAATATCTGACGGTCGCTGGAAGCCTGGCAGATATAAGAGCAACATCAGTGTGTGCGGCGCCGTATAATGGCAAGAATACCCAGATCTGGCACTACTGTCGTGGACTCTTCAAATCCAAGGTGAGTCTCCAGCTGCTGGAAGAGGGTGGGTTGTACCACCTGCAGTCCATTTACTGTTGCTCGCTTCTACTGTTGGCTAGCGTTAACACCAGGATAGTTTTTGGCCTCTCCCACACATCTTAAACCAAAACTCTGATAATCTACATCCTCTTGCTATGTATAGACAGATGCAACGTCTGCTTTGGCAAGTTGGACAACTTTTCACATCTGTCTAATGGGACTGGTGTTCCTGGAAGAAGAAACCTGTCTAAAGTCACAAGTTTAAGCTTATTACCTCTAAAGAGTTAAGAATTTATCTGAAAAGTAATATGCAAAGAAAGTAATTTGGGTATTAATGCTGCCCTTTGATAGGCTGTTATTAATGTAAAAAGCTGATGATAGAACGTAAGAAGCACATGAAGTAACAAAGACCACCAACTTTGACCAAGCAGCTGCTCAATTGCTGAATAACCTGTTCTGAGCTCGCTTCCCACGCTTGTTACCAGCTATAGCATTGTCGCTGCAGTTCGCTCGGTGCCTGAAACAGACACAAGTCAGACACAAAATGGAGGCTTTGTGGCCTGGATCTCACTTCTCATCTTGTTCCTTAGGCTAACAATGCATGTCTGGATGTCATTGGTGGCAGAGACGTGCCTGGGGCCAAAGTCGTGCTCTGGGCTGAACACGGGAAGGACAGACAGAAGTGGAGACTCAATGAGGATGGAACCATCAGTTCATACCTCAGCGACCAACTGGTGCTTGATATTAAAGGTATTTTGAAAAACTACAACAAAACCCACTAAACCTTACATGTTCTAAGTGTGTTTTTTCATGGAAGTTAACTGCAGTATTCCAGCTCTTTTGTACTTTAGGTTACATCCCAAATCCTGTCTTCCCTGTTAGGTTTATGTCCAGTTGCTCAACAGTGGGACAAGAAACAACAGGGTGAGGGGAAATTTACTCTCTTGATCCCAGAGGTTTATTTTTATCAGATCAGTGACTCTACTTGAGGGACTTCAGGAGTGCTGAGGGCAAGAAATACAAGTTACAAAAGGCAATGGTGAAAGAAAAGCAACCAGGGAATAAGGGTGGCTCAGGAAAAGTGCTCCCTCTTCATGTTTTCAGGCTGGTTAAAATTCTCATGGCTGAAGTTATCCATTGTTGCAGAACCGCCCCACTGGAGAACGCCTGTTCCTCACACACAGTTTGTTCAAGCCCTGCTGCTGGCATGAGGGGTTTATCTGTAGGGAAAGGTATCAGGGCAGTGGCTGCAGTGGCCGGTTGTGAGGTTGGGGGCTCTATGGTGCTGTCTTCTCAGATGGAAAGTCTGGGTAAATCAGTGGCCTGGCGGCCCTGCAGGGGTTACAGCCCAGGGTAAGGGCACATCCCACGGGTGAAGCCATCAGCCTTGTCGGTGAATGTCCCACTGGCTGTTACACATCTGAGCTCTGCAGCTCAAACTTACCAATAATGAATTCTTAGCCCCCTGATGCTGAAGTCACAGAGCATTCCTGACTTCCAGAATTACGGAGTTTGACCACCATGACTAATTAATAAATATTTAGTACAAAGCCATTAAATACAACTGGTAATACTAATGGCAACACTTACATTACCAGGAAGCTGTGCTGCCCAGGTCACTGCAAAAGATAATGCTGATGGCTGGGGTCGTGAGAAACCACTTGGTAGCTCTTTGGAACACCTATTTTTCATGGATTTTTATTTATAGTTTAATGATTAAAAAAATGCAGTCATTTTTATGCTATATGTATTCAAAAGAGAGAAATTTCATTTTAAGGACTTCTAAGTTTATTCTTGCAATGAGTATGCTACACCAAATGATCTCACGTGTATCTATGAATCTCTGTAGTTCTATAGCAGTATGTGCCTTAAAAACCCAGACAATGCAGCAGGAGCTTGGAATCTGCCAAAAGCAAAATCTCTTTAGCGTTGCTGCTTCTGCACACAACAGTACATTTGAGGACTCCAGGTTGTGGTGCACTCTGCTTCCTAACTCATGGAGCGCCTCAGGGCCTAGGCTGACAAGTGACCATTTGAAGGAGACACAGAGAAGCAGAGGGGTGGACGTCAGCCCCCTACCTCACAGAATTTTTCAACTAATTCTCCTACTTGGTTACATTTTTTTTTTTTAAAGATTATGCATAGACTCTTCTGAGCATCTCTTTTTAAAATTTTCCCTTCATGATTTTGTTTTTATTTTTAAGGAGGAAATTATTATGACAAGAATCACATCATTATGAATCAGCCAATAGATGACAAACGGTCACAAAAATGGGATATTGAAATATTGTGAGTAAAACCCACCACGCAGATGGACTTTGGGATATTAACACCTAGAGGAGAAAAAAACCCACACTACTGAAGTCACACACCACTGGAACCTTAAGCAGCAACTCCTCTCTACTTTCCTTCATGCCAAGCACCAACTCCTACAATAACTAAATTTTGCACAAATCTGGAAGATGGGAGGTTGATGTGATGTCTTTCTGCAGGGAAGCTGATTCTTTAGAAGCCACTTCTATAAAAGTCACCATTACTCTTCATCTGAAGTATTGACAGTGAATGCAAAAGACCAGACATAAGCTTTGCAGGATGCAAATGGCAAGAGATAATATGGTAATACGGGAAAGGCTCTATAGAAGTGTTGTCTTTACCTTCCTCTTAAACTGATGGAAGCTCACTGAGGAATTAATGCACTAATGAGCCTGAAAAAAGTTGAGTTGGACTATTGTGTCCCAAGTGAAATGGTGCAGGCTCCAAGCGATCCTGAACCTGAAATCAAGTCTTGCTAAAATGCAATTTATTTTGTTCATTAAGACAACTTTGAACTGCAGTTACCAGCTCAGCATGTAAGATGGAGCAGTAGAAAAAATAACTTTTGCACATCCCTAATGTTACTGGTAGGCTGTTGCTTTTATTACTTTCAACAATACCAAATTTCCAGATTCGGGAACTGGTTTTGTTGACCCGTGGCCTGTTCCCAATCCATGAAACTGGGAGTTATCACTGAAGGTCACATTTAACATGGAGCCATATGTGCATGTATTAGAAGAGAATAAACAGTCCTGGGTCAGGCTAGACTTCTACAAGGGCTACATGCTTTTAGAGCAGTCGTGATTTTAACTCTAGCTGTATTTTGTTTTGATGTATATAGATTAATTTAATACAATGTAATTTCATCTTGAAACCATATCTTCCTTGAGAAAATATTTTGCCCTAGTATATATTTTCAAAGGTGCTAGCAGCCTGCATTTCAATGCTTGCTTCATGTTAAAAGAACAGCGTAACTGCATGTTAAATGTTACTGTGGCTCATCACCATCTACGTCTTAGCCCAAAGGCTGAGGACTTGGAGCAAGGGTCAGAGCTGGGCCTGTCCCTGCCCCTGCTTGCTGCAGTGTCAGCACACCAGCTGTCACCCGAGACAGCCAGAGCCAGGGACCCGGCCGCGCTGCAGCCGTTGCAGCCTCAAACAGCAGGTTCCTCAGACAACACTGACAAATACAGAGGGAACTGCAGATGTGTGTAGGGCTGTGGACACCTGCCATGGAAGAGAGGTCCCTTAGTTCACTCACTGGTAACTTGATTTGATTTCAGTGTCACTACATTGATCTACTCCATTGAAAATGTAGGGGTTTTCCGTATTTGTATATTCAGGGTTATGTATTTCTATAACTATTTAAAGAGTTTAGGTTTGCTAAAGCCAGTATTTTAGTTTCCCAAAGTTGTAACTATTCCAGTTGTGCATTCAAAAAGGATTCATCCCCAAACAAACACATAACCCTAAATTTGCCACAGGGAAAAAAAATATATGGATGTCTATTTTTGTATGAAATGGAGTTCTGTATAGTACTATTTAAGAAGAAAAACTACTTGCACTTACTATTTTACATTCTAAAATTATCATAAATCTGCTGTTTAAGTAACATATCTTCAAATATATGTATATATTTTTCCAACTAAAGCACTTGTTTAGCTTTTTGTATGGAAGTCAGTATATCAAATGTTCTATATGTGACTTGCTAGCCATCTGAAATTTAAAAAGCCTGTGTAAAATGTTCTAATCTTTTAAACCAAGAAGGACTCAGTAAAGCAGGCTTTTGTACTTAAGAGATCTGGAATGTAAAATGCTAAACATGTATGTTTTAATTGTATAAAAGTTTTTTTTAGGAGGAACATTTTGCTGCTTGTTTTCTTCTTAAACTAAACCCCACAGTTTTTAGCAGACATCAAGGACATTCTTCCTGCAAAATATCTCCTTTCAAATGGAGAAAAAAGGGATAAAAGTATATTGAGTATGTGACTGTGCTGCTACATGAGTTTGCATATTAAACATTGATGTTCAAGTATTAAAATAACTGCACTAATCCCATCAAACCCCACTCAAGTGAGCATTGAAGATATGGATTCCATTTACAGGTTTGGGTTACTTTCACACTGAATTGGTGCTGGAAGAGGTTGAGGTTAAATACTATAGTTTGTTTATTCCAGAGGTAGCTGCATATAAGAGGAGAGTCGTTTTCTTGGGCAAAGTCTTGCCTGTTTGGGAAACAACATGCACAGCTTTTACTGAGACCATTTCGTTCTCTCAAACAGAATAAACTGTTTTTCTTGCTGGTGAACTTTACAAATGAAAGAAGGCATTATTGTTGTTTGCTCAGTGTCCTGCTCCATGTGTACCTGTAGCTGTCCTCTCTACCAAGGTGTATATCCAGAGGAAAGGGAATACCACAGCACTGGGGGCATCCACAGCCATAGAGCAGCTTTCCTGTTGCTTGCAATGCCAGTTTTCCAAAAGCTAAGGAAAGTAACATTTGGCACCAGAAAGTAGCAAAGTGTGTGTGTGTGTGTGTGTGTGTGTATATATATATATATATATATATATATGTATCAATGCTTTGTTGGCCAGCAATACAAACCAAAGGCCAGATGGATAAAAAAGTAATTTAATGAGCCTTTCTCTCAAGAGATTCTTAATGGCCAGACATACTACATAAAGGAGCAGCTCATTCAAAAAGTAATCAGATAACTTCAAGTAGACATTCAGTCCATAGGGACAAGGCAAGGTTTTCTTTCTCTTCATCTGAGACAAGGTTAAGCTCTTTCACACACACAGTGCTGCTACTCCAAATCTGCTTCAATGCATCCAAATACGACAAAGGAAACCGCAGTCCATGAGTCTGCTGGGGAAAAAAAAATGTAATTTAAAAAAAACCCCACAACAATGTATCTTTCAGCTAAGTGCAGTGTCCTTTATTACACACTAGTGTGCTGGGCAGTAGATACAGATGATCAGGTATTTGCTCCTTTCCCGCCTCACCCTGCGATTTCTGAGAGTATCATCAAGCAAAGATGTGGTATCATCCTGCCAGTTTTCTTACTAGACAAATAGCTGACATCTCTCACATGTTTTAGCACAACTTACGAGGTAGGGAGGCTTACAGTGTGCGGCTTCCTCAGCTGGTTTCCATGCTGAAGCATGGAATAACTTCAAATTTACACTCTTGCCTAATGCTATCTGTTATATTTTGGAAGGCCATAGAAGTTTCTTTCTATTTGGCACATGCAGTCTTTGGACATACTTTGGCAAACCCCAGAGGGTCTCCATTACACAGAATGGACAATTTTAAGGGCAAGAAGGTATATTCTGTGATTTGCACATACTTCACAGGTGCCAGCGGGTGACCTCAGCTACCTCCATTCTCTGCTCTAGAGGACCAATGAGATTTATCTTAAAAGGTAAGGAACTCTCAGGCAAAAAGCCTTGCTGTAATTACTAAGCCAAGAACACGCTATGCTCTGCTTTGCCCCTACAGTGTAGAGTTTCAGGTCACAGACCTAAGGTAGAGCATCTTACTAGCATAAAGAGGAACAAAAAGTTCCAAAGCTCACAGCCACTCTTCAGGAGTATTTTGAATTTGAACAAAAGCACACTGTATGTACCCTCAGTAAGAATGGAGACAAACCATCTGCAAACATATTCACAATATTACAATTGAGTGACAAACTCTTTACTCCCAGTACTGACCCAGCCCACCCTACAAGGAATACCCTTATCTTGCATTATGATCCGGTGGATGCAGACTCTAACAAAGGATGAACGTGGTATCAACATGGCACATGAAGTGCACTGACCCCTGCCAGACCTGACCCTGTGCTGGTGTATCCAGTAGCCTTAATAGAGGCTGTGCTGAAGGACACACAAGGAAGAGATACTTCTAGCCACTGCAGTAGCTTTGCTAGCTGGGACATAAGGCACATATAAGAAATCCTGTTAACATCTCAAACATTTAAGCATGAGATTACATTACTTAGTTCTGCTATTAATTGCCTCTGTGATGCAGCCTCAGCTCACACAGGTACTTAGGGAAGGGGCAGAAATGCTTTGGCTGTCGAGGAACAGAGCAGAACCCAGGCCTCTGCTACCATCTCCATCAAGCTCATCGAACACAGCAAAATGGAACAGGGCAACCTCGCTTTTGTTGTGCATTTACGTGTGAACGGGAACAAACCTGTGTTGTGCCTTCCTCACTAGCTGTATCATCTTCTGTCCCCATCATGTGAGTTTCTCTCCTGTTCTTTAAGGAATGATACACATAAACCATTTCCCTGCGAATTTCATCCTAAAACACAGCAGGAAGAATATGGTTACTCCACACCCTCAAAGTCATCTCAAGTGACAATGTTGGCTCCTTAATTCTGGAGTCCACTGGACAATCAATGAGAACAATTCACCTTCCTAACAGAATGATCCAACAGCCATCTACTACAGAAATAAGGGAGTCTGCAAAATTGCTTTGAAAATAATGTATTTGCAACCTATAATCTTCTGCCCTAATACTGCCTCTGCTAGACTCACAGGACTGAAGCTGCATAGAAAACACGCCATTTAAGGTGTATCTTAGGAAATCTTAATAAAGGCATGTGCATTGATAAATTTCCATCATGACACTGATCAGTCTCTCAAAAATCATATGCCTGTGCTCACTCCATCACAGATGGGCAAACCATTTCAGAGCTCTGTGGGCACACCTCACAGAATTTGTTGAGAAACATCTTTGCACTTGGGCTGTCATTTAAGGTTTATCTGCAGGACAACGGAAGGTGGGGCAGCAAAAAAGTTACCAAAAAGTGTCCCAAACCCCCACACTCTCACAGCAATGTGAACACAAACAAAATAGCGGAGAAAAATCAGAAAGTTACAGTGTTTTTCCTGGAGGGAAAAAAAAATTGTACAAGATAGCCCCTCTTTTCTGTTTTGACATTTTTTTTTTAATTAAGACAACAGAAAGGACTTCTACAACTTCATACTAACAAACTTTCATAGATAAGTGGCAGTCTGGACACAAGATAATCCAAGATGCCGGCATCTGTTTTGTGGAATGATTTAGTAGTAGCACTGGCACCCGTTTAAGTACAAAGATAACTCAGAGGTGAAGACTAAAGCTGAATACAGCCAGTAGATGCAGCAACCAAGATAATTCCCTCTCTTGAGGGAGCCTATTTTTATAACTTATTTATGCTTTTAGATACAAAGTATTAAACGAACAAACAAAACCATCAAAAGCTATAGAGGCCATTTGGCAGCTGTAATGATGTAGCCCATCTGACCTCATCTGCACCTACCGTGCAGAATCACAGGCTAAATTTAGTTCTGTACGCTGCTCCAGAAGCCAGGAATGTGCCATATTGCTGCTCAACTGCATGATCTCCTCACAAGCCCTAATGGGATGCAGGATCCAACTAAGTATAACTGCATGACCCTGCTAGACCAGTACATCAGAGCAACGGCTTACACACCTCATACTCCCCACCCTACCCCAAGCACACAAGGGTGGCTTTTGTTATACTTACAGAGTTCTCTTGATCTGGTTCCACTGTAATGATTGCATGATCTCTAAACTGCAGTCTGATTTTGCTGTCTATTTTTGGCAATTTCCCACCTACCAAAAAAATAAATAATCCATTAGAAAAAAATCAAAACAGACAAACAGTGGAAATTGAGCCCTCTGTTCACTACCCATTCTCTTGTGGCTAGATTTTTTTGTTAACCTCTGTTTCTACACTCATATGTTCTCAAACTCAGGGAGGGGGGAAGAAGGGGAAAGGGAGGGGTTTTTTTATTCTTTCACCTTTACAGTCTAAAAGTAACTGTAATAGCCCGCTAGAGCATAAGGACAATTTCTACCAGTTAAACATCTCAGTACATACTAGTTTATTAAAGCTGCCAATTTCAGTCTAGGATAACCTTTTAATTCACTCTTAAGAGAGATGTGCCAACTCTTCCACTAGACATTGGGGAATAATCGAGATGTGCAAATGCACATGTAGAGCCTAGCACAACATGAGGCTGATGCTAGACTATAATCTTTGCCTACTATCAAATACTGAAGTCATAGGAGGCAGAGTTAGTGACAGCTCTATCATCACATGAGCCAGTTCTGGTAACTTCAAAATCTACCTGGCATCAAAGGATCAGAGTCGCATCCCAAGTAAGGTGGCAACCGGTTCATAATGAAATCCTTCTTCATGTCAGATGATCTCAGTTCTCTGGTGTTTTCCAGGCGGTCCGCAAGCCGCCTTAAAAGGCTACTCAGTTTCTTTGTCGAGTCAGCTATATCCACCTGCTAAATATTCACACACAGTTGCTCTCACATGAATTCAAGCTAAACAGATTAGCCTAAAGAGAAAGAGGTGCAGTAATGCAGTGAAAATCTGGACACTCCTCTTTTATCTTTGCAAACGTTAACGTTTACCCCCAAAACAACAAATTTTGTTGCTTTTACACACTCCCCATGAGCAGTTGACACACACCAAAGCTGATGCTCACTTTCCCTCACTCTGGGGCTACCTGCAGTGCTAAAAGACTTGCAAGTGTAGTTGAGAGACTTGTTCTTCTGCATGCTGATGAGCTGTTCACCAGCACAACTGGACTACCACAAAGAGGTTACAGAACAATTTACAGTTTTGCTGACTTGTAAGGATTCAAAAGCTTGGCCTGACAAGAACTATGTCACTCTGACACCTCCAAAGCAAACACCATTACTTTTAGAAGGAAACAAGCCATACAAGGACACTGTGATACGAAAGAAAGGTAGTGTAATGAACTAGTCAATGCTTCAGATGGAGCAAATCTCAGAACGGTCATCACGAAGTCTTCAAAAATGAAGTGGTTGTGCTGCTAGACAAGATAATGCCATTGCACTGAGCTATCAGAGCAGATCAACAAGATGATACACACTTGCCTCAGTGCTGAAGTTTCAGCTGGATGCACTATTATTGCCTTAGTCCCACCTACTTACCATAAGCAGTTGCCTTGGTATGCTTGTCCGCAACGCCACATCTTCTTTTGCTGTATCAAACACAAGGCCAGGAATTGCATCCAGTAAGAAATCTCCCCAAGAGCTGAAGGACAGGAAGAAAAAAAAAAAGTGTATTACTGAAATAGTTGCACTGAAATAAAACAGACATCTTCACTGATGTCAAGGGCTGGAAACCCGGTGCTCCAATTCCAAATCTGTTTTTTTCCATCACCACTCTGCAATCTCACGCAATAGATCACTCTCATCATGTATGTGTGTCCTCACTAGCTTCAGGTCAATGACACTCCTACAGAGGGAAAGAACTGGCTTGAGAAGGCTCCAGTCTGTTTTGGTTCAGGTGTTTGCTGTTTACCAGGGGATTCAGCTTAAAGCTCACCTCAGTGAACAAAGAATTTCCTACCAGGTACGTTAATGGCCAACTGCATGCACATATGGCCTCACTACACACAATGAAGTGTGTGGGGTTGTATCAATTAATGTGGCTTTTCAGGCACTTACATTGAAGGAGGAAATGTACCCAGGGTTATCAAATCCAACATGGCATCAGCTTTTACCTTTGCTATAAGTTTAATTGCGACCCCAGGAACAAGACCCCTACATATTTCTACAGGGATTTTAGCCATACCAAAGGTGTCTCGTTTGTGTTAAGTCCCCATTCTTAGCCTACATACTTTAAAAAAATTCAGCCTTTGTTCTCTGTGCTTCTGTTACCGAATTGTAAGAACAAATTTCAGGAGATGAAGAACTACTGCCTGCACCTTCTTGGCCTAACTTGAGTCAACCACTTCAACAGGCTTGCCCCTCCCACCAAAATGCTGTCCTGTCCACTTGTGGCCTCTCTCCCTACCACATCCTCAGAGGCTGATTTAATGGACAAACGAGGGCAAGTGCCCGGCATCCAAGAGTGCCAGCAGGCTCCCACCCAGCTAGGGCAGGCAGCAGTGCAGGGCCTGTCCTCCAACTTCACCCTCTGCTCTTGCTGTCCCTCAGCACTCCCCGCTTTCAGCACTCATCTCTAGACAATACTTTAGCTTAAAAAAAAAAAAGTATGACTTGTTAATAGTCTCATTTATATTATTTTTCATTGTCTCAAGTGTTCCACTGTCTGCTACACACTGGGAGAGAAGGACTCTGGCCGATAAATAGAATTAGACATCTTATACCTCTTATTGCTTCCCCTCTTTTGTCCCAAATCTCCATCTGTCAGCAACTATCTTCAGCTTCTCATTGCTCTTCCAAACTGCCCTACTTATAATGAACTTAGAAACACACACTTCTCTGCATGCTGGGATCTAGCCCAGAGGAACTATCGTCCAGCACGCCATTGTCCCAGTGCCTAAAAATCCCTGAAAGTGATGCTTCCTCCCGCACATGCCACTTCCAGAGTGATCACAAGGAACCCAAACATCATCCATAATAAGGCCTGGCCATTTTCAAGGAGCACTTTTCAATTTTCCAATGAAATGTTTCCAAATCATACTTCTACCTGCAAGCCAAATCAAAGTACCTGCCTGCCAAATCAAAGTACCTGCATGTATCAGGACTGCTACCTATTTTACCTAAGCATGCTGAAAGCAGGTGCAGAGGCAGGCTCTTACACTTCATTACAAATAACCTTAATGGATGATGATTCCACATTTATCCTTAGAAGAACAGCACTCTTCCAAGCTTTTCCTTTTTCCTCTCCTCATTCTGACACAAGCACCCAGGGAACATGCTCCCCAACAGCACAGCTTCCGAAGTAACTCCCTGAGACTGGCATTTGGCTAACACTGTCATGGAGAAACAGCATTGACTCCACACAAGCCCGTCAGGTCTCCAATAACCCTATTATATGGATCCCAATTCTTGCCTACCAGCACTACTTGACTAGTAACTCTCTACGGCTCAAGCTTGACAAATCCTGTTCTGCACATTCAGGAAGACTCCTAGACACTGGTCTGTAAAACTTCATTCCAGTCCAGCCTCCATCAACAAACCAAACACCCACTGCTTCTAGTGTCAGCCTTGTGTCTGTTCTGTTCACTTAACCAGAGCGACAGGAGCATCAGGTCAACACAAGGAAGCGGTTGGACAAAAAAGGCAGGGGAAGGAAGGAGGAGCAGGACATCCCTTTGGAGGCCACTCACTGCTGATCACCTGAGTGTGCCATCAAACTTGCCAAAGTGGCTCAGCACTAATATTGCCTCCTCCATAACAAATGAAGTCAAACACTTTTTACAACAGCAGTCCATGCTTACAGAAAATAGCTTTCTTTTTTTCCTTTGCCTTCCAAATAAAAGAGCATGAGTGTAAATTAAAATCAGCTGAACCCAACTTTCATGAAGAGTCACACCTTTGAGCAGCTTCATCTTAACCCACTCTCCAACTTGGATAACTGGCCATGTTAAGAGTTACCAGCAGTACCAACGTCTTGGGCTTCCGGAATGGTACAGCTGGTGGTTAGAGATTCATCTCACCATCATCTAGAACATGACCAAAATGGTTCTGCCCTGCTAACAGAAAAACTTCCCAATTCCTAACTTGGGCCAATGACTCCAAACCCAGTGTGTGAGAGACTAATTATGTGGCAGCAGCATTTCCCTGTGTGCTGACAATGTTTCAGTGGGCACAAGGCTCAGCTGTGTGTCAAAGGAAATCTGACTCCCATGTACAGGGTAGGAGATGAAAAACACAGATAAAGAGAAAATATTTGCAAAGTAAGAATTTGCAGCAAGTCTGTCAGAATAGGTGTGGGTGACTCAGAAGAAAACATGACAAAAGGAGTAACTTGTGACTCTTTATCTGGGTTATGGAATGAACAGTAACTTAGCCACCAGTGAGATATTTTTTTTAAACACAACAGTGAGTTTGCGGTTGTAACATTTTCTTCCACATTAAAGCCTACATCTGGTAAATAATAAAATCAACAACTAAAAAGCAAGCATCTTGCTGCATTAAAACCTGGTAAACAGGCTGCTTCAAACAACAGGGGTCTTGCTCCCCTTTTTCCCCTCAAATCTCGAAACTTCAATTACTGGTACCTGACACTAGCTTAGACTCTTACTGAAGGCCACATAAATAATAGTGGGGTACCTGCATATATTCCATGTCACCACATCTCTGGGGGGAGGGTGACATGCCTGTATTACTCACAGAAAAACAAACCACACAAGAGCTAAATAGAATGACTACAGAAAAGGGCTAAGCAGAGACTATTAAAAATAATAGCCACATTGTAATGAACAGTACATCACTGCTTTGAAATATCAACTTCAGGTCTGTACTATTCACACACATCATCTGGCAGAGGAAAGCCATTTTAAGAAAAATCACACTAAAAAAAAAAGCAAAGAATAATTACTTGTTTTGGTAGGTACTGATGGTCACATGTGTAGAATAGGAGATCCCAAGAGGAGTATCAGCTTGGTGAATAGTCCCTCTTGGAAAGTACAGTAAGTCACCTGGCTGCAAGAAACAGAAAGAGAAATGATAAATTTAGGGCACCTAGTCAAACCTTATTGTAGTCAAAATAGAGCAAATACTCTCTGAACAGACCGAGTAACAACATATATTTTTTAAAATTACACAATAGAGAGATCCTCCATTGCACGCTTTAATAACATAAAGCACTCTAAGCCAGAAGTCAGATACTTTAAACTTTCCAACTTACTATCAATATTTACTATAAACCTATCTGAAAACAGGAAGCAAGCTTTTAACATTATAGAACATGCACACTCCAACTCAGCTGCATTAAGGGGACAAAAAAGCAGCTGAGATGAACCTGCTGACAATACAGCAGGCTAGCAGAGGAGCACTGCAACACGTTTGTCAGATCATGTCAAAAGAAAAGGCAAGTAATCTGCAAGAAAAGCCAAATATTCTATAAAGATGGCAATCTGTTACAATACTGTTGTCTGAAATTTTCAGTTAAAACATTTAAAAAAAAAATGCAACCTGTCTCTCCCTATCTTTCTTCTCACCTATCTAAATTAAATCTCTACACTGATGAAAAATTTAGATTAGGAACGTCAAGATAAGAGAGAAGTACAAAGCACACAAAATTGCCTCCAAGAAGGAAAAAATGGGTTACTTATGGCTTCTCCTATAAACATGTATATAGTGAGGTGGCACAATCAAAGAGAAAATTCATAAAACAATGATGAAATTTTATTCCATTTTAATTTTACCATTCCTTAAATCTGGTCATGTCACCTACTTTCAAGCACCTACCAAACTGTCTAATATAGACAAATTTCAAGTGACTACTACTTGACTTTTCACTGAATTGAAAAGTCTCTTTGGATTCTGAGGCTTCACAAGACTTGGCAAGATCTATTTATAACAAGCTGCAAAGCATCATAGATCAGTTATGTACTATTTACTTGTTCTGAAGCAAGCCTCTCTCTGCCATTAATAAACTGGCTTACGTACCAGTGTAAGGACTACACTAACTAACTAAGAATATTTTGAATTCTCTACATTTGCTATGTTTCACAATCCCAGCCAAAAAAAAAAGACAAACGGGAGGTTTGGTTACATGCAGTAAGAGCCCAGAACATCCACCAGAATGATGACAAACTAATCTGTAAAAGAAATTCTTTCATGCTGTAGCAGCCCACACCTACCACTAAGGAGCAAGGATCATGATTTTTCAAAGCAGTCTTCACTGCAAAGTCCAACTCTTATTGATCTTACCTGCTGGGTAGTCTCATCAACATCATTCACATGTGCCAGCAAGCACGACACTCTTCAATTAAAATAATCAGAATCTTCACAGACAACACCCAGATTAGGGAAGAACAGAGCATTTGACAAGAGACAACACAGATCTGATCACTTTGCTGCCTTCTTACTTCTGAACTGGAGGAAGGAGGGGCAGACAAAGGAGAAGTACCAACAAATTAAATAGAAAATCTTACATGAAGGCAGCTAGATAGCCAGCTACCAAATAAGCTCTGTGCTTGACATCAGCAGCAAACTAGCCATGGCCACAAACTGAGACAGTGCCACCAAGACACACCGCAGCTTGGGACCCTACACACAAACCAGCGTGCCTTTGCTCTCAATCAGCTACCTGGTTTTGGTGTGAAGGGATACCACCAACATAGCCTCTAACTAGTCTGTTTGCTATATTGCCCAAGGATGGTAGATGGCAGACAGAAATGCAAAAAAAGGAGAAAGAAAATATTCGAGAAAGATGTTTAGTGAGGAAATAAGAGGCATCTGACAGCATCTTTGTCAGAGACAGCTCCAGACAGACAACCAAAATCTGACAGCAGCCACTCAGAAGAAATGGGTCACAGGAAAGGAAGATCATCAAACAGAAGATAAATAAATTAAAAACTTAGATAATTTTTAAGCCCTTTCAGAGGCCAACATTTTCAGTTCACTGATGTCAGTAAAATGGCTTGCGGAATACATTATTCCATAAAAATCAAAGACATTGAAGTCTAGCCCAAAATGTCCCAGAAATTAAAAAGGGAACTGTAATTTACTAGGCATCACCCAATACATCATGACAATTGAATATTGCAGTCTGTCAAACTACACTGCTAGTGATGTCAGTATCATATCCAGTGTGTCATACACTATTCCTGAACTACCTACACCAGGAAGAGCAGAGACCTTGCAGAGAGAAGCCCTGCGACAGGCCACAAGGCAGAGAAACTAATGAGGCTTCCAACACAGAGCAGCCCTGTCTGCTGGATAAATAACACGCTTCAAAAGCACAGGCATGTAAACCAGAGCAGGACGAGTAACAGATGCCCTGCTGTCAGAGGAGCTGCATTCACTAATCTTCGGGAAATGCTCTTTTTATTCCAAATAACAAAAAAACAGCCAAACACTTAATTTTCAGGTTTGAAAAAAGAACAAACATTTAATACAGCAAGTTAGTATGGGGTTTAGTTCATGCTTTTGTTTATCAGCCGAGGATAATATATAAATCTAATTCAGCAGATCAGTGACAAACTTCAGTAAAGCAGTTAAGTCTTAGTGCGTAGAAGGATTAACCTGACTGATCATAGACAGCACGTAAAAGCATAAAAATTTTTCATAACTATATATAAACCAAATGGTCTTTCTGTACACAACTCCACAAACACAACCCAGGATTCAGGGTGCAAAAATTGAAGTATATTGGAGAATTTCTGAGAATAACTGGTTTCTCAGTCCATTATTTAAATGTTAATGCAAATAATATATTTGAAAAAGGATAGGCTAGGCAACTATCACCAGTATTTATTGTGCTCCATGTTTTGTTCACCAGCCCTCCCCTCAACTTCACAGCCATGAGTTTTCACAATATTTCATTCAAGAAACAGACTGCTTTAAACATGACTACTTTTCTGTCAACCACAGCCCAGACCTTGTAAAGCAGTTAAATTAGAATACCTTTAATATGAACTCATGTGTGGGATTCCCAATCCTATCTTCTGATTCCACATTATATTCCCGAGCTAAATGCACCGTTGGTTTATAGAGTCGCCAATGTTTCTCACCTTCTAGCTGAAGGATAAACACCTGCAAAAGACCATAAATCCAAATGCATAAGGAAGCCTTGCTGCCCCTCACACACCCAACTGATCAGAAATTTTAAGTCATCTTCTTACTTGGAAAGTCTGTGGAACCATACCAGAAATCAGGGATAGAAAACAAACAAAAGTGACACAGGTTGGTTTTCTGACAAGGAACTGATTTGATCTTCCCCAGTCTCAGCTACTCCGCAGCATGGCAAATGGGATCCTTCTCGCATTAATTTTTAGATGTCTACAATGCACAAATTTACATTTGAACTACTTCTTTAAGCTCTACTTGGAGATAACAGAGGGAAGAGTTGTGAAGTGTGATCCACTATATCCTAAGGCAGGCATTTGGAAATCCTTGTTTCTCTCCAGTCACCTAAATAGGTGCTAGACAACAAATTCAAAAGTAATGTCTGCCACACAGATATTCAAAATATCAGATGAGAGGGGTCTTATTACCATTCACCAACAAACAGAGCATCAGAAATATCTAGGGGATGTTGTAAGCTGGGGCTTGATGACATACACCAGAACATGCAGTTTGTGGGGCAGCAGAACAACAAACATAAGGAAAACGAAACTGCAGATATATTTAATAGAAAGAGAAAAAATAAAGAACAAAAAATACATGTAAAGGGTTTTTTGGTTTTGTTTAAGTGGGATAGCCCAACTTTTTTTTTAATGCAGTGTCTATGTGAATGTTTCTTTTAGAAGCTAATTTAAAATGCATTTGGACCACCAGACTTCATCGTATCAGTAACTTCTTAAAAACAGTAGAACTCACAAACAGGAACCAGCACAACAAGTCTGCTTCCACTGTCCAGCTGAAGAAAGAGCAAGTACTTACAGTATAGAAAAAAGGACTTCTAGGTTCTTGGGTGTCTGAATGAAATTAAAATGAAAAACAGGTGCTAAAAAGTATGTGCAGCTGGGAAAACACATTATTTTTTCATCTAATGAAAATAACCAGGTCTCGAAAGCACAGTTTACACTACATTACCATTATATATTACTATTAGTACCTTTTCAGTTAAATTATACATGCAAAATTACTATAAACACTTGCAATCAATTACCATAAGCTTTTGGCAGAAAAAAAACATTTTTCTCTAATAAGCTATTTTATGAGAGGCGAGGGGGGACGTACGAGGCACGTACAGGTACCCACTGTCAGTAGCAAAAGCCCACACATAGCTTCACAGACAAGGTTGTGTGATCCTACCTCAACATCATCGTAGTGAGGGGGAAGGCCTTGTGACCCTTGGGGAGTAATGTAAACATTAGACCCAACCAGAGACCCGAAGTAGCACTCCAGCTTCTCCTGAATCTTCCACAGCTCCTCCTTTAAAAAGAAATGATGCTGTTACTACTGAAGAGCTCAGCCAAGCCAGGCCACTGCCCAGCTCACAGCCTCCCCACCACACAGGGACGTTTTTCTAGTGAAAAATCACCTCCCACAGGGAGGCAGATGCTCTGAGTGTTCCTGCTGAAAGCAAGCACTGTAGGCACAAAAGGGATCTGCCACGAAGTAATCAGTAAGCCAAGAAGTCTGCTGCCCCAGAGTAGCGCTGATGTTTGTTGTCTTCCCTGTACCATGAACCACAAAACATCTTAAGACAATAAGCACATGCAGGACTTGCATTATATGGGCTAGCATCAAAGAGAACATGCAAAGGTTAGAGATCTTTTTCCAGTGACACCAATTGTCTCGGCATATTCAAGAAGAAACTTTACTCATCCACATCTAACATGTGACAGACTATGTACCAAAGGGATGGCTCTCGTATCAGAAGATGACAACTAACAGACCCCTGCAAGCGCAACTTCAAACAGAATTTATGTATGTTAGGCTCAAGCTCTAGATTTCAGCATAAGCCACGCAACATTTCAACTTCACCTGCAGATGCCCCTGCCACCAGACATTACAGATACAGTCAATATGAGATCAGCCAGAGACACCATACTCAGGACTCAGCTGTGTACTTGCATTTTTACAGTCAACTTCACAATTAAATTGTGTTGACACCCTGGGACAAAAAAAGAACTACCTAAATCCAAATACCTACAAGTATTGGAGTCCTTTACAGAACTGTGCAGGCACCACTGCCTCATTCTCATGCATGAAGATTGCAAAGGCATCAAAAAGAACAGAGAGTGGACACCCAGCTCAAATGAGGTGGTACAGCTCCGTGGTGCAATTCAAAGCCAATCCATCGGCAAGAAAGGTGGAGTATCCAATCTTTTACATGGTTTCACACCTTGCCCTCCATTAAAGGAAAGCAGTATAAAAGTCCCTATTTGCACAAGGAAACAGTGGGGCAGAAGGGATAATTTAAGCAGACACAGGTAGATAATCACTACTTTTGTGCACTCAAGTTTTTTCTAAACTTTTCTGTGACAAAGCAGATTTTTTTAAAGGAATACTTGATTTTAGAGCATGTACCAGATTTCTTTCTTACTGCAGAGCACTGAAACATGGAGGGCAGTCCAAAAGCATACACCATTATTTAATACAGGTCATGTAAAGATTTTAGCAGGTCATCGATGTCAGCTGCTTTCCCTGGATTTATTTGGGACAGAGATATAGCTATATGTAGCATGACTCAAGCAAAATATATTATATTAAACAACATGCATTAATTATATTCAATGAAATGATCCAACCTTAAATCTCTGAGGCTGATGAAACTGTATTGTTGCCTTCTTCTGGTCAAAGTCCTTCTTCAGCTGCATGTAATTCACTTTGCCTTCTTTATTTAGAACCTTCTTTTTACCATTCACACACCTGCAGATATTTATATCTCGCCCATAGTACAGACCCTGGCCGCACAGTTCCTTCAAATTCGAGAACTGGAACAGGGACTGGTAGTAAGCAGCCATCAGGTTATCATTTCTCTGAATGAGCAGTGGCTTTTGTTCCCAATACTCCCTGAAAAACACCTCTTGTTTGATGGGAGAGATCAAGCTTCCGAAGAGGCTGTCTGGGCTCTCAAAACTCATGACTGACGGAGAACAAGCTGCTTCCACCTTTGCTCGTTTACACGGTGTCTGCATTTCTTTTCCCATTTCAGCTTGCTTCCCTCCTTTCTTGGGCATCTTCCTGTTCAAGAGGAGAGAGGACCAAAACAGTCTGTCAGTAACACAACCTCAAGAGCTCGTGGGCCCGAAGCAGCTCCTTTTGCCTTCTCCAGCAGGATATCAGAGTACACTGGGAATTGCTCTGCTTCCAGATGCTCACTATTTGTTTCAAGCAGCAGAAAAAGGAAAGCCCACAGAAGGCCTCCAATCCTCTCTCAAACCTCAGCAAACTCCAAACGGCTCAACTGGGAGCCATTGCTCGCAGAAGCTCAAACCCTACAGCTGAGTTTATAGTAAAAAATATGCAATGGAACACAATGGCCACAAAACAGATCTTCACAAACACAGGAATCCACCCACACAAAGAACCTGTGGTAGACTGGTCTTCTGTAGCAAGAGCTGCAAATGATTAAAAAAGTAACTCAGCTTTAAGAGATGTAACGGCAACATGCAAAGCGGGCAGAGAGAGGGGACAGGATCAGAAGGCTGTACCCTATTATGCTTCCTTGAAATGCATTAGCACTGGGGAAAAAAGCACAGCTAAGATTTCCCAATGACCTTCTAGCCAGAGCATGACGGGGGGAGGATGTGTGGCATTTCAAGTGCAGAACCAAACCAGTTAAGCAGCAGGTGGGGGTGTTAAAGCTTTCCTTTCAAGCTGGCTTACACATCATAAACCCAGTGTCTGCATAGCTGGACTAAAGCTTTAGCAGGACAAGGCAGCTGCTGCAGCAAGGGGACCCTGACAGCATGCACTAAGATCTACACAAGAATACCATGAACAGAAAACACAGGGAAATGAGGTATGGAAAGAAGGCGGCCAAGTGAAAAAGTAGATCGCTGTGAGGGAAGAAGGAATATGTAACCACGTTCAGCGGATGAGGATGATTCCATTGGCAGAAGGGTTACAGCAGCTTCCAAAGAAAGAGAAACCCCCTGAGCAAACTCCCCTGCAGACGGAACAGGTTTCAGGAATATGAAGTGAGGGCATGTGCTTCACGTCTCAGCCCTGGGAACAATTTCATGCTAAATTATGTGGGAGTGCCAGGCATCTAAGGATGTTCACCACACAGTGCCCCACATCTCAGCCTCTGTCAGGGTCTCCACACTGTGTCTTGAATGGCCAGGTTTAGCAAAATTAAGTTTACAGAACAGAAGGACCATTTTTGGCCTTTCTGTTGGTGTGATGCAATTACACCAAAACCTAAAATTATAAGATTTTGCTTTCATCTTAGCAAGGCTGTCAAACTTCATGGTTTATGTAGAATAAAAATAACTCTTTCATCCAAGGGCAGACATTTAATATTAAAGTTGGAAGGCATTTACTTCGTTTTTCCTGGTAGGTAATATGCTTACATATCATTGTGTAGAAATAACAAAACAAAACAAGCTAATTCACAAAGGGTTTAGCTGCCATGTTCTCAGGAAAGTTAAGGAAAAAATGAATTTACAGTAAGTCTAATACTATAGTATGTGCATACTTGCATTAATCTTAAGTCCACACCAGCATTTCACCCAGAGCAGCAGGCAGCAGAAAAAGCCTGCCTGAGAAGCTAAGTATCCTGATGATGAGCCAGCACCAAGCTGTCTAGCATCACAGCTTGCCTGTTAGGTCTGGGCTGGCCAACTCAAACTGACTCTGGGCATGTCTGAACAAGTTTGTGAAGCCAACACATGAGGAGTTAGAGCATGCTGATGCTTTCATTTGTAAATAAAAATGACAGCTGCACTCCCAAAAGTAAATACTTTCATTTATTAAGATGCTTTTACTTACACAGATCCCTTACCATGAAACTTAAACTCCAGTTCTGGTACATGCAGTACTAAGTTCTCCTGCGCAGCAGTATGCAGGACACCCTCACTGCTCCACTAATTCCTGGCCAGAGTGTTCCATTGCCAGTGCCTTTAACAGCCTGTACCTCAACAGGAACCTACGGTCACCTTAGTCCTGCAGGAGGGAATCCACATCACCACCTTCCTGAAAGGATGGATGTTCCTGGCTGCAGCAAGCTACAGTTCTCCATGAGGCAAGGGAATCCTCAAAAAAAGCCTGAAAATTTGTCCCCAGTTGAGAGCAACATCTGAAGACACTGCCTGCACTGAAATCTACAACTGAGATCCCCAAATGCCACTTTCACAAATGCAACCAAGCCTGAATTGGCAGTTTGGAATTCTAGACTTAAATCCATCGTATCAACCTCTCAACTCACATTGTATTTCACAAAGTTAAAATCAGATATGTCCTATTCACAGAATGCAGCTTCATTTACATAACATGTTGTTCTGTAGTGTTTTGTTAGTTACTTCATCTGTAGAACCACAGAATGGTTTGAAGAGATCTAGTTCCAACTGGGCGGCCTGGGCATGGGGACACTTTCCGCTAGACCAGGTTGCTCAAAGACTCAGCCAGCCTGACCTTGAACACAGCCAACGATGGTGCACCCACAGCTTGCCAGGGAAGCCTCTTCCAGTGTGTCACCATCCTCAGAAAAAATTTCTTTCTTATATCCTACCTAAACCTGCCCTCTTTCAGCGTAAAACCATTGCTCCTTGTCCTGTCACTACAGGTATTGGTAAGAAGTCTGTCTTTCTTTCTTACAGTATTTAAGGGCTGCACTAAGGTCCTCAGAGGTTTCTCTTCTGCAGGCTGAGCAACCCCAACTCTCTCAGCCTGTCCTCACAGCAGAGCTGTTCCAGCCCTCTGATCATCTCCACTGGCCCCACTCCAACAGGTCCATGTCTTTCCTGTACTGAGGCTCCAGAGCTGGACACAGGACTCCAAGTGGGGTCTCACCAGAGCAGAGGGGCAGTCACCTCCCTCGACCTGCTCTTTTTGATGCAGCCCCAAGATATGATTTGCCTTCTGGGCTGCAAGCGCACATTACCAGCTCATGTCCCATCTTTCATCCACCCATACCCTCAATCTCCACAGGGCTGGAGAAAAAGCGCAGCAGCAGAATGGACCTATTCCTGCCTCAGTGAGGAACAGTTATTTCACATCAGTATTTTCCACCTCGCGCACCAGATGTACCCGTTTATGAGTTCAGGCCTCTAGAGTGGCCCAGCAACTGCAGGGAGGCTCAGCTCCCTCTGAAGCAATGGGGAAGAAAGATGGCCACAGCGATTCTGAGGCCACACGCCCCTTGTTGCTCACGTTCATTGCACAGTAGCCACACCGGGCTACTTTCCAGAAGGAAAAAACGCAGACCTGTGTTCCTGTGCCCGCAGCAGGCAACTCTCCTTGCCCCCAGCTAGCCTCACAGGCACGGCCGGGCTGCCCCGAAGGGCGCCCAGCGAGCGACACCGGCCGCGCTCCGCGGCCGCCGGGGCCGCCGCTGAAGGAGCTCTGGGGCAGGGGGGCGGTGGGACAGACAGAGGGCCCAGAGGTACAGCCACGAGGCCGCCGGGCCCGGCGCTAGCGCGCCCCGCACCCACAGCGGCCTTTCCCTGCGTCCCAGCAGGGCGCGGAGCCCGGCGCGGCGGCGGTTAGCCCGTTCCCCCCGCCGCCATTAACCCCCCGCCCCCGCAACAGCTTTGCTGCCCCTCAGCCCCCGTATGCTCGTCCTCCCGCTCCCCACGCGTGCGCGCACTCACCTGGCCGCGAGGAAGCGGGCGAGGCGGGGCCAGCGGAGATGGGCGGGGCCGGGGTGTGGGCGGGGCCCTGTGCAGGAAGGCGGGGCCCTGTGGAGGAAGGCGGGGCCCTGTGGAGGAAGGCGGGGCCACCGGGAGGAAATGGCGGGACCGGGGTCGGCCAGTAGCAGTGAAAGTGTTAAAGCAATCGCCGCTTGAAAACGTAATCCGTGCAAGGAATGCTGCTTCTTTGTCTGCCCAAGTTATTCAGCGCATATGTGCAAGAGAGAAAAATACTCCTTTTTTTGAAACCGATAGGAAATGACACAACGTTGTCTCCACTGAAGTTACTACGTGGATACAACACACAACCTTGTGGTTATTTATATAAAATTTTACTTAATACACACAAAAATGCCTGGGCTTTAGCAGCATTATGTTTTCCTTCATCAAAATCTTGTTCCAGAGCCCCTCTGAGGCTCCTTCAAAGAAATCTTTAGAATACTCACCGAACACATGAAAACTTACAGAAATATTTTTAGTTACCTTTATTGAAGATGCCTGTTATTGGTTTAATTTACACTGGCTGAAAGACATCAGAAAAACTGGTAGGTTTTCTTAGAGTTTTGTTCTTGTCCACTCATAGCTTGAAGCATACAAAGGAGAACTACCAGGAAAAGATGAATTTTGGAAAGCTTAACAACCTTACAGTGCATGGCTAATGTATGTAGAAGGTTATATTGGGCATAAGTTAGTTCCTAGAAGGACCTTTCAGTGGCAGATAAGAGAGGGGACTGTATTCTGTCAACAGCTAGTGGAGGGAAATAGCAGAGCCTTTCACATCTAAAATACCAGTTCGAATCCCTCCCTTTATAGAAAATGGTTTTGTAGGCTTGCCCTTCCTTGCAGTGCAAGTTGCCATCTACACAGGAATAACTCCTGCTTCCCTGGCACTAACTGGATCTTTTGGAACAAACATTGCATGATTCCAGTGAGTTCTGTGTTCATGAATGCATCCAGCGGACTCCTACCTGCTAAGTAGAGAAACTGGTAAAATATAACACAAGGGGAGAGAGGATGGAAGAGAGAAAGTGCTGAATGCTACTCACCCTATTCAATCCTTCTTTCTTTACCACCTGGACCACTTTGGTCACCAGCTGACCAAAACATTGTGGCCACTTCATCAGAAAATACAGATTAATCAGCATGTGGATGGGCTACCAGAGACAGACTTTGCCATGGTGAACCTAAGGTTGTCCCAATTGTACAAATGTGTACGAATTAGATAGTAAAATTTGAGTTTCTCTATAAAGCATTTTTCTTTCATTGAGCTGTGACTTTTGAAGAAGATGACATTCTCTGTTTTCTAATTCTGACTCAGTTCATCATGATGTCACTAAACGTTCAGAATATTTTTCAAAAACTACACCAGTAGCTGAGATATTCAAAGGTGTACATTTTTGTAGCTCTCTGTAAAACAGGTCACTGACATAAAATTCTGCATACTTCTTCCTTCAGAATTATAAAGCTTTGAAGAATGAAGTAGTTGTCCAAACTTAAATGTTTGCATCACCTACACTAACACTGGATGTTTTTTTAATACAGATGAGTGTAGAAGCAGATGCTAAAAATAGGGAGGCCACATCCTGCACCTCAGCTGGTCGTAGAAACCATTACAAGCTCTTATTTCTATTCAAAAAATCCACAAAGTACTCTCAGCATAACTGCTTGAATACCACTGGGATGAATACTCAAACAAATATGTATTTACATATTGGCTATGATGTTTTAACTGTTAGTAAATCCTGTGGGACATAAAACCCATACATTTGACTGGCTGTAAAACCAGCCACAAATAACAGGAATGGGAAATACTTGTGAATCCTTTTTAAAGACTTCCATGCTGGTCTGTCTAGACAAATTGACTAAAAGTATTTATTACATCCCTTTCTGGAGGATAGCACAACCTTCAGATGAGGGTCATGTGAGTTTTAGTCAAGCCTCTGATGCCCTCTAGACAAGAAATAATGTATTTAAATACTGTTTGCTGGTTTTGCCATTTAGACAAGCAATAGATTTTTGAAGTATAATTGGCCATGTTATCATCCCAGTCACTGCATTAAGAAAATAAAAATTATAAGCTTTGCTGTAAAAGCATACAGCTACATTTCATCATCCTAACATCCAGTCATCTTCATTAACATAATGAAACTTGCTATACAGTGTTCTCTGTGCGGAGAACACTTTGCCAGTGATTACATTCACAGTTGAAGGTAACCAACAGGTTCCTCTGTGGGAGCAAGCTGTGCAGCTGTCAGGCACGTGCCTGGAAGGTAAATGCAAGCGTGAATCTCTTTTCCTCAACACTTCTCTGTGTGGACCTGCCCACTTGACAGGCTGCGTGGGGCTCAGGCTTTCGCTGCCACAGATGCTGTAAGAAATTTAGAAGAGGGAACTGGTATGGGTCGAGAAGCACATGGGTATTTATTCTGTTGGCGGCTGAGGATTCACTGTTGGCTACAGAACAAATATCTCTTCCTGTAAGGCAGATTATTTTAAAAATTATGTGACAACAATGGTGATATATTAGTTCATGTGAAAAGTTTAGGACATGCACATCTGGAGCAATTAGGTGGGATCTTCTCAGGCAATCTGGAACATCTGTGCAGGATGCCTCCATAATGGCAGTGCAGTTACAAGGATGTCATGGTAATTTTTTTTATATATCTATATCACACACTGGCTCAGCTTGAGGTCTAGTGTGCTCTTGCTGTTGCCAAAGCCTGTGTGTGCCTTGGCTTTATGTTCCCAGCATTGTCATTCGTGGTACGGTTCTGCTTTCCATGACAGGATTTCCTGGAATAGTATCAAAGTCGTCTTAGCTCAGATCATTTGTTTGGCAGCAAACTGGCTGGCAAAGCACCCACTCACTCCATCAGATTTCAATCACCCGGCATGCAGTGTGTCACCAGCTCCTCCAGCTCTGTAACTGGGAGCTTGACAAATGCAGCTTTTTGAAAGAGTAAAAGACACCATCATGCTATGAGCAACAATACTGGAGTAGGAAAATCAAGTAAACCAGAGAGTGGTTCAGGCTTCCAAATTTATTCCCACTTCCTAATTTTGACCAAGCAATGACCAAGCATTTATTTTGTGACATTTTTTGCCACCACAAATTATTGTTTTGAACTGACTTTGTAAATATAACTCACTTCATTAAACAACAGACAAACCCATGAAATTAAATGGGAAATGCTCCATATTTGGGAAAGTTGCAAAAGGAATCTTGATTGTTTTCTGGAGCTGTGAATACTTTTTATGTGTCCATGAACATCTTTAATTCAACATCTTGAGCCTGAACCTAAGGATATTTCCATGTAGGATTCATCTGAGACCAACGGGATTCCTGTATATGGCTCTGTTTTGGCACAGCTGCTTTCTTTCATTTCCTGTGTGTCTCAGCATGGTATCTTGAACTGTGCTGAGGATCAGTGCTGCAAGCAGGCATATGTAGCTTCTCCTCACTGTAACATTCAACTTCAA
The DNA here is from genome assembly GCF_964273445.1 of Streptopelia decaocto. Taxonomy (NCBI): domain Eukaryota; kingdom Metazoa; phylum Chordata; class Aves; order Columbiformes; family Columbidae; genus Streptopelia; species Streptopelia decaocto. The sequence goes on along the minus strand of NC_138663.1, from coordinate 88,510,467 downwards.
AAGCCAAAGGGAGAGAGGAAAGGGGCAAAACCCCACGCTCAGGTATGCAACATAAAACAGAAGAACCAAGTGCTGCTGAAGACATGGTTTGTTTGTTTTCTTGGCATAGTTTTCTAAAATCTCTGCCTCAAAGCCTACATTTCTGAGCAGTTATGCAGAAAGCAGGTGATTGCAGCAGGTCTACACCAGGCACAGGTGTCTGGGTGTCACATGAGGGCCATAGCTTGTGCAGGTGACACTCATCATCCACCTGGGAGGTTGCTGTAAGACACTGAGTGCATCAGGTCTGAGACACTGCTTCTCTGCTGCCTCTTGGACTAGTGAGCAAGATTTGTTCAAAATAGAGGCCCTTCCCAATGGTCCTCTGGAAAATCAGGGGCAGCTGACAGGGTGAGGGTTTTTCTTGAAGTGTTGGTGATGCATAATGTACAAAGCCCCATCAGTTTTGCTTCCTGCTTTCTGCTCATCCATACTCCACTGCTAAGCTGTAATCACTTTCCCCCTAGTTACCATCCCAGGACAAAAGCTGCTGAGCTGCATAAAGGTTGCCTGGCAAAATTAAAATGCAGCAAGTGAAATAAGGATAGGAGCTATTTGAAGGCAACTGGTGCTGATTGTCTACTGGACCACAAATGGAGAACAAACAGGAAGGCTGATTAAAGAGGAATAGTTAGAATGTAGATCATACCTCAGATGGGAGCTGCTGTCTGCTCAGATGTGTTACAAAGGGCTCCCTTAGTGAGCAAACTGCTTCCAGGCTACTGCAGTAGTAGCATGTGCATTAGATTGCCTCAGTGAAGCACTGCACAGTCCAATTGAAAAAGAAACTAGAATGGTGAAGGGTTTTCATTAACAGTTTTGCTGCTAACCAGACCATCCTTCATATGACAGGGAAGTCAGTTTCCGAAACTTTTAAGCCTTTCGTCTAGTGCTGTTGCATTATTTTTAAAGCACAATGCTACCCTCATACACAAAATAATGTCTACCTTGTAATGATTTTTGTTCATATGTACAAACCCCAGTAAAAAAAGTTGAACACAATGTACACACTGGGAAAAATAATCCTGGAATATGTGTCAATAACATGATTGTTCCGTAAAATAATCCTGCCCACGTTTCCCTTCACTGATCTCTTCCTCTTTATGCGAGTTGTGTCCACGTTGGAGATATTGGCTGCACGTGCCTGAGTCTCATTCTCTTCACAGCGGTCTGAGAAAGCAGTCAGGTCCATGTCCACATCCGTGTCGTGGAAGCAGCCGTCAAAAGCCATTGCTTGTACTGCATCAATACTATACATTCCTGAAGCCTGGCAAAAAGAATAGTTATTCTCCATCTAGCAGGAGCCATTTTAGTAAAATCTAAATAAATCAAACAGAAAATAAAGAGAGTTTTCTCTTCAGTGTTGTTCCCTCTGTGGAGAGCATACATAGAACAGGGCTACCTCACAGTATTGCTGTCTGTGGCACCCGCCCTCTTGGGCAGGACATGAGTGAGGAAGGGGATACATGCAATAAAACACACTTGTCTGACTGATAATTGCCAGCTTCTAGCTGGAAATATGTGCCTCAGCTTCCGAAACAGAAAAATCGAGCTCTGCTTCTCCTGTAGGTTTGCACTGCTGGAGTTGTGGGAAATTACTTCAGACATTTCCGTGAGTAGTTTTTTGGTGGGATTATCAAATCATGTGAGCAATATATGCACCCTTTTTGTGTTTTTCCCCTGGTGATATTCCAACAAATTAGTTTACATGGGGCAAGCATCTTGAAGCAAAGATTTTAAGTGAGCACTTCGTAGAAAGCAAATGTTTAACTTGTGGACATTTCTGCTTCAGGCACTTTTCTAAAAATGACCTTGTCATTCATTTGGTCTTGGGACAAAAAGGCACCATTAAACCTATCTTCCTAACTGAAAATGGCAAAGCAGGAGAAGCAGAAACAGACTCTCTTTCACAGAAAATAGGGAGGAATATTGCATGAGTGCATTCTTGGGTATATTTCAGAAAGAGGAAAAATACCTTGATCAATAAGTATTTGAGAACAGAATGAAAGTTACTTTCCTCTGGGAGGGAGGGGGAAGGAAAAAAAAGTCAGGAGGTGTACTCCCTAGCCTCTGCCATGAGAAAAGGAAGGGAAAGAAAACACAGACCTTCTCAAGATCTCAGAGAGCATGATACATTTTCTCCTGTTAGCCAAGTAAAGTGAGATAGAGTGCCGTTACTGTGCTGTTATCACAGTGGTGTATCAGGATTACTCTGTGGCTTCTGTGATGCTTTCTGAAGGCAACAAAACACAAAGGATTGTACCTTGCCCCTTTTTTTGAGTTGCTTTCTCTCTTCAATTGTGGTGAGATAGTTCACTGCTGCATATTCGATGACAGACAGGAAGACAAAAAGGAAGCTGATCCATAAATACACATCCACAGCCTTTATGTAAGACACTTGAGGCATTGAGGCACTTACTCCTGTCATGATGGTTGACATTGTCAGCACTGTTGTTATACCTGCCAGAGAAAAAGGGGAGGTTATCATAATACTGGCCAGCTGGCTCTGTTTAGATCATTAACATTGCTTGGACAGCACAGCTTTGTGAGGGCATATGATTGACGCTGCCTTTAACTTCATTGCACAGGCTCTGAAAAGCGGAGTGAACCATGAAGGACTTATCACATACAATACTGAAACCGGTAAATCATCTCTCTGCTCAGGCTGTGCAGTTAGAGCTGTGGCACACGAGGTTCGAACAGCAAGGACACAGCGCTGGTGACTCTACAGCATAAGGAATGCGTTTCTGTGACAGCTTTGGGTACTGCTATGGAGAAATGAAAGTGAGTTTGTGGTCTCCCCTCCCTTCCCAGAGCCAGGGTCTCTGTTACGCACTTTATTGGCCTGAAGAATCACTAAAGAATCACCAATTTCCCTCCTAACCCCGTCTCAAGTTGTACTTCTTGAGAACATACATCAGCTTGTGTATTTCTGTCATAACTCCTTGGCTCTCTAAAAACACTCCAGTAGCAAAATGCTATATCGATTGAAACTAAGAAATATTTTTGTTGACTTCAGTGTGTCCAGAATTTTATGCTCCTCTTTTTGATCTCTCCTCTTACATGCAGCTATTCATCTAATTTTGTTTTGCTCTGTCTCAGGGGAAAACAAACAAACACTATACATACAAACCATGAACAACCAACACTAAACCAGGCCCTGTTTTTAAAGAAATAAGTGTTACACTGGAAATTAAGACATCTCAATTGATAGCATGGCCTTTCAGCTGGGTCTTGTAGCCTTTTTCCAGTTTCATGCTAGTTCAAGTCCAGTGGAACATACAAGTTTTCCCTTTCCCTCTCTGCAGGTTCCTTTGGCTGAAGGGTGGAGTTTGAAATATACCATATAAGAGAAAATCTGTTTATTTAAAACATGTATACTGTAGGCTAGGGAGCTAAACTTTTAAAACTTTGTTGTTAAAATTGCCTATAAATTATGTATGCTTATGCTAATGAAGTGTGTGTTATTCATAGAATTCCTGATGCACAGCCTCCTGCAGAAATCCATATATAAATTAAAGAACATGATCAGTAAAACCATCTTGACAATGTTACAGATGGCCTACTGAGAATTAAAACTTTGTTTTTAAAGATAATTTTTTTACAAATAGAAGGAATTGGTAGATGCATTAATAAAAGTAGGTAGGAGGTACCATAATTTGTTTTTAGACTAACAAATAGATTTATATCTCATGTATTAATAGCTTTAGACAGTGCCAACAGAAAGGGATCTGAGGTAGCTACAATCCTATTTTTTGTAGATTGATATCTCTATAGCTAAAAATTGAGGGCTTCCACAGTACATGCAAGTTTCTTAAACAAAAATCCTCAAATTTTCAATTGTTTAAGAAATATGGCAACATGCACTTGGCTTCTGGGACTCCCACCAGTGAGAACCAACAACAGGAGCTTCTTTACTAGTTCTTGAACCAACAGTTGCAGGACTCATATGCATTATGATTATACTAGATATCTTAATAAATTTCCATCCAATTTTCACAGAGATGCTAATCTTTGAAAAAAATGTACTGAATCCAAGGCCATCAGCATTAAATTCCAACAAAAGGCAGCCTCGAAGCGGTATAATCCGATTCATCACTGAGAAAAATAATAACTTTATGAAAAAAACACCGTAATTCATATTTTTCTTCTGAGCTGTGCTGTTCAGAACTGAAAGTGTGAGAGGAGAAAGATGCCCAGCTTATTCCTTGGCTTCACAGAAGCCTGTGTGCCTTGCAAAGTTAAGGCACCAAAGTGCACATTTTCAATGTGCCTAGCAAAGAACGGCTTTGCTGCATAGGACAAGTCAGGAAACTGGTTCCAAGTTGGTAGGAAGATATCAAGTCTTTCTGGAGAGAAAGCAGAGCTGCCAAGCTTTTTAGGTAGACTGTGCTAAGCCTATTAAGTATCTCCCATGAACCATGGATTTGGGGAGGGATCTGACTACCTGTCAGTATCTGTTACTTGGCTGAGAAGAGGGGAGGAAAAAAACAACCCAGTCTTTGAAAAAAAAATAAAAAAAAATAATTAAGTAAAATGCTACATAGAGAAATCTATAGAATCATCCCTTTTTGCTTCTGTGATGTGTGAGCTCTTTTGTAATATAGCAAAGCCAGTCTGAACAAACATGCCATTTCCTAATGTAGAGGTTGACTGAAGGAGTCTGTGGTAGTGGCAACAGTGGCAATAATAGTGTTATTCAGGCAATTACCTGATATATTTGCTCATGTCCTGTGTAAATAAAAAGTTAGGTAACTCCCAAACCTCTCCCCTATTCATTCTATACCTCCCAAAAGAATATACAATAAAGGTTTACCTAGTGATACTCTGGCAGGAACGGCTCTTCTGTCAATCCAAAATGAAACCCAAGACAGCATCACCATCAGCATGGCTGGGAAATAGGATTGTAGCACAAAAAAGAAAATGTGTCTCCGGAGTGCAAAGTTTATAAAAAGTCGATTGTACCAACCTATTGAAAAAAGAGAGAGGAACAGTTTGGGAGAAGAGATCTGTGTTAATTTGTGAGTTCTGCTCACTGTGTCCATATCAATAATAGTAAATGCCTAAGAAATATTGCCACCACCTTGGTTTTATATAGTGTGTTACAAACTATCCATCATACCTTATTAAAATATTGCTGCTTTGAGAGTGAAGCATCAATACTGTTTTATAATTTAAGTTAGAAAATTAAAAGGAAAAAAAAAAAAAGTAAATAGACTTCAAATCAAACTGCCGGGAGAATACAGACAGAATATAATTGTCTAGTTCAGCTAGGACAGTGAAGCAAACACCCTGAGTCCCCCAAAAAGTAGCTTGCCTTCTCTCACTCTACGAATACTGGGCAACAAGCAACACTTCTACGGTCAGAGGGATTTGCCTGCCCAGCCTTGACTTTAGAGGGAAGGGTGCCATCTAGTGAATGTTGAGGCGTGCTCTGCCTGTGCGGCAGAGCATGTATGCTAAAGCTGCGATGGGAGGGAAATAAGGCAAGAGTGGCCAACTGTGCAGCATCTGCCTGTCCAGTACAGCTAGAGACACCAATAAGCCTTTATGGAGTAGTCATGCCATCACAAAGAACCGCTTTATAAAAACTAATATCTCAACAATAACCCCATCTAATATTGGAAACCCCCTGTGTGTTTCCCGTCGTGGAGAAGGTGTTGTCCCAAAAATTGATTTAAATTTTTGTTCCTTTGGAGGTCAGGGAACTCTGAAAGCCTAAATGCTATGCATGTGTAGTTCACTGAGATTCACAGGACAGGGTATGTAGAACCTAAAATACAGAAGGCTGCTTTGTGAGCAGCAGCATTTTTGTCCATTTTTGCCTGACACTATTCAGTGGGAGATGGCTTCTCTTAAGAGTTGTGCTGGTTGTTCCCCACTGTTACTTACTTGAGGGGGGTGGAGTCTGTGTGTAATAATTTTCTTCCAAAAAGAAGCAAAATAAAAGAACAAGAGAAAAGTGGAATCTCCTGACTGAAACAAAACCTCAAAGCTAAATAAAAGTATCTGTCCACAAAAGACAGTATTCTAATTGGCAGATGTCATGCACACATTTATTCAGGTACTTCCCAGTGGTCTCTGCAACTTAAAAGAAGTCTTTCACCTTTACCCTGCTGGGCAAGCTCATCATCAAAACATCTGCATGTAAGTGTGAAACAGTTATACTTTGCAAAATCAAACATGCTGTGAAAGTGCTGCAAAGACCTGGATACAGGGTTGTTATGAGGTTGCACTGTTGTGCACAAGGCTGTATTTGCTTCTGTAAATATTTTTTTTATGAGAATAGCAAGGCAGAAAGAAGCCAGCTGAGTTCCTGGAACCCAGTTACAACACACAGTGATAGCAGTTGAGTGAAAAATGTTCTGGACTCCTTCTTGCAACAAGGACAAATTTGACAGTTCTCAGCAAAGCCCAGTTATGAGGTAAGGTGTCACTTGCCCTTCCCTCACATGACAGTGGCTCTTGAAAGCTGCAGCTCTGTTCTTAGCTCATACATGAGCAAGAGATAAGGATGAAGAACCTGATCAAGCTGTGAATTCCTCATTGCTTAGGCTGCTTCGTAATTGAAACTGGAATTTCTGCATTCAATATAAGCCACGCCAAACTTGAGTGGCTCCTTTTTAAGTGCAAAAATAAGCTATCCTGTAAATAAAATAGACTAAATAAACCTATTTGCTGCTTTCCTGTATGTCTTTTTTTCCAAAGTGTCATGCATATATATATATATACACACATATATATGTATATATATAGTATATGGAATAATCTCTATTTTATTAATCTGCCTTGATATAAAGGGCAATATCCACACTGAAATGAATCGACCCAGACTGGACAGTACAGTAGCAAGCATGCTATTTTATCTAGTTAAAAACAGAGTACTTACATATAGAGTACTTCAAAATTTATAATTGCGTGTACAAATACAAAGAAAATAAAACCCACCTTGCATGAAATCAATACTATAAGAAACTCCTAAAGCCTTATGTAGTTTGCCAGAAAGTATAGCTCAAGATCTATAGGGAGAAATAAAAGCCTGTCTGGGTCAGATACCTGTATTTAAACAATGTAGCATTTTTTTTCTGACATTTTGCAGCTCCAAACATGTGAAGATTTTAGACAATACAATATACTGGGGTTTCTCTTCTTTGCTTTCTAGTACTTGGCACTTTAGGGCTTGAATTTTCAAGCTTTTCTGTATAACCAGGACTCAAAGATTCCTATAAACCAAATACTCCAGTGACTTTCAGAGAAGCACCATGATTTTGCAAGAGCTCACAACAGCATATATTTGGTTGTTGTGTATTTTTTTCAGGTTCTTTTTGTCAGATGTTAAGTTACAAGTATTATTATGGCCTCTTCTTCCAATATCAAGAAAGTGTTCCGTCTGTAATATAAAGAGAACTGAGGACCTAGGCCGACAAACCAGTGCGATTGTGACTTCATTTTAAGTGAGATCTCTGAGCAGTAAGTCATTTATTAGCAACAAATTTGAACGAGAAATACATTCTGCATGATTGTGTCCTGAGCTTCTCTCTTCTAATGATAGGGGCTTACTGTACCAGTACTGCTGTAAAAAGCTAGTCCACTGGAAGCACTGAATTCTTCGATGAAAAACTGGGAGAGGGAGATGTGCTCATCTGTGCTCAGGGACTTGTTTCCGTGTTTCCAATATAACATCAGATCATCTTCATTGTATGCATCTATGAGAGAGTAAAATGTGAATCACCTCATCTGCTGGAATAATGCTTCTGTTTTCTTTTCTTAGGGATAGGAGACCACTCAAACAATCTGGGGAGACCACTCTAATTTGGAAAAACCCCAAAGAAACACATTTTTCACATAAATTTGCCACTTAGTTGACATGGAAAAATCTGCAAAGACCAAATTCCATCTTGTTCCAAGTGGAGCCCAGTCCTGTGCCCTGCCAGCAGCTTACCTGACAGATGGGGGACATGGGCATGCCTGGGGTCACAAGGCACATAGGATCAGAGCTCTGGGGCTGCCACACTCAGCAGACTGCATGTTATAGCTGGGAGTCTGTTATCTTTTTCAAGACTAAACAACAAACCAGCATCCCAGTTTAACCCATAATTCAAATAAGAATAAATGTTGAGGTATTAAAAGTTTCTGCAAAACAGAATTACCTTTTGTTGTCCAGCTCTACAGCTTACTATAGACAATTGAGTCAGCAGTGAGAAAGCAGGCATTTCACAGTAACACAACACTCATTTTAGTTTTTCCACAAGGTCAAATATTGACATCATGTTTTAGTTTTAACTTGCACTATTTTCTCAGACAAAAGCAGGATTTTTGACAGAGGGAACATTTTTAGATTTAGACATTCAAATATTAACCCAGTCAGAACAAACCATCATGTTTTTTCTGTCCTCCAAAAGCTCACTGATTTGTGGAAAGATCCCAAACTGGCTACGGTTTAGTATGTACTGATTGATTGGTTCAGGTCACACATGAAGATAAGCAAAAAAGGTATTATAAACAACATGGAGTGCTGGTGAGAAGGCACATGTGAAGAACAGGTACGAATTAAACTTACAGCTTTCCAGTTCTAAAGAACAGTTCTGAGTGTCCAGAGGAAACCTACTGAAATCCATGAAACACATAGCAGAAACTGTTATTCTGCAGAAAGGAACAGAAAAACAGAAATTAAACAAAAAATTTCACACTTTCTTAGGACGGTGGGATCTTAGTGAGATCTCCAACCAATCTGCTGTTCAGAATCCTAATGACTGAGTTTTTCTTCTTTTTTAGATGCTTCTAAAATGGCTTCAAAATCATGAGATAAAACTAAATCAGGGAGAGAACATATTTTTTTTAAACACAAATAGTCTTTCTTATTAAGTACATTACCTTTCATTTTTAAACCTTTACTGGCCTGATCCTTCATTAGCCTTTCACGCATTTAGCTTTGAAGAGTTATGCTTATGAAGATTAACAAGGGGAACTCACATTTCTTGGCTGGGTTTCTTATAGATTGAAGTACAAAATATTACAGGTTAGAGCAAATATTATTCCAAGTGCTATTTTCTCAGCTAGAATGGTTATAATATTTGATTGCACAAAAAGATAAGCTGCAGTTTCTGGAAGACTACTTTCCTCTTCAACACTATGGAAATGCCATATACTCTAAAAAACGTAAGGAAATCTAGGTAAAGACATTATTTTGCATTCCATCTGTGTTTTCACAAATGTTTAGAAGATAAATGTCCCTTGACATTTTAACCAATAAACAAACAAAAAGGCTAGGGGCAGCAATTTAAGTATGATAAATATTGCCCAATTTCCCTTTCTTGTCACAGCTTGCATGTCATTTGATCTTGTTTGTCATTTGTTTCACTTTGATTTTTCAGTTTTCCCCAAACTGAATCCTACAGGGATTTAAGTGATAAGAGCTATACTGGGTATATAAGTGATCTTTGAAAACTTGTGATTGGTAATCACACTGTAGCTGAATTTTTATGTGTAGGATTTGACTGGCTTGAAATGAGATTGTAAGAGTGGTACATCCTCAAAATCATGCATAAGACTTCCACATTTTAGCTTTTGACTAAAGGATCAGGGGAACAACAAGAAAACATTGATTGAAAAAAAATACTATTTCAGCAGCAAATCTGGATTTTTGTTCCACTTTGCTTCAATAAAATCCTGGATGCTAGGCACTGAAGAAAAACTGTGGAATACGCAAATTTCTTGCACATAAGTGTTGGGAATATAAACTACCCACTGCTTGTAAAACTGGCAATACAAAAAGGATGTTCTAATAAGCATTGGATTCTTTACGAACACATGCATTACCACCACTCAGGCTAGACATACATTGCTTCACTTTAATCATTTTAAAGCTTGGTTCACCAGCCTTTAGATCGCCCCTTTCCCTGCCATTCAGTTTGATACTTCACCCCTCCAGCAAGCTGACAATATGTTTGCCCATCTTATGTGTCTTCACCACCCTTCCTTTCCCCAGCTGAATGTACATCACACTCCTCACATTAGAGAGCCACTGCTGTAGGCCTTGGTATAGTAGTATAGTTCCTCTGATCCCTCTCTCTTTCTCATGAAGCATGGAAATGAACATAGCAATAAAATGCATACTTCACCTTGTTGTTTCTTACTGGTCAGTGTGATTCTTGAGCATAGACTATTTTAAAGTGGCATACAGCTGTTGCCGTGAGGGTTTCTTCATGAAAGAGTAGATAAATTCGTCAGTGTTTGAACAGTTACTACATAGCCGAAATCTCAAGTGTTTGCATAAATCTTAAGACTATCCAGAGCAGATGAAGTATCACCTCTGTGCACAGCCTAATTAGTAACAAACTGGAGAACTGTGATTTCTGCAATGCACAGGCCTCAAGGCCTTTACCCTAGGGGGGAAATTTCTTCATTAAAATTATTTCTGCCACATCATCCAAATCTGCTTTATAAAGAAAAGGGGTAACATGTAGATAAAAGGGAGACACATTTGATGACCTTGCTGTTGCAATCCTGGAACAGCTGTCTGACTTTCCAGTTCATCATAGTCACACACCTGTCTAACAGTGATGGCATCAGTACCAATAATCTGCTCTCCCTGCCTATCTGGAGCCCAGATTAATATCAACGGCATGTTTACAGGTATTGCAGGTTAAAAATAGCTGAAACAGACAGTTTTAAAATACTCAGGGGAAAAAAAAAAAAACTTTGCTTTCTTTGCTAATAATTTTGGGCTTTACTCAACAGTAAAACTACTGTAATATTGCTAAAACCACTGGCAATGAATTAATACTTGAAAAACTTCAGCACTATTTACAACATGAAACAACTGCCATTATTCTGTGACAGGAAAAAATATGTGAATGATAGAAAAATATGCCATCCATATATTATCAATCCTAAATTTATTTTCCTGCTGGTACAGACAGTGGTCATCAGTTCCCAGTATCTGATGTCAGAGGATTAATGTCAGTACAGTATCAGAATCTTAACTGCAAGTATTTCCAGTAATTTCTCAGTGTACAGACTATTGTTCCACACTTACAGTCATTAATTTTCTTATAAAAGGGTATTGTTCTTACCGTAGACTGAAGAGTACATTGCCATCAGGGTATACTCGGAGCATGATGTTTTCCACAGTTGTATCATGGATGAAAGATCTTTTGGAGTGTACAAAAAACACATCAGGTACCCAGATCTTTTTAATCAGTCTTCCATCAAAAGTCATACTTTTGTTTTTGTTACTACGAAATGAAAGTCTCTCATCCTTCCAGTAATGTCTGAGATACAAAGTCATTGTGAAGTCCTTTGTTTAATTGAAAATAAAAGAAGACAATGTTTTATTCACATACAATAGAAACAGTACAAAGTAATCAACTCATGTAAAGGATCAGTTTCTTCTCTGGATATCATCTGGAGGATCCTCAAGGAGAGGAATCAAATGCCACTTGATGAGTTTAGATATGGATTGGAACTACCTCTGAGATACTGGCTGTTTGCCTTGTCACTTGTGTGAGTCTGAGTTTCATACTTCATTTATACTTAGATAAGATTTCAGTGGCCTGCTGGATTGGGCAATCAGTGAGGTGAAAAAGAAACTTTAAAACCAATCAAAGGCAAATGGAAAGGGGTTTCCTATGGAAGTCTTTGCAAGCTCTTCTCAGAATGGACTGTGGCTCCTTTACAAAGGGATTAATTTGAGTTCTTCATGAGCCTTAGGACAATTTGTAAAATCCATTAATTTGTACAAATATTGGGATTTTAATTAGTGTATTTATTAATGAAATGCATAATAAACAATATTATTAATTTCCTAAGAGTAAATAATTACATTTTACAATAATTCTATCTTTTTAATATGAAATATTATTACAAATATTTTATCATCTTATTTAGAGTAATAACGTAGCTGAAAATACACATGTGGAAAGAGATGGAGAGGATGCTGCAAATCCAGTCTGAGCTTCTCCACAGCCTGACTGCTCTGTGCTCACCTATTTAAGTTTTGCATTATTAGACAGACATAATTTCTCTCCATAGAACAATTACTTCGTATAAGAATACTGGGAAGATAGCTGGGTCTTTCCTTGTAGTATGATTTTATGCCCCTGTAATATGATTTTATGATTTAGGTAGGTTTGCAAAGGAATGCAGGGGTTCATACTGACAGATCCCACTGCAAACTCAACACCTATGACTAGAGCTACACTCACTGTGAAAAGATACTGTCAACAAGATCTCTTTGCAAAGTTAACATGCCCTGCTATTCTAGGAAGGAGCAACTTGGCACTAATGTCTGGGTGGCATTATTAGTGACAATTTCAGCTGAGTTATGAGCAGCCTGCATTCCAGTGCTACAGGTCCTTGACTGCAGCAAGGGTGTCTCCTTCCTGGCACCACTTCTTGAAGTGACTTTTCTATTTCCATTTGTTATGGCCACAGCTCCACCGTGTCAGAAATGATAGGAATATTCAGATCTGCATAAGTAAAGGAAGCAAAGAATGTGAAGCCACATTGTCTAATGTGCAGAGCACTAAGAGCTTATGTGGGAGCCCATGGGGCTTACTAAATGGCTGGGGTTTTCAAATCAGAGCACTATCTACTCTGATCTGTTCTGCTTGCCCAGGGAGAAGTTCAACATATGCTCTTCTGTAACACTTACTTTAAATTACTTACGTGCTTCAAGGCAAGGTTGTGTTCTTTAAGAATTTGCTTTCTTTAGCTGTATTATTCTATAACATCCAGCTGGCTGTTTCTGAGCCCCTGAATTTTGGCTGAAATTCTTTATTCCAGTTCTGCTGACCAACTTACCATGTCAACTTCAGATATGCTGTCAATGCTTTCTACCTGCACATCAATGCCCACAGGTATTGGTGACCCTTCAATGTAACAGAATGGAAGAGTGGTGAGGAGCATAAATCCATATTTTTTAAGGGAAAACTGTGTATTAGAAACATACAGAGAGCAACCCATCCCAGCATTTATTATGATCTGTTTGCCTTAGTACACTGAATGAGAAAGTTCATGTCAACAAAGTTAAAACCCAATGCTAAATAGTTGTAAAAATAAGTACAAAATCTTCAGTGATCTTTTTGCAGCCAGACTAGTTGTTATTGGCATTGCGGCTTGGACAGCAGTGACAGCTTCCTTGTGGTGCCAAAGCTAATGAACTCCTTGGAGTGCTTTTTAGAACTGTCATAAGGAAAAGCTGAGTAAATATACCAAATACCTCAAAGATTACAAAGCTTACCAGTTCTTATTCCCACACTTATAAACAAAAAATCTATTATGCCTCTTAATTATCTTTGGTTACTTAACTATTTAAAGTTTGGCATAAATATTTCTGAAAAGTGATTGCTTGCTCACTACATCATAAGGGAAAAACTGTACACACACAAAGTATTTTCTCTGATGGAGTGTTGTGTATTACTGAGTACATAATTTATTATCCAGTACAATACATACCAAACTGCACTAGATTACTTTATGTTATATACTACCCCACTATTTCATGCCACTGGAAAAGGCCATGAGTTTATAACATGATGGTATCTGAACAAATTATAAAAACATATTTGCATTTTTACAATAAAGTGACTAAAATCGATTAAAAATTACAGCAAAATAGAAAATTATTTCCAGTCTCTTCAGTATACAATATCTAGAATGAAGGATCTAGTTCTATATGGATTAAGTACCTGTGTGATTTTCAGCAAGCATGTCATTCCATTAAAGCAATTGACTAATCACTACCTTACAGAAGAGAGGAAGAGAGAGAGGTGTGCATATACATCTATACTGCCCCCCGAAGAATATTCTGCATTTGGCATGAAAATCTATAGCAAATATTGCACATGAGATTCTAATTACATTTGTTAAAAATAGCCCATTAAAATATTTTCAAAGTACACATTTAAAATAAGCCGGTAAAAAACATGAGTACAAGGAAGTCTGAACAGCAGGAGATAGCAACAGTCTTTTTAACTTGTCTTTATCTTTTTCTTGTGATTTCATTTCATCAGTCTCAAGCCAAAATTGTCCAGAAATATCACTTTCCTGATAACCAACCACAATACTGTGTCTCTTTTTGGTATTATCCTTAACATAGCAGCCATTGAGGATTACACAGCTGCCTCCAGTTCTTACCGGTAGAGATCTTGAACTATTTTTGAGGTATTTTAAAATCTGTCTCTGTAATCTCTTGATTTGACTTGTATTTTTTAATGGGGAGTTTGGCCCTGCACAGAACAGATGAAGATGCATTGTGAATGGGAAAGCAAGGTAAAATGTGTTCAGAGTTAGCAAGGTACACAGGAGCATGCTTCTGCACTGACAAGAGCTGTGCTGTCTGACTCAGAAATCATGCCTCCCTCTGAGAGATTCCAAATGCATTGTTCAGTCTGTTAACCAAAGCTCAAAACAGCATTCAGGACTTCAGACAGCAAAGTTCAGTCAATTAATTTATTGGTAAAACACTAGACAGCACTCTCCTTAAATAATTGGCATGATGCTAATGGGATGGAATACCCTTGTTGATCTGGATGTCAGTCAAGCTCTGCCCCATCTCTGCCCTCCTTCCTCAATGCCTCACACCTGTGGGCAGAGTGCTCAGAATGCCCTTGGCTCTCAGACCAGAGCAATTAAAAACATTAGCTCTGTGCTGGGGTGTTATCTGCTTGTTCTCAAACTAAGTGCAAATAGTGAGTGTGCTAGCTGTGAAAAAGAAAGGTTTCTAACTGCACAAAGAAAATTTACCCATTTTCAGTCGAACCAGTACACAAGTAAAGGGAGAAGGAGGCGAGCATGGATGTGTAAGAAGCTCCTGTCAAAGCTCAGATGGAAGGATGTTTATGTAATGTGGAAAAGGGACAGACCACCTGGGAGGAATACAAGCAGGCTGTCAGAGTATGCAGGGATGCGGTGAGGAAGGCCAAAGTCCTCTTGGAAGCAACTCTCACCAGGGATGTCAAAGACAACAAGAAGGGCTTCTTCAAGTATATCAGCAGCAAAATGAAGGTTAAGGAAAATGTAGGTCTGCTGCTGAATGAAGAGGGTGACAGATGGTACAGAGAAGGCAGAGTTACTGAATGGCTTCGCTTCCGTCTTTACTACTAAGACTGACCCTTGGGAATTTGAGACCCTAGAGATACGAGAGAAAATCTGGCAAAAGGAAGGTTTTCCCTTGGTTGAGGAGGATCAGGTTAAAGATCACTTAGGCAAACTGGACATCCACAAATCCATGGGCTCTGATAGGATGCACCCACGAGTGCCAAGAGAGCTGGCAGATATTACTGCTAAGCCACCCTCCATCATCTTTGAAAGATTGTGGAGGACAGGAGAGGTGCCTGAGGACTGGAAGAAAACCAATGTCACTCTAGTCTTCAAAAAGGGCAAGAAGGACAACCCATGAAACTACAGGCCAGTCAGCCTCACCTCCATCCCTGGAAAGGTGATGGAACGACTCATTCTGGATGTCATCACCAAGAATATGGAGGAAAAGAAGGTTATCAGGAGTATTCAGCATAGGTTCGCCAAGGGGAAATCATGTTTGACCAACCCAGTAGCCTTCTATGATAGTATGACTAGCTGGGTAGATGAGGGAAGAGCAGTGTACATTGTCTACCTTGACTTCATCAAGGTTTTTGATACCGTCTCTCACAACATCCTCATAGGCAAGTTCAGGAAGTGTGGGCTGGATGAATGCACAGTGAGATGGATGGAAAACTGGCTGGATGGCAGAGCTC
Source organism: Streptopelia decaocto (assembly GCF_964273445.1). Taxonomy (NCBI): domain Eukaryota; kingdom Metazoa; phylum Chordata; class Aves; order Columbiformes; family Columbidae; genus Streptopelia; species Streptopelia decaocto. The sequence continues at coordinate 88,494,691 of NC_138663.1, read as the reverse complement.
AGAGGGTTGTGATCAATGTTGCAGGGTCTAGTTGGAGGCCTGTAGTTAGCGGTGTTCCCCAAGGTCAGTATTGGGTCCAGTCTTGTTCAACCTGTTCATCAATTACCTTGATGAAGAGACTGAGGTACCCTCAGCAAGTTTGCTGGGAGGAGTGGTTGATACAGTAGAAGGCTGTGCTGCCATCCAGTGAGACCTTTACAGGCTGGAGAACTGGGCAGAGAAGAACCTGAAGTTCAACAAGGGCAAGTGTAGGGTCCTGTACCTGGGGAGGAATAACCCCAAGGACCAGTACAGGTTAGGGGCTGACCTGCTGGAAAGCAGAATTGCAGAGAGGAACCTGAGAGTCCTGGTAGACAACAGGTTCACCATGAGTCAGCATGGCCAATGGTATCCTGGGGTGCATTAGGAAAAGTGTGACCAGCAGGTCAAGGGACATTATCCTCCCGCTCTGCTCTGCTCTGTTGAGGCCACATCTGGAGCACTGCATCCAGTTCTGGCTCCAGTTTAAGAAGGACAAGTAACTACTGGAAAGAGTCCAGCAGTGGGCTACAAAGATGATTAGTGGCCTGGAGCATCTTTCTAATGAGGAAAAACTGAGAGAGCTGGGTCTGTTCAGCCTGGAGAAGAGAAGGCTGAGAAAGGATCTTATTTATGCTTAGAAATATCTCAAGGGTGGTGTCAAAAGGACGGGACCAGACTTTTTCAGTGGTGTCCAACAATAGGGCAAGAGTCAATGGTCACAGACTGAAGCATAGGAGGTTCCATCTGAATATGAGGAGAAACTTCTTTACTTTGAGGGTGACTGTCAACCCAGAGAGATTGTGCAATCTCCTTCTCTGGAGATTTTCAAAACTTGCCTGGACACATTCCTGTGCAATCTGCTGTAGGTAAACCTGCTTTAGCAGGTGGGTTGGACTAGATGATCTCCAGAGGTCCCTTCCAACCCCAATAATTCTATGATTCTGTGTTTCTGTGAGACATCTGCCCTAGATGTTGACTCGCAAGAATATCAATGAATATATTCAGCCAGGCTTCTTCATGCAAACCAATAAAAAATGTTATGCCTCTCCTAAACCAGTTTTGACCACTTCTTGTCTTTGTTTTGACCACACCACAGAAACAGTTTACTTATGCTAAATACCAACTTGTGGCAAGTACTGGTACAAAAATGCCTGCTTGTAATCTAAGTGGAGTCATCCTCTCACTATTCCACTGAAATCTAAACTATCTTGTAAACTAAAGACAGGTTTGGCCTAAGTAGAAGTCAATGTGGGATTTATACATGATGTGAACATCATTCACAAATGGCATTCACACATCATTTAAATGCAAACACTGCAGAAAGCTGAGGTGTTTTCTATCAAGCTCCTCATTTGCATGATGAAACAGGAGAAGACTACATTGCAGAGCTGACACCCCAGTACACAAAGCAGGGGGACCCAGGGAGCAGGCTAGCCGTAGAAGCACCACACTCCAGCCCAGGAGCATGATCAGTACAAAAGCTGACTAATATGTGAACAGCATTGAAGACAGACACCTGGCCCCAGCCCGGGGCTCCCTTTGAAGTCCACATAGTGTAACAGGCACTTTCTAGATTTCTAACTGGGTTGAGGTGACTTGTGCCTTGGGAAAACCTGTTGGTTACCAGGGTTGCTTAGAGTGAAAGCAAATAGGCAGATGAACTTTGTATTATCCAACGTTACCCACCACAAAGTTTCAGCTTCTTAGTATTCTAAGTGGGTCCAAACTGTTGCCCTGGGACTATGGCAGAGGCACATGCTGTATATTGGAATTGCTCATCTCTGAGCAGACATTTGATCTTAACTGGTATTACTAAAACTTCGGAGGATGACTTACTTGACTAGCATGTTAAAAACAGTGGGTTTAGTTCTATTTATGTAGAATTATGTGGGTGGTAGGAGAGGAAAGGGGAGCAGCTCTGTACAAAATTATAGCGTTATCAGTTTCTGAGTCAAGGACAAGTCTAAAGCAAATAAAGTTAAATATCAACCAACAACATTCTTCAAACAGGCAAGGAGATACCCACAAATCATATCATGGAATAGAATGACTGGCTTTCTAAGTACACATATATCATGTGTAGTGAGGAAAAGGTTTTTCTTAGTGACAGCTGCTCAAAGGGTGATGATGGCAGTCCTAATACTTTCTTGGGATTTTCAAATATTACAGATACTTTCCTACCCCAACAAGCACTATTCCAGCATGGACACGATTTCATTTAACAATTCACCTCATCTCAGCAGATACAAAGGAACTGATCACAGAACTGGAAATTAGAGGCAGCTTGTGATTACGTTGGTTACATGTGCACAAACTGAAGTGCCAGTTATATAAAAATACACACAGAGGCACTTCGTTCTTTGAAAGGACAGCTTGCACTAAGTGGGGAACTGTTATAAAACCAAGTCACTAGGGACACTGATAGCATAAAAGACATCAAAAGCTATGGCCAGGAGAAATACAGTAGATGGTTCTAAAGTGAATTAAATAAAAAGGGAACCATTACCATGAAATTTGTTCCTCATTATTTAGAAATGCTAGAACTGTGAAACAGACTGCTTAAAAAGAGATTCCTGTTCTCTATTTGGGGAAAGGCCAAAGACCGTGTTCATGCTGCTTAGTAAGAAAATCTTCAGTCTACTATTCACCATGGACAATTAAAACACATACCTTGACCCCAGCCCTGATCTATTATTGACAGATCATAGCAGCTGCAAATATTTTCTGCCCATTCTGATTCTACTTTGGCAATAAATGTAAGTAGATGACAAAGACCCTACACACTGCACATAAATGCAATCCCAGTCACTTCAGAGTGCTGTTCACGTTTCTAATCTAAACCATTTTTGTCACTAACACCATCTCCCTGCCTCCCAAGATGCATATTGGCCTTACTCTGGTCTAGGCCTTTTGAGGTTTGTAGTTTTCTGGGAACATTTCCTTCTGTGATTAAAACCCAACACCACTAGAAACAGTAATAATCAAATATTTGGAACAGGTTGCTGAGAACCATAATTTCTTCATCACTTGGATTTTTTTTTTTTTTACCATGATTGGGTGGTTTTAAAAAATACCATTTCTATAAGCATTGGAAGGGATCCTAGAACATCCAGAATAGTGATTTGTCTACCCCAATGCCTGCACCACAGCTTTTCAATCTCTGGCTGACCATCAGGCAACAACATCAAATTCACTTTGAAAAAAGTGACCATAGCAAAGCTGTGTATTTTTTTTTTCCCAGTATGAGAAAACTGGGGATGGCAGAGAGGATTTTGTTATTAAATTGAGCAGCTTCAGTTGCTTCTGGACCATTGCTACAAATCATTATTTTAGAGGGATTAGTGATTTTCACAATGGAGGCTCCACAGATTTTCAAGATAATTACTCCTCAGCAGAAAAAATAGAATTGTTTCAGATAGGTTTATCTTCACACAAGCCATTTCCAGTCTTTTAATTAAGAGGTTTAAACACAGCAAAAGAATTCCTTGATGAGCATGGAATTTTTTAAGAGATAGTATGATAGGCAAATTCTATAATACCCTTTTTAGAAGGGATATTATGTAACAAGGATATCCTTTTAGCAATTTAGGATCAATTTCCACAGTAATAACAACTGGTTTGGTGAATTCTATAGTATTTTTGTAATAGTCAGACCTTTGAACATGCAGTGGATTCCACAAGTGCTGAATTCAGGAAAACCAGCCACTGCATCCTGGTTGGCTTTGTAACAGTGTGTGCTGGAAAAACATTAGGTCTACAGAAAGGTCCCAGTAGGAGACAGAGACCAGGGAAGGATTAAGGTCCATAGAATTATCTTTTTCTAAACGAGGCTTGTGGGCCTGTAGAGAAAGAAAAGCAGATAGACCTGTAAACAAGCCCCAGGGAAGTGGAACTATGTAGATATATTTACTTTCCTCTACCAATGAGTGAAATAGCAGAACTACTGGCAATGGTATTTTCTTCTTGTTACCATTTTGTTTCTTTGCTCCTTATGTGAGAAATGAAGATGAACTGGTATCAACAGTAGCCAGCTCTTGGAATAGAAGAATTAGCAATGTAAGAGGAAAAAAAAAGAAAAAAAGGAGGTAGCACCTATTAGGGGTCTTGCAAATTGTGCCCCCGCCCCCCTACCCCCCCCACCCCCTCCCCCTTCCAAATTTTCCTCCTTTTCTGGACCCTATCTATTCCTTTCAGTAACACATGAGAAAAAGCCATCCCACTTTCATCTTGTTGACTCTTCTCTACCACAGTGAGAAGATATTTCTGACTTTTCAGGGAGGGCTGTAGCACAGAAAACAACTTGGTGCCAAAGAGCTATTAGAATTGCAGCATTTTTGAACATTAATTGGGCCATATTTTCTTTCCTTTTCCCTCCCTTTTACCTTCAGGTGAAATTAAATGTTACCAGTTTAGCTTGAGGAGAGAGGAAGCATAAGGGGGAGTGAGCTAATGGGATCTCTGATCCTCTGAAAATTTGGAATTTAGATTAGGGATAATTGCAGATTGAGATGCAAAAGACTGTTACCTCTTTACCAGCTAAACATTACCAAATTATTTTCTTTAACTAACACACTGTTAGCATAGGAAATCACAGGTCCTTAAGACACATGTAAAAGAAAAATGAAGTCATACTTCATTACATATACACAGCGAGAACTTGCATGTACACAGTGACAATGAGCATGTGGTTGCATTGCAAACTAGTTCAGAGCCTGCATGGAAGGGTTTTATTGTCAGGAAAACCAAGGCACAGAGGAATAAAAGAATGACCTCCTCTGCGTGCTAGTCTAAGATTTTTTTAAATGGAAATGTTAATTTTTAGTAAGTGGAGACAGAACTCAGGAAATCAAGAGCTCACAGCAATGACATCTGCCAGTATTTTGAAATAAGATAGTTCAGAAAATAATAGAATGTAGACAAAGAGATGTATAGTACAAAAGAATGTAACTTTCAAGTATTTCCAAGGATTCACTCTAACACCTCTATCAGTGTACACAGTTTTGGCTGCTAAGGCAGCCTGCATAGTGGCCCTCAGATCTGAGCTGCCAGAAGTCTCTGTTCATGTCTGATATTGGCCTGTGCTCACCCTTTCTCACAGAGTTTAAACATGGGGATGACCATTCCAAGAAGTGCTGGCAACATAATTTGATTTCTTACTTTTTCTCCAGTCCAAACTTAAGCTATCTTCTCATAGATTATCAGTTTATCAGGCTACTGAAAAGTCAGTTGAAGTACTTTAGGCCACTGTAGTACAAAGATACGTAAGTCACGAAAAGATCTGAGTTTGGGTCCACTGAAGGTCTTTTATTTCCTTTGGTAGGACCTGTGCAGACAGGCAGACAGCCTTACCAGAACTGGCAAGCATTAATATACCATTGCAGGACCCCTCACATACCCATCTGCTGGCCTTTATCAATGCTTCTGGAAGCAGCAAGGACTAAAGGTAATTCCTGGAATGTTCACTGATGCGGTTGGTAAAATGCTCGAGCAAAGGAAACATCTGTGCTCCTAGTCCAATGTCTAGTGGAATTACTCAAATCACTATGCTGGTTCAGATCTCTTTGCATCAGCAGGGGTCCATCTATTAGAGACTTCCAAACAAAAGAGGACCATGACATTACACAGAAGGCAACAACAACAAAATCCAAGAAAGAAAAGGAAAAAATAAACAGGCCCTGTCCCACTCTCAATAACCACCCAAGAGCCTGGCTTAGGGAATAAGTGAAATGTAAATTTAGGTTTTTTGAAGAACACTTGGGTGTACTGAATTATTGGTTTGCTTAACTCAACCCCACTGCATCATGAACTGCAGGCATAGTAGCATTTCTATAGCAAAAATGTCAAAATGGCTTGGTAACAGTTTGCTGGTTTTGCTTCATCTTGACACAGTATGCTTCTCAGACTTTGATCTCTAATCTGTTAATAAATTGGTGATGTGAGGACTAAATCTGAAAATCAAGAGTTAGAGAGTCAAATTCTGATTGTGCAGCTGGAATCGCATTTCAGTCAACAGAAGAATGCTGAAATGACACATAAATGACAGCAGAGCTGTGTCCATTTGGTCAAAAAAGGATTTCTTACCTCCACAGAGCAATTATATACTTTCATGAGAAAGCAACTGGCCATGTGAGCAAAGTCACAATTATTTCCAGTAACACTGCAGCTGGTAGCATCAGTATCCAACAGTTCTACATTCATTTCTCTCAGTTTTTTTCCTGTGCATGTTTGCTCAGTTTACAAATCAAATTCAGCATGTGCTGTCTCTGTTTTTCCTTTGTTACTTTATTATAAATACTAAAAACTCTGGCTCCTGTAGTCTGCCTCATTTACTTTGCATGTGTGGGGCTAAATGAAATCGAACAAGACAGATTTAGATTTAGGAGTTCCCTTCAGCACGTTCAACACAGCACAAATTTTCCAGCTGCTTTTTCTCCCAAACTGGTGCAAAGGATGATTGACCTTCTCAGGGAAAGGGTTTCAGTGGAGCTAGATTAACAAAGTCTGTCATTCCAACTCCCTTACATCCCCAGAAAATCGCAATAGGATATAGGAGAGGCCAAAACTTTGTTCTTCTAAAGGTAAAGAATAACTTTAAAATACTTGGGTTTGATCCAGCTGATTTGACCTGGTTCTTTTTTCTCCCATCAGTATTGCAAATTGATGCATTGTGCTGACCTGACTAAATCATACACTGTGGCATGTAATGGATCCAAGCCCTTTACGAATCCCAGTACTGACATGCTTCATCAGATTTGATTTTATCAAATCTAATTTTTTGTTTTTAACTAACCCAAAATTTCACCCACTTCAAATACATAAAGCCACAGTGTTTTAAGTCTTTATGCAGTTCAGAGCTATGTTCTGACTGCCGTGGCAATGACTGTAGCAATGGTATCTCTAATTTCATCTTCTCCTCTAGTTAAGTTTCCTTCTGCTGCACACTTAATCATCAGCTTTCTTCAGAGAAACCCATACTCTGTCTCTACTGTCATACAATAATCCTGGGCATGTTATTCAGGTTCATATTTCAGTTGGTGAATTTTGTCATTTGATGAAGTTATACTTGTGTACTAACTCACCGCCTCTTGTGAAAAACAAACCATTCTTTACTACTGTAACATTACTAAAGTCAGTGGTAATATAGGAATAATGGAGTATGAATTTAGGATTGACATTCATTTTGCTCACACTTCTTTCACTGTGTACCATAAAAATGTTAATGGATCTATGTTTTAGTCTTAGAGAGATTCATGCATGAGCAATCCATATATTAAGAGAGTTCAGAAAATTTGGAAGTGTGTGAACTATTGGATGTGACTGAAAAAAGTGCCTCCCATGCCACTATGGCATGAGGATAATAGAAGGAAAGCTGATGCACTGTTCTGCTGAAAGCTATTTCTGAAAGACAGGAGTACAGCTGAAATCCTACCCACGGCAATGTGAATATTGAGAGGCCTGTGCAATTAAGTCAGTGGAAAAACTACAGCTGGCTTCAATAGGAATTGAATGGGCTCAAAGACTAGTCATGTGAAAATAAAAGGACAAGGGGAAAAAGCCGGGTACAGATTTGCTGGGTGTAAAAAAAATCCTCACTGCCTGTGGAAAATTACAACTGCCAGATCACAGGGTATATTCTGAAAGCTGCTTTTATGTACATCATAAGTATTGCTTTCTGGGATGATCCAGTGATAAAGTATATCAGAAACTGTTGTTTGCTTTCATGGAAATGCTACTTCCTTTCTGAGATGACACTCTCAAAATTTTAAATTTCTTGTGTGGCAAAGCAGGTGGTAAAAAGAAGATTCCCAGACTAACACATATTAGACTAGACAAGTGTTAGGCAAGAGGTATCCAAACCTTTGTTGTCAAGAAACAGATGTATCTCAGCTGTTGTTCAAAATCAGGAACAATTTTTGCTCTCTGAGAAGACAGAATTTCTATAAACCCTTTCCATTCTCCCGGTATATTTGGAGAAGATTTTCATACGCCAGGTCTCCCTCCTGGCACACTTGCCAGGCCCCAGATCCCAGCAGCTGGTGTCAACAAGAATAGCTCCACAGACTTCAGCTGGCCTCTGAGATTTATGTTTGTTTACACAGCTGGTTATTGGTCCTCGTAGATATTATACTGGCTTCATAATCCAGAGCAGTTCAGTCTGTTTTCATGAATTGTGACCAAGGAACTGGTGATACAAAAGCTTTCTCATTTTACCTTTCGTGAAGGCGAGTCAAAATTGAATCCAAACTGTGAACATCTTATTGAATACTCCCTTTATCCACATGCAATTTAGTTAAGTGAAGAAATAATCATCATAGTGCCCAACAACACAGAAACCATATGGTAACAAAACTGAAGACCTGTGGGTAGTTTTTTAGATTTTGTACAGAGCAAACAGATATAGGAACTGATGGTTCATTTCAATCTCTCAAAACAAATTTGATGACTAAATAATTTGCTAATTTATATTAGACTATGCTGTTTACAGGGATACTTTAATCACTGTTCTCAAATAATTATATTCTAATAATACTTTTAAAAATTAGTTCTGAAAAGAAGACAATTTGAATGATTCCTCCTACTGATATGCTAAACACACAAAAAAGTCCCTTGCCTTCAAGTATTTCTAGGTTTCTTCTTCCTTTATTTCCTAAGGCACCACAAAAGAGGTGAGCTGCTATTAAGTGTCTCATTCAATTTTACGTGACACTGCTGGACAGAGCTGAAGTAAATTTCAGGGAGCGAATGAACTATTAACCAGCACAGTGCAGGTATGTGTTGCTTACCTCCAAATCCAGGTCTCAGTGCAAAGTCATGGTCCTCTATGCGAAGAAGCTGCTCAGATTTAAGTGGCCGCACTTTGGTGCTATCAAGTTTCCTCATTTTAATTTCTCGTTTGCTGTCATTTAAAAAAAAAAAAAGTAAGAAACTTCATTTTTTTTTCCACCTAACATTCAGAGTGCTAGTTACATGAAGCAGGGACTCAAGAATCCTGGACAGTTGAATCTGGTATAAGGGAAACAACTGTGCTAATAAAGTTAGAGAAAAATATGTTGGAAAAGGTACTGAAATCTGGTATGAGAATGCCCAGGTCCATGAGGAACACCAATTATATATAAAAAGTCCCAGAAAGCACAACCAGCTTTCTTCCATTCCCCTCAGAGATTGCATCTATCATTATATAAGAGATTATAGCTGCTTGGACTTGGAAATAACACCATGCATCCATGGTCTTAAACCACTTTGTACATTATCCATATTACAGTGACAATTAATACACTCTTTTTTTTTTTTTTTCTAGGAGCTCAAGTGGGTCAGTAATTTTTCAGAAGGACTGAGAAACTGATGGTCTTTGAACCAGGGACTTGTTTTTTGAGATCCTCTAAAACATCATTCAGATTTAGCCAAATTACTTGTTAGCTCATCCCCTTATTCAAGGCTCAGACATGCAGCATTTTTTTTTGCATCAAGAGCCCTACCTCTGCATTTTTCTGCCGGTCACACATACCTGACCCTCTGTATAGCACCAAGGCAACACAGTGCTCTAGGCAGGACACCATGAATTCTGTACTTCTTTCTGGTGACGCTGCTCACTTTCTTCCCTTCACAGGCAGCAGAGGGGTCTGGTACATACCCATATCACAAACGTATTGCGTTAAAACACAGACAAGCGCTACAGCCAGATCTGGTAGCTGGGAGGCACAGCCTTTAGAAACAATCTGTTACCTTATTTGGTTCTGCTACAGGGAAAATGCTATGATGCCTCCTTCCATTTCCACTTCTTGTTGCATGTCCTGCTTCAAGTGACTGACCCCAAGTAATAACAGAACTAGCCATAGCTTAGCTGAAGAATTACGCCTAGCTTTGGGCCCCCGTTTCAAGAAAGGCATGGGAAGACTGTAAGATGTGTAATTTAAGTTAGAGGAAGAAGACTGAGGGAACACGTCGCAGTGTTAGAATATAGTGAGCTTTTACAAGGCCCTTTGCTCCATGTCCACTCCCCAGTAGGACAAGCAGTGGCAACCAGGGAGCTCTGTGGTACACATTCAGAAAACCTTTCTCATGGGGAGAATAGCAAAACATGGGAACATACTGCCTGGACAGGTTTTGAGGCTCCTTTCACTCATGCTATTTAAGAATAGGTTAGACATATATTTGAAGGAATTACTCAAATACATCTGCTTTGCCACAGGCAAGGGACTCTCCCTAGACATAATTTCTTTCATTCCCTCTGTGATTCTCTGGGAACTTTGCTGCCAGCAACTCTAAATATTACTTTACACTGAATGATAGAATCTGTTCTGAAGATCTGCCTCGTAGTCAAACACTGCTTAAGACGAGGTATGGCATACCTTAGGATAAGGTATGTGCCTGTATTTTTTTTCCACATTTTCCCCCTTCTTTCTTAATCATGAAGTCCAAGAAATTACTTTTAAAATGCTATGTTACAGGAATGCTGAGGTGGCTTCTGGAATATTCAGACCATTGGGTTTGAAAAAATTAGTTTACTTGAGTATTCTTGAATGTCTCTGGCAGTGTTGTCTGAACCAAATTATCAGGGCAATCATGACCATCAGACATTTAAAATACAAACTTTAGTTTTTAAAGTATAAAAATTGTATGGATGCTGAAGAGAAATCCTGTGCTTCAGAGAATTAAAATCACCACAGAGCAAGCCTGTATCAGAGTAGAATGAGCAGCAGAACTGAACACCTGCAATGCTCTGCAATATATATATATATGAAGAAATTCTGCTGCTTGGGAACCAGTATAAGAGAAAATGATTAATTATGTTCAGAATGCAATTACACAGCTAATACAGTTTAGAAGCATTAGGTTATTTTTCATCACACATGCCAAGGAAAAAAAAACTGTTCGATGCTCCGATGATTTCACTGAAAGAAGGAGGCTAAAATGATGACACATCTATTACAGCTTCTTACTGGAAGCACATATGTGACTGAGGAAGACTTCTCCTGTTCATGAGAGACAAAACATAGGCTACCAGGGCAGCAATTTTTTCTTAATGAGCCACTGAGATGTTACAGGTTTTTGATATTCCATCTGTTTTCTTGGATGAGGACAAAATAAATAGCAATGCTGCATATATGAAAAGTATCTTTTGTGCCCATTTACTTGAACAGCCTCTTCAAGCTGGTGTTCTATATCCAAATGGTGGAGTAACTATAATTATTTCTACTTGCTATCAAAAGTGGTTGCTCAAGCTAGGCAAGATCTTGCAAGAGTCAGATTAGCACTTTCTTTACAAACATGCTGCACCTTCTCTTCAATACCTTTCTTTGGCAGAATATGTATTTTGAATTGTAAAGGAAAATAGGCTTACATGCAGAGATACATCCTCATGATATATGGAATTAACTTCATGGACACTGGTAACATTGCATGAGTAAAGGTACTAAATCTTAGAAAAAATCCATAGCATTTTCTAAAATTATTTAAAAATCACACTCTTCTGCTTCACATTTTTTCTCCTCCTTGACTGCTTCTCCTACCCAAGGCTAAGAAGTGTTCTCCAGAAGATATACCTTTAACATCAGCATCTGGACTCCAGATGTTGCTCCTTGGCCTGGAGTTACAGTATTAAATTGTCCTCACTGCAGCATTGAAGTTATTTAACTGATGACTCAAAAGGAATCACATGGATCTATCTGTTTACTCCCCATAAATCCTGGACCCATATCTAACTGTTGATCAGCACCACAGCATTGTGAAATCATCAGCAGATGTTTTCTTGAGTGCTCCTGCCCATGGAAAACTACAGAAAGAAAGTCCATAAAAAGCAGAAGGGACAGATATAACTAACCTAGGTCTCAGAAAATCTTCCTGAAGTCAGTCAAAATATACTTTTCATTCTCAGAGAAGCACAGCAAAGACACAGACTGTATTTTGGTGGCCTGGCACCCTGGTCTCTTTATCAGGCAGCTTTGGCCAGCACATCATAATCTAGGAGTCTAAATGGAGTAATTGATTTTTCACATTCATTGTATGGCATATATCAGGCTGTGCCATTTGAGAGGAAAAGCCCACATACACCTAAGGAAAGAAAACACCTCTTTACCTACCTGGAGGAGTAGTAATTAAAGGGAACTTTGACAGAGAGCTTGGTATTGCCACAGATCTTGGCAATGATAAAAATGAGTTTGTCAGTCTCAGTGTAGCACATGTTCAAGAAACTACTATTTCCAGTTATAATAGCTCTCCTTTACACAGCTGTATTCCACACAACATTTTACATTGTGCAAATGAAATGGTAATCTATAATTAAATTCCAACATAGGTCAGAAAAAAGCACTTGAAGCATTTCAGATCACATAGGGAAGAAACCCCTGTTGGTACTTACATAGGAAGTTAATGGAAGCACTAGCTCTTTGAAAAAAAAAGTGAGATATACTCTGGATACTTTACTACTCAGTGCTGTTATATGGACTCATGGCTTGATGCCTTGGTATCTGACAGCTCTCAAAGAGCAGTTAGTAACTGCCTACCAAACCAAAGCAACTAATTCAGAATTCTTTAACAATGGACAAACATGTGGCAGGCTCCTACCTAGCCTTGAATACCTAATATTGAGAAAAAGACCAAAGGGCTGCTAAGGGGTAGTTGGATCGTTTTTCATTAAAGCATTAAATGACATAATGCCATCAGTATAGTTCTACAACCAGTGACATTCACAGGAGTGATGTGGTTAGAATCCCATCTGGTTGTCTTTAACTTACCAGGTTATTAAACGTTTACACTGGTTCAAGAAGAAATCAGATAAGTTCATAGGAAAAAATCCAGTGAAGATCACTAAATCTGCTAAATCTGCATAACCAACACAGGAAGTTTCTGAGGGAAATCTGGTGACTGGATATGGTGAAGCAGGGGACAGGCAGCATTGGGGGAAATAACTTATAAGTTTGCACTATTCTTATTCTTTTGAACTTGTGCTTACAGCCTTTGTTGGAAACAGGTCACTACAGTACATGATCTTTGGTAAGATCCTGAATGGCTGTTTGTCTGTTTTAATGCCCTGCATAACTAATGATAAGGTGAGTCCTTAGTAGGAGACTGGAGGAAGGCTGAAGCACCTCTGGGTATTCAAAGAGATATAAACACATTTCCAGCACTATCCTCATCATGAGAGATTTTGAAAAATCTGAAACTCATGTCTCAGGAGGGATAGTTAGGAGAGGCTTTTTTTTCAGTTACACTAAATTAGTATTCAAGATACCACACTTCCACAGTATGGGAGTAGTAGGAAAAAAACTCTCATCACACTCAAAACAAAGCTAGGTAAAGTTATGAAAATAATACTACGAAGGACCCTTTTATTAAAAGAATACCATGAAGGACCCTCGATTTAGTGGCCATACACTTTTTTGCAGTGCTATGTCCCTGAGATACTCTAGCTACTACCAAATGACAGGTATACAAAAAGTAGAAGTTACAGAAATCTTATTTTCAGGAGAGTCTCTGAAGTTATACAGCAGTGTGACCTCTGAAACTTTTAATATATTTATCAAATTTTGAAACCCAGATAAATATAAGCATTAAAATCACATATTTCTCTCTCTCTTGTAAAAATGCATTTCCAGTGTTCAGTAACATCAGCAACATGTACTATCAAAAAGCCTAATATTTTGACAGTCAAATGTTTTGTTCCTTGTTGTAGGAAATGGACCATGAGAATAATCTCTTTCTCATGTACTTTTGGTTAATGCTTTAAAATCTTCTTTACAAGAGAATGCAGACAAATAGCTTTGGAGGAGAATTGGGTTACTCTATTAAAACAGTGGAACTTGTAGGTTAAGTAACATTTTCACATAGGATTCTTTTTAAAAGGCCACCCATTTAACCAAGGCCATCTGTCAGCTGTGTCCCTAATAACCCTAGTGCTGGCTGAAAGGTTTTTCCCCAGAAAGAAAAAGAGGCTGGTGGAAAGTCAAACCCTGCTGCAATGTACTGGAGGATAATGCTGCCTTTAGAAACAAAACCAGATAATCAAACAAAGAGAAATTAAATGTATTTGGATCCTTTCCACAGAAAAGCTGATTTGCAGCTGTTAAGCTTTGGGAACTTCTGTGGCTCAGATTCTGCAGTCTTCTTCCCAGTCCCAAATCACTAGGGCCCAGGAAGACACAGAAGGCCAGAACGTTGCCTTGTGTAAAGAAAACTGCTACACCAGTCAGCATCAGCTGAGAATGTGGTCCTGCATGTCTCACAGGACTGTTACATGGCTCCATCTGTAGTTATTAGTGAAGATCTGTGAAGATGGAGAGGACACTGTGCTAGTATTGTTACTGTTGTCCTGTGGCAAGAGGTCAGCAAAGGATGTCCAGCAGGATACCACAAAATACGCTGGCTCCTGTCACCAGGCTTTTCTCCTGCTCTGTGAATTTTTAGGCCGGCAGTGGAGCAACTCCTCACAACTATTTCAGAATAGAATAAATGCAAAAAACAGTAGCATATGTTTTGTTTTTACCACTGACAAAAAAGTACCAGTTCAGCTTAAAATAGACCTTCCTTACCACTATGGCAATAAGAATATATTTTATTCTGTTTCCGTTTGAGTCTTAACTGCTTCCTGAGACCAGCAAAGCACTAGATTAGACCTTATTTTGATATTAGGGTTAGTTCTGTTTATTTTGTTTGATTATCACAAATAATTGTACACTAGCACTCACTCCAGAACTGTCAGCAAGTTTGAAACAGTCTGCTGAATAGCCATTGTTTTCATGAGCTTTTGGCTTACACCAAAGTTGAACCTACAACCCACAGCTGAAATTCAGAAGTACTGAGCGATATAGCATCTCCAGGCACCTTCACTGTGTTGTTGGGATATATTCTGTTGCCTTGCATTGCTGAAACATGATTTTATCAAGACAGGTAGGGATTCAGAGATATGCCATTGCTGGATTATCATATAAGAAGTGATAAAGAAGATAAACAGCTCTATATCTGCTACAAAGTATGTAACTTTAAAAACAGCTTAAACACATCAGAGGAATGTAATTATGTTACTTCTCCTTAATATGTGATATCCTATGAATAAACTATGAGCTGTCCTGCCCATTTTAATAGGTGGTCAAGTATACAGAAAAATTAAACCGTTGTAGCTCTTCTCCTTCCTTAACTAGAGATACTTCTTACATTTCTCCTACCTCCCAACAAAGTGAGATTTTGCTTGGATTATCACTGGCAGTCACTGGTCTGTTTACATACTATTAGATTAATCTGGAAACACATTCAGAGGCCTTACATGGCAGATGTGAGATTGCATTTGTGGGAAAAGGCACTAACACTTTGCACAGAAACTTGCATGTAAAAACCTTTGTATCTTTCATTTTAAACCTGCTACTTGATTGGAAAGACCAGGAATGGACACAATTTTCAATGTCTAAAAGCATAAACAATTCCAGAAAGGGAACATAGTGTGTCAACACTACAAATAAAGTAAAATTCACTTCATTTAGTGCCACAAAAATGTCTTCTCTATGTTGATACTCTAACTAGTCTGCTGTTTAGGTAATGGAAGTTACTTCATCACATTGGCATAAAAATTTGGAAGGCATTTCTGCTTTTTGTAATGAGAGTGAGAGGGCAAGAATACTTGCTACATTGCAACAGTAGTCTGGTATCACACAGGTTAAAAGAGCTGTATGTGGGTGTGTGTATATACCTGCACAGAGATGAAGCATTCACAAAATCACGACATGTCTAGTTATGAAAAATTAATTACTAGTTCACCATTTCTGTTTTGGGAACACCCTCTCAATAATCTGCATACTATAAATTGAGAAACTGGCAAAACAGGCCAGTGAACAAAAAGGGTGCATTGAAAGGTTGCTGACGGCATAAAATTTAGCAGACAAACACAGACAGAGAAAGCATATTACTTACCTGTTATGCTTTCTTAAGAATGAGAATTGTTGCCGACGATGAAGATGGTGATGCTGACTTTGAGAACTGTGTAGCACTGCTGTTGGCCACAGGCAGGTGAGGAACAGAAGTTTCATGACCAGGACCATCTCTTCCAAAAGAGAAATGCACCTAATCAGCCAATCCACCTTGCTGACTTTTTACTTTTAGTGTTTAGAAACAGCATAGCATACAAAAGATGCACGTGAAGCAAGGCATCACTGAAGACGGAAGATGGGGGCATCCCAGTTCTGATGTCCTTGCCAAGTTCCCCTGATATTTTGGTAAATCATAAAAAATCCATCAGCTCTACATTCCTGTGGCATCTGCTACCAAAGCAGAAGCACCTTCCTTTTAGAAAGGTAGTAGATACAGCGGTTCGTTTGGCCAGGCTGCAGTCTGATCCATTGCTTCCACTCTTTCAGCATAGGCGCATTTTTGAATTCTCCATCACCCGCTCAGTAACCTCTTCAACATAGTCTGTGCAGGCAAAGTGATGTCAAACATTTAATCCCTCTTAAATCCCCCACAAAACCATACAAAAATCTGCTTTAATGACAAAGGTCTCTAAATTAATCTTGCTTTCTATATATGTGTCTGTCTGCTCAAAATAATTTTCTGTACAGATCAAGCTCTTTCATTAACTGGCGGCATTGTATTGTCTTCCCAACCATTAACATCATTTCTGTTTGTGTGATCTGCAGCAGCAAGCATTTCGTCTGCAGATAGAGAACTACTTTTGGATAGCACAATACCATGGAACAAGTCCAAACTAAAAATCTAGTCTTGTTTCAGTATTCCCCAATAACATTTGGAAATACAAATAATATTTTTTTTTCCTAATATTTTCTTCCCAGCCCCCCTTTTTTCTAACCTCTGTAGCTGTCTATCTAATTTACCCTAAATTCACAAGGTATGTTGGTATCTAAGATCTGGTATCCTTCTACCATGCCTAATTTTATCTTTATTTCATTTAGCTTGCCCTGCCTTTTCAATAGCAGATCAAATTGCAAAACATTTCATTAACAAAATGTTGCTTAGGCAATAACTTGAGCATGCCTGCCTCTCCTATGAATGGTGATAAAGTTTCTTGTGGGCTTAAAACCGGACAATACTGGACACGCCTTCTCAGCTGACACAGTCAGATCTATCCTCTTCAGGCCATCAGCAAGTTTAGTAATTTTCAAAATCAGCAGCATAATTAATGCAGCAAAATAAATCAATGTTTGTTTTTCTTTATCTAGTAAACTAGAGATATGAGATTGAAACTTAGGGAAACGGAAGTACCCAACCCCTGTCTGACAGATGTAGAAGCAATTTAGGTCTCCCAGCAGTACGCTTCCTCCTAAGTAAGACAAACGGGAATGAAAGCAAACCCAGCAGTCTGCCTGCTAAGACTGTTAACATCCAAGCATATTGGGATAATAATTCTGTGATGACTACCTCTGCCTCCCAAGAAGTTCCCTGAGATTTTCAACTATCTTCATTTGGCCTAAGAAATAATTCTTAAATGCAAAGGATTTCCAGGAGGAGGTTACCAAAGGACAGATAATTCCCACTGTTTTTTCCATTTGGAGTTGATCAGCAATCTGCCAGTTACTTTAAAAAAAAAAAAAAAATCCCTTCCCAACCATGCATACATCTTTAACAGTGTTAGATTGAATTTAGTGGCCTAGATCAAAGGCTTTCAACCCTATTACCCATCTCATTCTACATTGTTTATAGTTTAATCCTTTCTGTTCAGCAAATTTATGGAAGATCATTTGTAGCCTGACCCAGAGATGGCTTCCAGCAGATCTGGTGTATTCCCAGGGTGGAGATTCTGGAGAAGATAAACACAAGATGAAGTGAGTAAGACCTTTAACAGGTTCCATCAATTTGCACTGTCGTTTGTGTGGAAAAAGGAAAATAAATAATAACTCAAATGAAAATTTATTCCAGGTAGAGAAAATACTTACTCCTGAGCCAGTCTGGTTAAGTCGTCGAGTTTCATCCAGCCTGCATATATCAAGGTATCAGGACACCTGATTAAATTACCTATATGGAGAAGATCCAAGAGCCTTTGGATCCCTGTCTTTCCCCACCCAGGTGCAGGCTGAACTGTAGCAGCAACAGCAGCAAATCAGATAAAAAACTAACTATACTGCAGGCTGTGTGGTGAATGTGTTAGCACAGTTCTGGGTATTCAGCTATCTGCACATTTACCAGTGTTAACTGATTTCCAGCCATTCTCCTCAACTACAAAGGAATAAAAAAATGTATACACTGTCTTCCCTGCCAATAGTAATCACCCACATTGTTTCCAGAGACTTCTAGGAAAGCCATATTTTAGATGTTAACATCATCCTCAGCTGAAACTGCTAGCTGTTATCCTCATTAAGCAGGAGACATGGAATGGGGAAGGAGAGGATGTGCCAGGGGCTGAGGTTATCCACCGAGAGCTTTGAAGGGGACCTGAGGTTAGATGATGCCATGCTAATGCACAAATGTGTTGACTTCATGTGCTGACCTCAAGGGAGTCAAAAGAGTCTATTAAAAATAAATAAGTAAAAATTGCTTTGTATATTTGTTTCCCAGATGGAAAAGGGAGTGCTTAGAACCCCTGTTCCACAGATATTGAAAAGCAAAATAACTTGGCTTTGCAGAATGACTGGCATGGCCCTGGCCAAGCTGCATATGGATATCCCTCCCTCCAGAAGGCACATCAGCCAAGAGGGGAGTCTTTAACATAGAAAGAGGCAATTAGATGTTTTCATTCAGCTATCAGCACCCCGCTGTTTTATTATCCTGGCTGTAGCAAGAACTTTACCACTGAGCTGTGGTGCTGAAAAGACTGCTCCATGGAGGATTTGCAAAACATGCTGAATGCTCCTTTTGCTGCCCCCACTAAAATCAGCTTTTGTCAAAAATCAGGGCTGGATGCACTGACATATTCCAGCACCTTCATGCTGTTGATATCATAACACTAAATATTGCCTTGTGGGTCTTTGCCTAAACACACTGAAAATCTAAGCACTATCTCTCTGTCCTTGGCTATAACATATTTTCAGAAATTAACTGTCTAGCCCCCACACACAAAGCCTTCAGGAGGGACTCCTGCAGAGTAAAATGGTGAACATTTCCATCAACGGGTGTGTAATATCAGTGAGGGCAACTGGATGTCACCAAAAGCAAAAGCGTTTCTTCATACTAGAGTTGTTTTCATTTCCTCTGGGTAAGAGAACATTACACAGAGCAGATTATAATATCATTATAAATTACCATTAAGAAAACAGGTTAGTCTCCTATGCATTTGTCAGCAATAAATTCTGAAGGGATCCATCTTTGCAGAAGAAAAAAGACAAGATAATACACTTTGCTTGTATTTGGTGAGCCATTGATAGGGCCTTGTGTTTCAACACAGAACATTGTCTCTTGGCTACCATTAAAATATTTATTTAAAATTATGCCTTCTCTGTAGCCCAAGAAAAGTTTGTAATGCTTGTCTTTCAAGGACAAAACCCAGCACCTGGTAACAGTGCATAAGCTCACTGAAACAGTTTTCAAACAACAAAGGAAGCAAAAGACACAAAGGTAAATACATAACCTAGTATCAAAACGTGAGATGCCTTCTTTTCCTGAGCAAAATAAAACATAGTTTCAGGTAATTACAATCTGGAACTACAGATCTCCTCCAACACAGATCTCAAAGCAAAACAAATTGATAACAGCTACTATATTATAACAAGAACAGAAAAATGCCAGGGATTAACAGATGTTTCAGAGGCTGAAATTTTGCAGAAAATCTGAGCACAGCTAAAGGCCATTTTAAACATATGGAGCTGAAACACCACAGCATACCAGCACTTAACAACCTGTAAATTAGCTGCAGTGAGAAGAGATGCAATGTGGAATAGGGAGCGTAGGTTTACCGGGCACGTATTTTTTTTCTCCTAATCAGAGAATGAAACACAAGGTAAAACGACCTTCCTAAGAGTCTCCTTAGAGGCACTCATTTCTGATAAACAATCCGCAAATCATAGAAAGCAGACTAACCACAGTAGTGCCTGTGAGAGCAGGAATGTAATACTGCAGTGCAAGAATAGGCAGCATGTTGCTTTGCTATGGTAACAGACTCAGTGCATAGCATTTACCATTTATATTGTGTTGACTTGTAAAAATACTAGTCAGAATTAAGGATGCTTTGTTCTGCTTATGTTAACACTAATGATGAAGCAAGTTTCCAGAATAAGGTATCTATTCACATTTTCTAACAAGATGAAGTGAGAGGAAAGCAGAGACTGAGCATTGTGATTCCAGTTTGCAGATCTTAGAACAGATGAAGTGCTTTACTTAATACTTGCAGTGGGACCCAGCTCTTATGGCCCTGCACTGTGTCAGGTGTCTTAGTAGGAGTGGCAAGTGAACATTAATCACTGCCCCAGATACTGACAGGCATATTTTCCCATAGAAAAAAGGTTCTTACTATCAGACTGGAACAGATGACCCTATTTGGCACAAGGGTCTTTTCTGCTTGTCCTTCAATTTACAAAACTCAGGCTTCTGTTTGCTCTATGACTGTGGTAGCTGCACACTTTCATACAATCAGATATTTGGGTTGAAAAAGTGACATGAACAACAAAGAAAAAACATACACTTCCCTGATTCTTTGCATTCCCATTTCCAGAGCCTCTAAATCGGGGATTCTTTCCTTTTTATCATTCTGCCCCGGACGGAACAATCACTGAATTAATTTAATCCTTAAATCCCTTTACTTACCTTCTACACCAGCAATTCTGAAAGTAAAATAATCAGTTTTACTGCCTCTAGTTAAGGAACAATCTGCATCTTGAGGGTGATCTCTGGAAAACCAAGCACCCACATTCTTCCCAGATTTCCTTTTCTCATAAACTCAGTGGTGGAAAACCTTGCCTTTCCACCGCCTCATGTTGATTGTAGGCACAGGGTACAGCTACCCTACTTCTGCATTTATGTCCCTCTCCTCCCAGGAGAGGTTTCTAGAGTTTGCTTCTTTACGTCTGCAGGACATATTTCTTTAAAAATCTTTAGTATCTTTCACAAGCGAGGGAAGATCAAGGGGATGACCCATGAACCTAAGCAATTCACAGAAAATGAGGGTTTGCAATAGCATGGTGTATCCCCAAGAAGTAAGCTAGTTTGCCATCTGTATGGCCTGAATACTGTGCTTCAATCCAAAAAGCAATATACACTGCCTCAGGGTTTCTTTTTTTCTTTCTTCCTTGACAGTCTGGCAAATACCACTGTCCCTCAGCAGTGCTTACCAGTTAGATCCTAACTGCTATCTGAAGTTCTTTTAGCTCCTTTCTCTCCACAGACTGAAACAAGGATTCAGCAACTGTGTTTACTCTTTTCTTACTGCCACACTGATGTTTATTAAGCATTCTCTGCAAAGGGGATATCAGAACACACCCAGTTTGTTGTCCAGGAGTCAACAATGCCTCTGACGGGAACTAATTTATGAAATGTACTGCATCTCTACAAAACTCCTTTTCTGTCACCAATGAACACGAGAAGAAAAGAATTGTTAAATAGTGGGAAAAAATGTGCCTTTCAGCTTTGGCACTGCAAACTTTTTTCATTTTACAGTCAAAACAGAGACAGATTTATTGATTCAAGTCTGATCTCTATTGGTCATAAAACAGCTTCAGAAGCCATCAGGCACGATTAAGGGTGGCTGTTTTCCAGGCTTTTCTTTCCCATTTATAACTTCCAGAGAAAAATATGTTAACATCACAGAGCAGGTGCTCATTTCAAACTGGGAAGCCAATTTTAACTGTCTGAATTGTATTCTTAAGTAAACACACATTTATATTTTATATACTTACGACTTACTAGGGGATACCCATATTTGGGTTTTCTGAGGTTTTACAACCTGTTTTCATAGTAGCTGCCAAAAGAATGTATCTCTAAATCAATTTGAACAATCCATGTTTCCTGTCAGTGAATGAAAAAAAGGCAATTTTTTTCTACATATTTGAATACCTTACAAGGTAGAATGGGCAAAGGACTGAAACAGACACGTAGAGAAATAGAGGGAATAAGCAATATTTGAAATAAACTGTTAATAATAAATAAACTCAGGTTGGTGTGTTCCAGAAACAATAATTCAAAGAGAAAGCATCTGTCCAACAAGAATACTTCCCTGGAGAATTTACAGGTAATGCTACTGTTCAGTTTCTTCAGTTTCTCTGTCACATACTCTTTTGACACTTGGATATTGACAAAAGCTTGAAGGAGAGGGAAGCAAAGTGATGGACAGTAGCAGTGAAGGTTGGTTTGAAATTTGCTCGATGTGTGAAAATGTCTGTTCCTGGTAAGAACTGTTCCTTCCCATAATTTCAAATAATAATAAAAAAATCTTAAATCAAGGCAGAAATAACCAGGATGGAAGTGGGAGGAGAAAAAGGTTTATTCTATCTGCTGAAAACTTCCACGTGCTGGCAAGTCACTCTCCCAGTCACCAGACCCTCAAGCCAGACTGCCCCACAAGATGGCAAGAATGGTGATACTGCTGATCACACTTGCCTGTGGGGAAGAGTCCACCCCGCCTGTCCAAGTGCCGAACAGTGGCTATTGAAAGACAAGGTGATGCAGGCATTCAGCAGATCTGTTACCTTCCTATGACTGACAAGTGAAGCCAGTAGGAATGTGGATAAAATCAAATCAGATTTCTGAGTTCTTGCCTGAGCTCCAGCTCTTCTGTTCATTTTTTTGCTGTTAACATAAAGATAGTTCCATACTAATGTTTGGGCTGTGAGCTACAATACAGGTATCCTAGATACGCCATGTTCCGTCTGTAAAAGGTACCTCAAGTATAGCTGAGATCGCAAACAAAATGGAGCACCTTCACTGCAATATCGCCCCCACTGTGACACTTTCCACGCAGAAATGTTAACCCGGTAATTGCCTCGAAGTGCAGGAAAAGATATGGGGGATACCAGAATACGCGTACATGGTTTCTATAAGAGCATTAAGAGTCTGCCTCGTCTCAAAAGGAGAGACAGGAAGATGCCCACAGAAAGAAAGAGCAGGACATCAGCTTTTTAAAGCCACACAAAGATGTACCTCTTCAGAGCTGTATATGGATGCCCCAAGATAAATGGAAGTTTCTACAGCCTATCAGCACACAGATCATTATTTGCATGTAATATGACAGATACACACAAGGGTAGGCACCAGGATACACAGTAGTACAAGTCACTCACAAATGTGTACATATAAAATGTGGAAAATGTAGCAAGATGGGCACAAACAGAGACAGAGGAAATGGCAGAGAGTCAGACAAAAAAAAAAACATGCAGAGAAATCTCTCTCCCAGCTCTGCCTCCTCGCACAGCCATGTCTGACCACTGTGGGAAACAAGACAGACAAACTCTCTCTTTATCTCTCTCTTTTTTTTTTTTTAATAGGAAAAAAACGGGGTTGGTCACTATTTTGCAAATATTTTCCTTTTTTTTTTTTCCCCAGAAGTGTCCTCAGGCAGTGCTTCCTCTTTCGAGGCCACAAGATAAACGGCCGCAGAACGCCGCGTCCCGCCACGGCGGTGACACGAGAGGATCGCGGTGACCGTTTTGGGGCGAGGGGGGCTGGATTCCCGCCTGTGCAGAGATGGAGGTTGGGAAATAACGGTCGCTGCCGGCGAACGGCCGCAAGATGGCGCCGCCAGCCGCGTCTGCGGGTCAGCGCGTCCACGCACAGGTGCGGGTGTCCGGTAACGGGCGGCTCTGTCGCTCCGGGCTTGCGGCCTCCTTTCTGCTCCACCGGCTCTGGTGAGGAAGGTTGGGGCCGGCAGGAAGGTCTGGGGAGGGGGAAGAAGAGAGCAAAAGGCCTCCGCTGGAGGCAGGCGGAGCGCGGGGAGAGCCTGCTGGAAGGGGAGGGCGGCTCTTCAGCAGAGCCGAGGGAGAGGATCGTCGTGTGGAGGATGATGTGAGCCGATGTGCGTTTAGCTCCGGGCTCCCCACTTTACGAAAGACAAGGAATTACTGGAGGGAGTCCAGCGGCAGGCTACAACGATTATTAGGGGCCTGGAGCATGTTTGTAGCCCACCGCTACTGAGACTGAGGGCTGGGTCTGTTCAGCCTGGAGAAGAGAAGGCTGAGAGGGGATCTCATCAATGCTTATGAATATCTCAAGGGTGGATGTCAAGAGGATGAGACCAAACAGCTTTCAGTGGTGCCCAACAATAGGACAAGGGGCAACGGGCACAGACTGAAGCCCAGGAGGTTCCATCTGAATATGAAGAGAAACTTCTTTACTTTGAGGGTGACACAGCAGTGGAACAGGCTGCCCAGAGAGGCTGTGGAGTCTCCTTCTCTGGAGACATTCAAAACCCACCTGGACATGTTCCTTTGTGAACTGCTCTGGGTGAACCTGCTTTAGCAGCCAGGTTGGAATAGATCTCCAGAGGTCCCTTCCAACGCCAAGAATTCTGTGATTCTGTGAAAAGCCTTACGAATGCTAGCAAGTGGTCTGAGCCGGGAATTTTCAGAAAGTAGAAACTGAGAAAAAGGAAGGAAGGGAAGGAAGGGAAGGAAGGGAAGGAAGGGAAGGAAGGGAAGGAAGGGAAGGAAGGGAAGGAAGGGAAGGAAGGAAGGAAGGAAGGAAGGGGACGATTTTGAGGCTGGTTAAATGTCCTAGTTTGGCCAAGGGGTGCCTGGTTGACAAGTTCTTGTTCAGCAATCTGTCTTCACCAGTGTTTTTGCCACAGGTTGACCAGAGCAGGTTCCCTGACATTCCTGACAGAGACTAATTTCCAATCCCTTAGTGCAAGAATAAGACAGGCACTGGTAACCATAATTTAGTCTTAATTCCTTCGGTAGTCTTTGGTATGTTATATGGTACAAGAGACCACTTGAAGTCACTTAAAATGGAAATAAAGGTAGCGGCCTCATAAAGTATGACAGAAAGCTGTAGGTGAACAGATGTGCTTTAGATGGATTGGAAATAAGGACACTAGAAAAAGGCAAAGACATTCATTAGTAAGAAATGAGCACAACTCTCCATGAGTAATTTAGTACTGGTAATAGCCTAATTACCTTATCTAGCTTAAGAATATTTTAGTTAGTGGTGGTACACAGGAGGAGTCTGCTCGGAAATGGTGTTCCCTGGCTACAGAGACCCAGTCTTAAAGCATCAGCATCCATAAGAGCCTGCAGCAGGGAGCTCTGCAGCCTCATTACCCAGCCCGGGGATGAATATAATACTTCCTCCTTGTCTTGAACCTGCCGCTGCCACCACCTTTTACTGTAATTCTTTGTGTGTTGTTTTGTTCCTTATTTACTTGTGATTGTGTGGGAGATCTTAAGTAAAATATTTTATTAACTGCCATTTCTCTGAATCCTTGTAATTCACGTTGTGTGTAGGGGGATGCAGGCCCCAGTCCAGACTCTGGTTTGTGCTGTCAGCCTCAAACACACACTCTGTTGTATAACCTGACCCAGACGGAGTGTCCTCCTGCCGTATGGCCCCTGCCAGGTTATGTAAGGTGACACACCATCTGCACTGACAGCTGTGACCTGATGCAGGTGGCATCACTCTGTAGTGCATGTTAAGAGGGAATCGCCTCCTTACAGCCCATGTCCTTTTTTCACTTTTAATCTGATCACTTTAGCACAAGGTGTTCCTGGAAACTCAGCAATGGCCTTCATCTGTCACCAATATTAACAGGAGTGTCAAGATATATACAGTGGAAATGAACACCGTAGATTTGCTGATGTGGAAATCATTTAGAGGCCACTGTAGTAGGCATATTTGCCCCCAAACTTCAAAAGTTGTCAGGTGCAAAAATTCAGGATGATTTGAAGACAAGTGATTTTAAATAGCAGAGATAAGATACTATTTTGCTTGCCTTCTACTTTATTAGTCTTGAGTGGTCACATTTAAAAGCTTTGCCAATAACATGAGTAAACAAAGTTTTGTTTTACAGAGAGCATGGGTCTGCCAAGTATTACATTACAGCCTGTTCTAGATCCAGAGTGTTCAGCAAAAGCCATAGAAAGGAAGGTGATAAACCGGCTCGGGATAGCTGTGGGGGTCAGTCCATAAAGCGTGGACTTGGAGAATATGAAGAGAAAGAGAAGAGTTTTATGTTTGGGAAATGCAGAGATACTCCAGCACCCTGAGGTGGCAGCTCCATGAATAATACTGTGTGGATGGGGGGAATGTATGTGCAAGCTGTGGCTGAGACATTTCCAGAAGTATGAGCTAATTGAGACTTGACCTTGAGTCCTAGTCAAAAACTAGTTTAATTTTTAGGGGCACTGGATTTATGCCTCTTTCTGAATAAACACTGAGTTGATTAAAACCTGTAGCAAGGCATTTGGTTTCATAGGCTCAGAGATTCTGTGTCTAAGACTCACTACAGAATACTGTCTTAATATTTCTGAGGTGGATTTTTTTCTTTCTGTAACAAAGGAGCATCGCTCAGCACATGGAGGGCAACATGCAGCTGCTATCAGTGCACACCACTGTGTAACTCACTTGGGCTTGATCACTCCCAAAGTGTGTGACCCTCCCGCAGCGGGAGATATCGCTCAGCCCCAGCACAGGCAGACTCCCAAAAATGCCCAGGCTTTTGGAGCTACAGTCAACAGCCTCAATCAACACCCCACAACTCCCAGCCCTGTCAGCTTCTCGCAAACACACCACGTCTGTGTGCACTGATGGATTATTGGGTATGTGAGTGCCTCCCACCAATTGTGAT
Source organism: Streptopelia decaocto (assembly GCF_964273445.1). Taxonomy (NCBI): domain Eukaryota; kingdom Metazoa; phylum Chordata; class Aves; order Columbiformes; family Columbidae; genus Streptopelia; species Streptopelia decaocto. Next base: position 88,468,029 of record NC_138663.1, on the reverse strand, counting down.
GGTGAGGAAATTTATTCATAACTGTTTTTTAAAAAAAAACACACTGAAAATACATGTGATAGCATCCCTGTTTGTGTCATGTGAGTCTCATCCCACTGCATCAAGAGAGAACAGAACAAGAGGCAAGAAGCTCAGGGCTCTAAAATCACAATTTGTGGAATGTCAGGGAAACATAAACTGATTCTGATTGTTTCACTGAAAAACTATTTATCTTCTTTCTGCTTTTCACAAAGATTCTTTTACCTCTTTGCTTTTCAGGCTGCAGATCAATAGAGAAAAGGATAGTATAAAGGATATGGAGCCCAGCATATCATATTTCAATGCAACAGAGAGACAGGGTCAATTATTAAACCATCTGCTTTCTGCAGCCTGCAGGGTTTTCAGCATTTTCTAAGGAAAACTGAAAACCTGCTTTCTGTCTTACAGCATTAAATAATCATACCTTATTTGTATTTTTAATCATATTTATAATTGAAAGAATTAGGTAAACATCCACTGCTTGGTGTCTCTAGAAGTTTCTACCCTTTCCGTGTCAATTCTCTGATCCTGCACGATCTTAATCACTACTGCTAAATATTTTTCCTCATTAAACACTGGATCAGCAATGCTCTGATCTGAAGCTTTATCCACAGGAGGAAAATGTAGGGTTTGGAAAGATGGTATCTAGTCACCTAGAGTCAGCCTCAAAGTGCAGCTATGCAAATAGAAGTAAAAAGCAGTCATGAAGCTTAACAGCCATTGGCAGTGATTCATACTTTTGTTTACACTTCAAAAATCCTCTTTGCCTTAAATTTTCTCTTGGGGATGTTTTTCCTCATGTTTTTACAAGACAATTTCTCACTTTCATTTTCTCCTGCCCAGAACACAGCTAGTCAAGTAAAGCCTGTAACTCTTAGCAAACCCTCCCAAGTATATAAAAGGATTCCGTAAGGGTGTTATTATTGGCTTTGTCATCACTGAATAAAATGCATTTTCATTGCACTGGAGTATCCTTCTTTTTCTAAGATCTTACACAAGACAAAGGGATGATTTCTATCATGATGCAGCTAGGAGAATTCAAATTCAAATGGGAAGTATAGGTCAGGATGCAACAATAGTCATACTGAAGTAAAAGCTCATGAATCATCTCCAGTGTGGCTTACTCAGTGTCAAAACATCTTTTTTTTTTTTTTTTTTTTTTTTAGTGTGAAGTCAGAGTAGTTGTTATTCATGTAAAAATTCCATAGAAAAAAAAGAGATCATCACAAATCCATTTTAGCCTTTCTGATGGTGAGGGAGACTTTAAAAAATTCTAAAAGGGCCATCCAGTGTTTTGGCCACTGACTTTCATTTCACAACATATATAAGATCCCATTTTCTCCATTTTACATAACCTGATAGATTGATTAGCAGACAGTAAGGGAGAAAGAGAACAAATGCAAACACACCTCATCTGAATAGCTATATGCATAGGCCCATTACAATCAACTAGGACAGGCCCAACCCAATTCCTATTTCTTTTCTTTAGTAGTGAATTTTAGAGATAAAACACAAAGGCTCCCAACATTTATTGGATTAGAAGGCAAGTGATTTTCTTCAGGTCCTCAAAACCCCTTCAATATATACATATATTAAAAAATCTTAATAAAAACTAGTAATTTGAATCTAGGAAGGTTTCTACAGACTTCAGTCAAGGAGCAGCAGGAAATCAAGATCCTAAGGATGGTTATAAAAAAATTACAATCTCCATTGCAAAAAAACGTGATGTATAAGGCAGAGGCTTTAAATGACAGTTCAGCCATTCACCGTCATCTGCAGCCACAGGAAATTAAAGAGCTAAAATCGAAGCTGACAGGCAGAGCTAAGCATAGTGCTGCCTGCAGCACGTTTCCTCAGTGTCATTGCCTACAGACCCATGAAGCCTATAGTCCACTCAGCCATAGGTCTGTTGCTGACTTACAGACTGACAACCTAAAGCTACTTTGATGCTGCAGAGACCAAAACGCGGAGATTTGTGAGCAAAACATCAGTGAGGCAGGTTACCAGGAGCAGCCTGGCAGCTGGGTCAGAGCTCAGCACAGATGGAATGGGGAAATTCACTGCCATTAAGCTCCTTGCCCATGCAGCTGAGCTGTCACTGCGTCCTTGTGTTCCTGCTTCTGGGCCAGCTTTAGCATCTCACAGGAGTGAGATCGTGCAGAAATTGTTAGCCATTCATGAGAATAATCTGAAAAGTGGAAACTGATTGCCCTCTTCCTGTTACATGAGACTAGATGTGAGGGAAAAATACGTTACAGTGAGGGTGGTGAAACACTGGCAGAGGTTGCCCAGAGAGGTGTTAGATGCCCCATCCCTGGAGACATTCAAGACCAGGCTGGACGTGACTCTGAGCAACCTGATCTAGTTGAAGATGTCCCTGCTCATTGCAGGGGGGTTGGACTAGATGACTTTTGAAGGTCTCTTCCAAGCCAAACTATCCTATGATTCTATGATTCTTTTCTATGACATCCCCTCTCTGTCACTGTCAAAGAAGATACTTTGCTGGAGCCCAGCTCATGTAGTTGCTTCCTAATTAATGTCCAAGAGCAGCCAGTCTGCAGGGGATGGGCAGGGAGGGGATGACAGCTATCTTGCCTTAACAGCTGTTGTGGAGATCAGCCACGATGGTGTCACTACCAGGCAGGACTTACATGCATCTCCCGGGTGTACAGGACAGTAGTGAACCCAACAGCAGGGAGGGGAAGGACAAGAGGAGACCATCATCAAATGGACACGCTTCATGTGTTAAACTTAGCTCATAGCTGAAGTCAAGACACTAACAACATGACTGCCTAAATCTAGCATCTAGAGTAAAATTAATTCAGTTTCTTTTAAATTTCATCTTATACCTCCAGCAAGATTAAAAAGAGTTACAGAAAGGAATTTTACATTATTCAAAATTAGAGAATACAATTTTCATCAAAAAGGAGAAGACATTTCTGGAGACTGAACTGGGCTGATGGAAGAGACTATTCTCAAAAGTATCTGATATGAAGTGGCTTTGACCATTTAATGAGTTGTTAAACAAATACCCATCAAAATAACAATTTTTCTTAAGTTGCTTACCTCTAGGATTAAAAAAAAAAAAAAAAAGAAGATAAAGTGGTGGTATTCTACCAGCAATATATATCTGTTCATCTGTGAAGGATGATCAGGAACAATGTCTCCCAAAAGCTAAACTTCTCCTGATGGTTATCTTAAAAATGGAGGAGTCTGTTTCATTCAGAACTTTTCCTAAATTTAGTCTGAAACCAAGAGGCAATTTCTCCACCAACTCGATGAGATTTCCTGCCACTTAATAGCACAGTGCACCTAATGAGCATTGAGAAGTCTGGGACATAGTTCCCTGGAATCCTTCAGACCCCAGGGTCATGCAAACACCCCAAAACAGCCCTTAAACTTCCACTCTTCAGGTCTGGTGGATTTTAAGCAGGTGGAAGTGTGGGTGAAAACTTAGGCATGTTTATACCTCCTCTGTGGGAATCGCAGTGATTACAAGGTAGTTAAAAGACCCACTATATTTTTAAATTTTGTACCATAGTTATTTATGTTTGATTAAGTAGGAACTTTGTGTTATTGTAGCTTTTGATTAATCATTCAGATACATGTTATGTTTCTTTGTAAGCCTAGTATATCTGATCATGGAGGTATGAGTTCTTCTTTTGTCAATCTTGAAACACACTATTTGGAAATGAGAAAATACAGGTTTTCTGTATTTCCAGGAAGGACCACTTCCTAGTACAGGTGTTCCACCCTTCCATGCTCACTTTCCAGAAATCAAGATGAAGCAGTTGCACTATGCAACTGTTGTGAAATGAGAAAGGCATCAAAAACCTATATTTGAGAGGAAGAAATGTTGCTATCTCAGCAGATTAAAGGTCCAGAGAGCGAGGTCTTAGTTTCTACGGAGGAACCAGAAAGAAATTTGTCATCCCAATGTTGCAAACACAAGATGCAATAGGCAAGCAGATATCTTCCTTGCGAAGGGTCAATACAGACTGTATGCCAATAACAGACTATGGGAAACAGATACAGAACATGGACCTGCAGTTTGAAATCTTAAATAAGTGCACCCAGGAATTTAAGGCCTGAATCAACAAAATTAAATAAAACAGCCTAAAAAGTTATGCTGTGGTCTTACCGTATTTTGACTGCATTATTTTTTATTTATTATTTTCCTTCTCTTTGTTGACGGGGTGATTGCTTAGCCCTCAAGTTGATACCAGGTATGCACAGCGCTGGAGAACTGGCAGACTCAACTGAGTAGGGAAAGAGAGTCTTCTGAAAGCAATCCCTTGAGGTGTGGTTGACTTGAGAGTCAAGGTTGTGCAACACCCCTGAAATACCAGATTATTTTCCAAACAACAAGTCTCTGATCAACATCACTCACTGTAGGAGAGAGAAGATGCTACATCCTGAATAACCAGTTGTAAAGGTGTTTTATATAATTCTCCCTGATACCCTCACACTCACATGCCTGCAGCATCAGTTCTTAATTTACCTTCAACGTGGTACAGACAGGGCATTGGCAGAGGTACTACTCTGGAGAACAGATGGGACTACCTAGTTTCAGAGACTCCCGCCCTCCACCAGTTTATAAATAGGGATTTTAAAAGGCAATGGTGTAAACAAGCTTTCTTTCCACTGCTCCAAAGGACCGCTTAGCATCACTGCCACAAATGATGCTTCCCTCTGGCCTCCAGCTCCAGGACTTTTCCCATGAGTCCCAGATGACATTTTCTCCTTGTCCTGTAGATCTCAGTTTAGTTGGCCCTGAACATTTTCTGCATTTTTAGGAAAACCAGCCTAAAAACAGAAAAAAAAAAACTGTTAGCCTGTTAGCTAACCTGTAAAGCCTGTTAGCACTTGAGATAAAATGAGGGGAAGGAGTAGAGCAGAGCAGAGCAGAGTGGAATTTTGGAGCTGGATATTGCTTGGATCCTCATGATAAGAATTGTCAAGATAAAGCTGCCATTGACCTCTTGCTTGAATCTCAGTAGTTTTCTCTCCTAGTCCCACTGAAGACCATCACTATTTATAAAAAAGAAAAACCAAAACATAATTGACCCAGCAAGGCTCAGAAAATTTTGGATATTTGGGGAAAACTCACAGGATGAGGATGACAGGCATACTCTGCATCTGGAGAGCAGGCAGTCAGAAATGACAAACCAACACAACAGAATGATGGGGCAAAGATCACCACCTCAAATACAAGGTACAACACGATGGAGAAACCGAGTACGTGTCTGCTTGGTTCCTGCAGTAATTAGACTGTGGCAGGCGAGGAAAGACAGAATTTGAGAGAGTGAGAAATACCATATGCAAATGGTTGGAATTGGCAGCTATTTTGCACAGGTCACTTTTGAGAACAATTTAATTCCCTGGTTTTAAAGAAATGTATTTCCACTTCCTTCTTTCTTCCATACATTACATCAAACAGCCCTGTCAGCTCCCATGTGAGCGAGCGTAGGGGGCTATTGCTCACTCCTAGCCATATGTTTCTGTCAGATGTTTATTTGCACGAGTAAGAAACGGTTCTGAGCTTTTGAAAAGCTACGGGAGGCATTGCCGTTCTCCACTCCTACCTCATTTCTGCAGTCACAGCCTGTGCTGCAGGCAAGGAGCAGGCAGGGAGAACGAGACCCACACGCCAGGCAGATGTGGCCTATGGAGCAGCACCCTTGAACTGCAAAGGGAAATGCTCTGGGGCAGGGGTGTCCAACTCATTTTCACCGGGGGCCACATCAGCCTCGTGATTGCCTTCAAAGGAGCAAATTTAATTCTAGGTCTGTATAAATGTAGGAGTAGTTACATTTATATAGTCCTAAAATTACATTCAGCCCTTTGAAGGCAACCACGAGTCTGATGTGGCCCCCGGTGAAAATTAGTTGGACAACCCTGCTCTAGAGGTCAAGTGAGCCCCTCAGTAGCTACAGAAGCACCAGTCACTCTAGAGAGGAAGATATTCCCTTCTGAGAAGGAAAAGCTAGAAAGGAAAAGGAAAAGTGTGAAACCAAGTCTGGCATCTCTGCTACTGCCTGTCTCTGTTGGACTATTAAAGGATTTTTAAACATTTGCAATTAAGACCTTGTATCCTCTTAGTATTATATCATTATCCTTAGCTGCAATGAGGCAAATGAAGCTTAAAGGTAATGCTTCAGTTTTCTCTGTGTCTTTCTTTTTTTAAAGAGTAAAGGCCCTATAGGAATGTACTTCTAATGTCCATGTTATTTCCTGCCATGTTTGGATGCCCATGAGACCTTAAAATAAAGAAATCCTGTGCCACAAGCAGAAGAGGAAAATAAGCACTCCTCAGAGAGAAGCTGATGAAAAGGACAACTGTAGGATAAATATTTGGACGATATCACAGAATGAGATGTTCACTTTGGGGTATACCTTGGTACAAGCTCTGATGGTGACAGTGGTTCTTTTTTAAGGCATGCTTAACTCCTGAAAGTATTCTTGGTAGCTCCTAATTAATCACAGACTGGTCCTGCCCACCAGCATCACTGTGAAAAGGAGGCAGAGAAAATTTGCTTTTCAGTGCAGAATTTTACTCCTCCCAAGGAAAACAACAGGGTTTTGTTTTTCTTTGTTGTGAAGAGTGGATAGAGGCTCCAGTATCTTAAGTGAGTTGGGGGATAGTAGGAAGTGGAATAGATCCCTCTGACAGTCTGGTCATCCCAGCATCCATATGTTAGAGTATTGCTAGTCCTTCTCGAAACCCAATGAAGTAGTTATCTTTTAGCAATTTATGACTCGCTAGATGTTACTCACAGCTTTCAGGAGATCAGTTTTCTTCGAAGATGACAGTTGTGCTAAGAGCTTGGCCTTTGCAACACCTCAGGGGAAGGTAATCCATTTTGCACTTTTCTATAACTGTCCCTTCATTTCCTTTGCTTTTCATTTCCTACAGTTCTCTCCATTATTTTCATCTGCTTTATCTTCCTTGCTTACAAGTGCTGTACTTCTCTAATCTTGGAAAAATTGCCCTTCCTCCCACTCTACCTTTCTGACTTTCAGTAAATTAGCTGGTGCCTCCATGACAACAAAATTGATCGTATCTCCTCAAGCCTCTCAAAGGTCTCAGACAAGGTGTTAATGGGATTTTGTCTTCTCTGACAGCTTGCTTCCTGGTTTTGCTCCAGTACACTTCAACAGTGACTACTAAGTTAAAGGAGACATTTCTGGTGCTGTTTCACCTGTTTTTTCCACCACTTCCACAAACATTTCCTTCCCTGACTGTCAATGATTGCTCTCTTTTTATCCTGTCTGCTTCACAGAGTGTTCCAACTTGACAAATCACAAGTTTTGCAACTTTCTTGTTTGTTTTTTTCCAGTCAGCATCAGTGTTTCCCCACCTTTTGCTTATTACATTTTCTCCCTGGAGCCCTCTCACTCTCTAACTGCACCTAGCAGCTCTGTGCTGCCAAGTGCAAAATTCATCTCTCTTTAGCCCATCTCCACAGCCTTGGATAGCTTTGTACCTCCAGCCATTTGCTTAACATCTCCTCATCTCTCACAAAACTGGATTAAAAGATCCTTACTTTTTACATCCAGGTATGATTGATAAAATGCCAGCAGTAATTCAGCTTTTTCACTCCTTCCCCTCAGTTTAAGCAGGTAAACTGAGTCAGGCAGCAAATTTCATAACCGAATGGTGTAAACTTATTGCATATTTTTCTAATTAAGCCAGTTGAGAAAGATTGCTTCTCATATTTTCCAACATCATTTAAAGCCATTAACTGTTCCACCAGAGAGGTGAATGGCTGCAAACCTGTGGTAGGGGTAGGAGAGCAACCCTTTCTAATGTTCAGCTCTTCAGCCAAACTAGCACTTTGAGAAGTCTTAAATTATTATTATTATTATTCTTAGTGATCATCATCGAGATACTTTTACCTAGTAGGATGTAGCAAAAATGAAGGTGACCTGGCTAACAAAATACCTGTTAATTAGCCCTAGCTCCTCCAGTATCAACCTATGAGTGGAACATAATCTGAAGTAATTTGTCTTAGAAGGCCTGTAAAGCAGCGTTAAGTATTTAATTAACTGCCTTATCCTAGGGGAGCACTTTTTGAACCATGGAGATATGCTTGTCCTTTCAGAAAGAGGTGCTCTGTAGCTGCATTTCTTCAGACAGCAGGAATCCAATACTAATGTCAAGTAGCTGGGACTAAAATGAGGGACACTTGGGTGGAGCACAAGGAGGACAAAGTGTGCACTGTCCAAGTGTAGACCAGAGATCGATCAGATTTTCTCAGCCCAGAGGAAGTAGGCTCAACTCCTGCCAATTAAGGTTGGAAAAGCCTTTTGATTTAGAGTTAGAAAAGGAGCCATGGCCAGAAACGCTCTGTCTCTTTACCCCCTATGGAGCAATACATCCTCTAATCCCATGGAATTTAAAAAAAAAAAAAAAAAAAGGTAACCCAAACTCAAAAAACCAAAACAAAACAAAAACAACCCACCACTTTACTGTAATAATAATTTTTATAGGCAGCAGGCTGGGCTTTTCTCTTTGTTCAGGGAACTCTGTGGTTCGCGACAGCTGCACTAGTACTATACAGCTGTCAGTCCCCTTTCCAGAGAGAGAGCTGTAATCTTGTTTATTCTCAACTTCTGGAGAGCATATTTCTATTCTGAACGTCTTTTGATAACACTGAGAAGCACCTGTTGAATAAGAGGAAAAAATACCTGTGCAGACAGACTAACTCAAGGAAACTAGAGACACGGTCACCCGGTGGAGAGTGTCCCAGTCTGGTCCAGCACCTCTCACCTCAGGCACCAGCGTGTCCTTTTTTCTGAACGGATTGCAGCTCACTCAGAATTTCTGTTTGTAATCAGCTTAGCAATATTCTGCCTGCTCTACACACAGAGTCATTTTCATCCACAGCCACACCGCAAATTCCTTGCCAGTAGCTGTGCAGCTATCAGCTTCTTAGTGCTCTAAATAGCTCCCGTGCGTCACATTTGAGCGGCTGCCCTGCTCCCAGCTGACATTCCCAGGCCACAGAAATCAGAATATTCCTGCACAGCTCCTCAGTTTAGGAAATCTAGAAATAACATGCTGGTTTACTATTTATTTCTCTGCAAGTTTTGACTTGAGGGTCTTCTGGAGATGGTAAAAAGAGGAGAAAACCCCTACATGTATAATGCTTGAATTTAACAATAACTTGTGATTTTTAACTGGTTCACAGGCACATTTGCCACCATGAGGCTAAGTCCCCAGGATAGTTGTTGCTTTGCGTAAGAGGAGCCTAGGTAATTTGGCCACAGACTTAGAAAGGTGGCTCTAATTTCAACTAAAAATATATTTGCATTCCTTCTGCCTTGTTCTTAACCACACAGACAGAGGCACAACCCTTGTCTGCTCCTTCCCCCCTCATCCAGACTCCCTTTACTCACCACCTCTCCTAAACAGAACACAACCCTGTGTGCCTCTTTCCCACTTTCAGGCCCCATCTTTCTCGCAGGTGAAAGTGATACAGATTTAACCCCCCCAAACCCTCCAAACCTTATTTGATTTCTCTTTGTTTAGGGAAAGACATGAAGTATTTCTGCATTTGAAAGCTGTAGTATATGATGTGCATTAGTAGGTAAGATGTTATATTAAAATAAGATCACAGAAAGACAGTTTTATTCCATTTGTGCTAAAGTTGACAGTTGTTTTACAAGCCTTGTTTAACTAAGACAAGCTCTAGATTCTTTGTCAACAATATTTAATTATATTAAATACTAAAGTACATTATATTGAATCACATTAAATACAATGAAGTAAATAAAACTTGTGTATTTCCAAGTTAATCACAAAATGCTACTTTTACCCAAATTTAATCCGGACAGAATATTTTCAGTTTTACTGTCCTAAAAACTGAGTACTACACAGAATTTGCTATCTGATTAACACACGTTATAGCTTAAGGATGGATTTTTCTCTAGTTGTCACACTTTCTTTAGAATTTATTGAGGCTCAAGCAGTCCATACAATGCCAGGGAGTGCTTTGGTGAGGTACAGCCCCACTAGGCAGGAGAGAAGGGGCTGAAGTAGCTGGGCAGGTGTGCTGGTTTGACTGAAAGCAAGTTAATTTTCTTCGTGCAGTTAGAAACCTTTCTTTTTTGTAGTTAGTACAATTGTTTTGAGAACAAGAAGATAACACCCCAGGACAGAGTTAATGTTTTTCTTAAGTAACTTTAAAGTGGTTTTGAGTTGGAACAAAGAGAATATAAGAATTTACTGTTATCTTAGTTGTTGTCTGGGAATCAAGGTCTTTCTGGACTCTCTGTCTGCAGGTGTGAGGCAGCTGGGAATGGGGGCATAGATGGGGCAGAGCTTGACTGACCTCCAGACTGATCAATGAGAATACTCCATGCCGTTAGCATCATGCTTCATATTTAAGGAGAGCCAGGTTTTCTGGCTAGGGAGACAGAGATCTGTTCCGATTCTGCTCCATTTTGGTTGAGTTCCTTTCAGTAGTGTCTTTTAGTTCAGCCTTTTGCTATCCTGCTGTTTTGGAGAGGCCTCTGAGCCTTTCTGCCTTTTTTCCTGCTTCCCATAGGATCAGCTGTCCAGGACCAGGGTGCTTTTCCCGGGACTGGCTGCTCGATGTGTGCAGAGTTCATGAGGAATTGCATTTAGTATAATTTATTTTATATTCTACTTTCCATTATGTATATTAGTAGTAGTAGTGGTATATCAGTATTATTTAGTTATTTTATTAAACCATGTCTATCTAAGTCCATGAGTTCTCGCTTCCCTTTCAATTCTCTCCCCTATCTAGGGACGGCTTGGGGGAGCAGAGAGTGAGCAAGCAGCTGTCGTGGTCAGATTGCTAGCTTGAGTTAAACTCCGACAGTAGGTTTGGGGCCCCTGCGCCACTTTGTAAAACCCACTACACGTTTGCTTCCAGCAGCCCTCACATTGCAATGAATGCTGCATCATCCAGCAGCTCCCTGCAGAAATGTCCGGTTTTCATCAAATCACATGTAGCGAGGGTTCTGTCCATACTGCACCTCAGAGATAAGCCATCACAACATAAATAATTTCTTCTAGAAAAATACTCCAGTCAATGAATGCCAATATGAAAACACCTCCGCTTGGAGTAGTCTCTTGCCTACAAACAAAAGACTTACTATCCCTACAACAGCTGTAACCCTCCAATGGTTGGTGCAAAGTTAAAAAATCAAATGTGCCGTGAAATTCTGTTGATGTGAGTTAAAACAAAATTTGGTTTGAAAGTTGCTAACATTTTATTGCCTAACCACCCTTCTCACCAGGGGGGAGATTATGTGCCAAAGCTGAGGGTACTTGGTAGTACTGCTGCTGCTGGTTTCACTTGCTTCCTTACCCATTTTGATGCTGAAAGAAACACTGGGTTGGCCATCCTAAAATCCCAACCCCTGGGCATGGATACCTGAAGCCTGCAGACAACCTGGACCTGGAAGCGCTGTTCAGATGTATGCAGACCTCTCTGCCATATGGCTGGCCCATCTTCCTAAGGCTGTGCAGCAACAGAACTGCACGTTAAGTGCTTTGCAGGGGTAATTGAGAAGTGTTGTCTCCTCCAATTACAGTGCACTGCTAATGAGAATGTAAACAGGTTATCTGTCTATTAACAGCAGAGTGGAGGTTACCATCAGGCCGCTTTTTACCCATCTTAACATAAGCTCATGTATTTTTCAATCCAAATCCCAGAAATGATCAAGGCGATAGTTCTGTGAACTGTCATTGCTCTTAAACAAAAAAAAAAAGTGAGTAAAAGGCAAGATAGTCATGACCTTCTTGAGGTTTCTTCATGTTTAACATCTCCTAGGTGCAGATGCTGGGGATCAATTCTTTCCTTTAAATTAAAAAGCAAAACAAACAAAACAAGCATCTCACTTTTCCCAGTATTTGGTTGGCAGAACTAACGTCATTTGGAAAAGCTGCCTTTATGCATCTGCTAAAAAAAAAAAGAAAAAGAAAAGAATCTTTGCAAGCTTCTACCAAGAAAACATGTTTTCTCCACTAATAATTCTTGAAGAAGGTAATTTGGATTATTAAACACACAAACCACACAAATGATATCATTGAGAGTTCAGTACTTTAAGACCAGCAATTATACAAATTTTGTGCTAAAATGTTTCTATAAATTATAAATGAAGTCCATTGGGATTTTTAAAGCATAGAATGTTTTTCCTGAAAAAAAACATTAGCAACACTGAAAGAGCTGTGTGTTGACTCTGGGGACCCATTTTGTTGAAAGCAAAGATGGGGAGGTGACCAGCTGGCTCAGAGACACTGAAAAGGCTTAAGAAATCCTATTCTTACGTTCCTGTTTTTGGCATTATCTTGCTGGCTTGAAAAGTTGTGGCATGGTCTGGAACATGGTCTTTTCTCACTGGCCAGCTATGACCACAAGCGGTTTCCATTTTGCAACTTTTTGGCAGCATTTGTAAAACTGTGAATGTCTGAGAGTACAGTTCCCAATACCTTGAGTCAACTGCTGCAGACACTTGAGTCTCTTGAGAGCATCATTGTATAATATACAAAGGCGTTATGCATACATATGTATAAACACATCTGTACTTCATCTTGTTTTTCTTCTGCTGTGAAGTTAGCATTCATCTGCATCATTCAGTACATTATTATTATTTTAATGTGTGCATTTCTTTAGCTATCATTGTGTACCAACTTTTTGCTCCAACATTATATTTCATATTAGTTGTACTCTGCATTCAATACATCATTTTAGGAATAAAATTATTTTCTGCTGGCGTCTTCACCACTTTGAGTCATATAATTAAATTTAGCCTTAAAGCCATTGCAACAGGAGACAATTTATGAAACACTATACAAGAAGCCATCCCTCCCCCCCAAGAATTGACTAAGACAAGAACAAAAAGAGTAATCACAGTTGATAATTGCATTGTCTCATTCAATTTTCTTCTGAAATCTTATTACAGCTGTCCCAAGAAAACAAGCACTATACAATCCAAGTAATGAAAGAGTAATTCTAAAAGCTAATTGTCTATAAAAATCTAGAGTTGATCCTTTACTCTTTGGAAACAGGAAGGTAATTGCATTGGTGTGCCAATTCATGGAGCTCATCACTGGAATATTAAATCCAGGTTCAGAGTACCAAAGTATATCTCATAAGGGGCTGGAAGAATAAAAACACATCATCAAAATATTGCAGGGAGAGTACTCCAACACAGAGATTCTTTATGGGTCTGTATCTGAGAGAAAAATGCATGCAAGATCCAATGGCTAATAACTGGTGAAAAATTCCATGGTCTGGGGCAGGAAGAGCAGACAAGCTGGCACCTTAAAGTCTTAAAATCTACTAAACTGGTACACCGGTAAGGAAAACAATATGATTGTCTGTGAGAATCCCTTGCAAGACATAGGAAACTAGGAAGAGAAAAGGAAATGTATCACAAGTGGTTAAGTACAAGTAATTTTTGTTACTCTATTGATCATCTTTCATGCCACAGTAGGGACCTCAAATTGCAGTAGTGAGGTTGTTCCAGGGGGTCTGATCAAAGACCGGTCCTGGAAACAGACTCTTCACCCAGAGAGCTTTGTCTTCCAGCTACTGCAATGGCAGCAAAATGAAGTGAGGAGAAACATTTCTGTTCACCAAGGGAAATTAGGATCCCAAAGATACGGTCTGAAATGCTTTCTGACTGAAGTTTAAGCCTGTGAAACAAAACACATCAGCTCTGCTTGGGAGTGGTTGAAGGAAGCGTTAAGAAAGGAACATGAATCAATATCTTGAATTATCCATCTTTTTTCCACAGCTTTTTTTGCAGGAGGAAATCATTAGGAGACTAGATTTGGACTCCAGCCTGCCACTTATCAATACCTCTGCTGCTCCCATGGCCCCAAGTTGATGGTACAACAGAAAGAGTCTGACAGCTGAAATATGTTGGGAATCCAGCTGACATCAACATATATCTGCTGAGAAGTTATCACATCAATGACTCGATGCAGATCAGCAGCATAGACATTTAACAGTGACTTTCTATGTAGACAATGTTTAATAGACCAGAAAAAAATACACAGGCATGAAATACCACACACATGCATTTTATAGGAGAAATAACTAACCATGAAAAAGAGAAAAAATAACCCTGAATTAAGTTATTACATAATCCTAGTGGAAAAGTGTTGTAATTATTCATCTTTATAAATAAAACTATGGACTGATAAGCTTAATCCCTTCAGAGTAAAATGCAACTCTGGTGAAAGGTAGAAGAAGAGGGTCTATAAACACAGATATATGTAAGAAAATGGTATCTGGGAAGATATCTGAAGATAGATCACTATATATATGCAAATCATTGTATATAAAATAGAAGTTATTGATTGTTTTTTTATTATTATTCCAAGGCACAGGGGGAAACCCACAAAACCAACAAACAAACAAAAAACCACAGGTGCAGCAATTACTTTCTCAGTGATTTAGTGAAATGCTACTGCCCAGGTCAGAACACAAAACCATAATGGTCTCTCAAGTGCAGTCACAGTGTGAACAGTGCAGAAGTTAGAGAGATAACTGAAGGTAACTGAAGGGTTGTTAAACTGATAAAGTGTTATGTATGATTTAAAAAACAAAACAAAACAAAACAAAAACACCTCATTGTCTTTTACTTTCACTGGAATACCCTGAGGATAAGGGCAAGCGATCCTTTTATGCAAGAGAATGGCATGTCTCTTAGTAGCGTGGAGAGTTGAACAACAGTCTTACAAAAATGACTAAAAAAAGGTGATCCCAATTTTTGATCCAAATTTGTTTTGAGTAAGTGTAGGATTTCAATTCTGTGCCTTTAAAAACTGGCAGTTTAGCAAAAATGTCAAGCTGCATGATTTCCCACTGGTTAGAAAAACACTGGTCATGATCCCTCAAGTGAAACTGAGCAAAAATCCTTCTCTCATGCAAACAGTAAGTATTTTTTTCTGTGTTACATAATAAGAAATCAGGTGCAGTCTTCGCTTTTCAGCGTATGCCAAACTGCAATATGACATTGGGAAACACTTATTCCTTATTTTGACTGCTGATTTTTAGAGCTCCCACCAGTATATAGCTTGGTCATAGGACTGAACATTCATCTATTAAAAAGGCCTAGAATTCAATTACTACATGCTCAATATAGATTAATTAATCTGCAGATTCAGCTACACAAAATCCCCAAACTCATCCCTCAAGCAAGGATGTTGATAGATGAATAAAAGTGACATATTCATCTTGGACTTTTCAGGTTGCACCTGAGCAAATGAAATGGAAGCCAGAACAAATGGACATGTCCTATAACCACCGTCCCTTCCAGCTCAAAGCCACAGTCTTTAAAAGCAGTGCATCCATCAGCTGGTCACTGCTGCAAACAAGAAGCAGAGAGGGACACGTGTCAGATTTGAATAGTACAGGCTTCTAGTTCGAGATGTTTATAGTGGGGCAAAAAGCCTAAGTGGAGTCTTTCGAAAGCATTTGCAACAGTCACCTTTTTGTGTCACCCCTCCCATGCTCCCAGAAGAGTAAAAATTAAGGCAATAGGAAACCATGCTCAGCCTTGCATGGTTTAAGGCACAGATTTTTGAAGTGATCCTGCATTGAGGACCTTCACACAAAACAATACTGAAGTTGCAAATGGATGATATTGAGCATAGAGGCAGCAGAAATAAATGGGTGGTCAAAAATAGCTTGAAATGGGCCTCATCAGAGAACACGGACTCAATCTCCATAAACACACTCTGACCTTTTGGCAGGTGGCACCCACACCAACCACTGTCCAGATGCCTACATCACAGCTCTCCGGGCAGCCACCCGTGCCCTCCAGCCCCACTCCCTGCTATCCTGGGCAAAGCTTCAGCCAGGGGTGGCGAGGGAGCTGGGGTGAGGGTCTCTCCCAGGTAGGTAGGACTCTGTTTGCATGGTATTTGAAGGCTGAAGTTTCACAATGTTATCATGAGAGCTGAGACGTCAGAGCTGAAGTGCTTCCTCCCATCAGAAACTGGGGAAGAGAGAGTACACCCCCCTTTCCCAACACCTCCACTACCTCCTAGACTGGAGGAAGCCTCTCTACACTGCTGCTGTTGTGGTGTCATTTTTATTCAGACACTTGGAAGAAGGGCTGGGTTTTTTTCCCTTTCCTGCCCTCTCTCTCGTGTGGTGTTTCTCCGTTATCCATTAGCAAAGGGACCTTGCTGGTGCTGCCGTTTTGGGGCTGGCTGCCTTAAAAACTCAGTTCACAGATGAGAAATTTCAGGCACAACCTGGCAAATCCAGAGGACACTGTTGGAAGCTGCTGATGTGATACAAGTAATCATTAATTTACTGTGTATGGAATATAAGGAAGATGAGTCAACTGACACGTGGTTTCTAAGGAGTGTATGGAAAAATCACATCCTATCCTTGTTTCCAATTGGGGAGTTGCTTTTTCCACCTGAAAAACTCAACTAGATCCTCCAGTTGATGTTTAATGATGACAACAACGAACTATTACATAAAATAAGTTTGGGAGCTCAGCAGCATCCATCCACCACAATTTTAACATCCAATGTATCATTTTTGTATGGCATATCTAATGATGCTGATTTTGATGTGTTATCCTGATGTTTTGCAGTCCTAGTGATACCTTTGTCTAGTTTCTTAAGCTACATTTATATTTACCAAATCCGGGGGTCTAGTTCACCTGCTATCAGGAAGGGAAAAAACAACACAGATTTTATTGGTACAGTCTGTGTCTGGGAAACCATTAAAATGCATCTTCAATTGCCTCAGGGCTTGTGTTGGAACCCAAAGCCTGGGATGACTCTTATGATTAGGACTAAAAGTCAAGAAATGCAGTAAGCGGTACAAGTGAATTCAGCCAAAGGGATGAAATGTGTGCAGGTCTTCAGGTGGGTTCACTGAGCTCTAAGTATAATTAGAAAAATGGGAAAGAGAGTTCACTATACCGTTTTTCTGACTAAACAAAAAAGATATTTTGTTTTCCCTGAAGAACTAATCTGCTTTTTCATAGTCAGCATTTTTCAGAAAGTGAAGCTGATATTTTTTTTTTATAATGTTCTTATAAAGCCAGGCAAGTGCATTAGAAATTGCTAACATTTGTCACGTTCCTTGTTAAAAAAATACACACTGATGGTCTCTCTTTAATAAATAACTTAAATAACTTGCAATAAATCACTAGGGCTGTTGACCAAATGAAAAATAGAGACAGAACAAAAGATAAACCAAATATTATTAGTTCTGCAAGAAGACGGTGTCCAAATTTAGCCTGTGCAATTTTTCTTGGAAGAGAGAGGCTAAAATTGTCTCCAGCTAAACCAAGGCTCCTGTATCCTTGTCATTTAGGAAGTCTTTCAGTGACAGGGAGGCAAAGACTAGAACTGACAATTATTTGCAACAGAAGAGAAGAAAAACAAAACGGAGGTTATAGGAAGAGTTATTTATCGTGCTCATCTGACAGCCCAAATGCAATGAGATTAGGCAGAAGTGCCCAGGCGCTGTTTACAGAAGAATCATCTCTTGAAATAGACTTTCATCTCCCTTTGCTCTGCCATAATTAGGAACGTCAAATTTCTTTGAAAAAATGGAGGCATGGGAGAAGAGAAGGTTTAACTTCCTCTTCTTCCTCAGAAAATTGAAATATGGGTAAGAATTGAAATACTTGTCTGCAATAAATATTTGCTTGCTCAACCTAGAATTTACTTATATTTTTGAAAGCGTAGAATGCCTTTTTCATAATCTAGTGAGCTTATAGGAGTTATATTTTGGTTTGTTAAATAAATATGAATTCTTTACCTTCGCATGATGATAAATCTATTACCAGAATTGATGTTCTAGTGCACCCCAAAGAACCAGTAAAACAGGAAAAATGGAAGAAATGCTGCAAGTGGAAAGAAACAGTACAGCTGAGCAGCACAGGTACAAGGTGGCACACAGAAATTTTCTGTAGATTGTGGATACCAAAGCGTATTGTGTGTCTGGAAACTATCTTGGATGATGAATTTAATATAACAACACATTTGTTATAATGGCTTTAACACTGCACACAGTATAAACGAGTCACAATAAGCGTGGTTCAAAAAAAAAACAACCCACCACACAGTCATTTTTTTCCTGATTTCTGCCCTTAGATATGGGAGCTTCCCACATGCTCAGGTTTTGTGTATTTAATACAAAGCATGCACTCTCCCTTGTGAGAAATGTTCTGGCTGAAACGTGGTCTTGGTCCATGGTGGAACAAGATGTTTCTTCTTTCTGTTTTTCATTTCGAATTGTTTTGCAAACAGAAAAGCCTAAGGACATTTTGTTTCGGAAACCTTTCTGTAGCGAAACGTGTTGCCTGTGCTCTGAGAGGGGTTCAGTGGCTCTGATAACATTGATTCCAGCTCGCAGCTGCCTGGGACCCCAAGTCCTTGGCTCTATGTCTATATGAGGCTGCCAAAGAGTTTAACTTCCGAGTGACATGAGCCACCCTCCCTCCCTCCCCATCTGAGCTGGCTGCTCCCAATAAAGGGCTGTGGGAGCACTGAGTCCCGGCTTTCGGGCAGGCTTGGATTATGCAGGAGCTTGTCGGACCCTGCGTGTTTCAAATGAAACACACCAGGCTCAGTGAGCAAATGTGGGAACAAATTAATGCTTTGAGTTAAATTTTGCTTCTGACTCCATCTCTTCCCTGCTTCACCGGTGCAGAACTTCCCATGTGCCAACTCAGCCTGCCCGGGGAGATTTCTCAATCTGCATGTCTGCTCGTCTCCCATTCAGCTTGCTGGCTGTGGGGTTCCACCCCCCGAGGCAGCTGAATCCCATCCATCTGCCACCTTCCAGCCCAGAATTTAACCCAGAAGCTGCATTTTTCTTAAGCACTCCCCCTCCTTGGCAGTTACCATGGCAACCCTGGGACCAACTGTCAGATGCTGAAACTGCTGCAGCTCCACTTCTGTCAGGATACAGCTAAATCACTAATGGACTAATTATTACCCCTGGAAGATAAATTTTATGGTTTTTATTGTAAGACCTAAAGGTGAATAAAGAGCTCAAGTCATACCTGCGCAAGCCAACCACATTCAGAGCTGTTATTCCCATAGCAATCACAAGTAATTACATTTTTTGTACCAGCCTTTTAATGTTTACTGCATCGAGAGAGAGCCCTAGAAGCACTCAGTTTTGTTACCACACAGATCACCAGCTAGCGTATCTGTGCAGCAACAGTGCTGCTGGTGTTTTACCAAGAAACACACTCACTAACTTGCCCAAGGAGAGAATTGGAAATTACAAGGGTGGAGGAGCATCATTGAAGGTTTTGGGTCACCTCCTATTTTTAAAAGGCATCATACAGGCTGGTGGAAGGGGACTCACCTCAAATGTAAAAGGACCTGAATCCTGGTTTTATTACTAGGCTGTTAGGGGTTGACAAGCAATTTGTTTCCACTTTCATGCCCAATTTCTGTATCTGTTAAAGGGGAGTTCTGACGTTGATGTCTCTCTTCATAAGGTAGATCTAACAGCATTTTAAAGCAAAGATGTATAAAATCTGCATGTTAACATCACCACCACTTACATCATCACTTCAGGTGATCCCAGAGCACTGTCAGAAGAAGACGGCAATGTTTGACTTGGAGCACCATGGCCTGGGCATCCCCTGCCTGCTCTCCAGTTGCCAGCAAACTCAGCAATGTGCTTCAAAACCCTGGTAGGCACAAATTCAGGGCTCTGGTGCCAGACAGATTTCCATCTTTCTTCAGTGATATATCCTAGTGGATGTCACATGTCTTTAAACCTACAGTTTCACTGAGATGCCAGTTACCTTCTCATGGAAGCCTTTTGCTCTTCTAGATACGTAGCACAGTACAGTTTATTTTCCTGCACAGCTCTGCAACTTGAAGATGCTTTCTTACAGCAGTGTCGTACAGCCATTGCGCAGCAACACAGGAGGCCACATTACTCTGACAATCAGCCTTTAATGCGGGATGCCCCCTGCCTCACTACGTGCAGGTGGCACTGGAGTGAGTGTCTTCCTTGCAGCTCAGCTACACCGAACAGTCTTTTCTATAGCATCCCTCTGTTTTTAGACTATCTTTCAGTGAAAAAAAATTACTGCTGCATTCAATATTTTCTCCTTCCTTGGGTATAAATCAGCTTTTAATTTATCCTCACCTTACTCTCTTTCAGCTGTTCTCCGACTGCTTTCCAGGGAATGAACCATGCAGGGGGGGAAGTGGAGACCTGCACCTCATGCCTGCTCCCTGCCCGATCACTGACAGTCCAAAGGGCCAGGGGTCTGGCTGCCCTCTGCGCCTTGGGCTCACTGTTTTACACATTCTTAGTCACCACACTGAGCTGCTTGATAGATAGCCAGTGAACCAAGGCGAAAGAGATCATGAGCCGAGAGACAAGGGAAATAATTCCCAAATTAAATCACAAAGCTCATTCGGTTTCTCATTTCTATATCTTTTGCAGTGCTCTCCTCTATAAGACCCTGTAACAAACCAAATTTAGACCCTCCAGACTGCAATCAAATCCATTCACTGCAGTGATATGAAATTCATGAGACATGAATGAAGCTGAATTTCTGAGCAATCACAAGGATTTTCAGTGTGGTGGGGGACAGCGCGCACCTACCATCAGTGACACCCACATGCCCAGCGAGCTGCCAGAGTGGGCACAAACAGTGTGGCTGTGATGGGGTGAGGGCTGGGACTTGCTTCTGCCATGGTGAGGGGATATTGGAGGTGACAACTGCAGCTCTGGGTGTGTTTGAGAATCTCCCTGTACTGGGACTGAGCAATAGTTCCTGCTCCGGGGAGCCTCACACTCTTCAATGCACTTGCCGCAGGACCCTTACAGGCAATGATATCAAGTGCACAATATAATTAACTTTTTAAACAAAAAACCTCACTTGAGAATAATTTGTGAAAAATTTGAAGTGAGTCTTGTGTTTTACATCCCTGAGCCTGTAAAGCTTCTGTAGTACAACCAACCTCCAAGCCCAATGGCTTTGTCACAGTACCTAACTTTATTTTAAAAGCCATATTCATTTAAGTGTTTACAGAAACCTTCTTTGCTCTTTATAATCCTGGGTAAAATACGCACAAGTTATTTTAGAGCACAGTTTTTTCTCTTTGAAATGCTCATGAAATGAGACAGATAACAGTCCCGGACACTTTTTTCCACTAACAGAAGTACTGGATCAGCATCCCATGCCCTCAGAGCCAACTACTGACAACCACGACAACATTAGGTCAGCAAGATTTAAAGTGAGAGCTCCAATTCATCTTGTGCCTACTACCAAATGGTCATCACAATCTGATGAATAGAAATCATAGAATGTCCTGATTTGGAAGGGACCAACGAGGATCATCGAGTCCAACTCCCGTCCCTGCACAGGACAACCCCACAGTTCACACCATGTGTCTGAGGGCGTTGTCCAGTCTCTTCTTGAACACTGTCAGGCTTGGGGCCGTGACACCTCCCTGGGGAGCCTGTTCCAGTGCTCCACCACCCTCTGGGGGAAGGACCTTTTCCTCATGTCCAACCTAAGCCTCCCCTGGCACATCTTCCTGCCATTCCCTTGGGTTCTGTCTAGCAGCTTGGAAGGTGTGATGTTCAACTCACCATAAAAAGTACCTGAGGCTACTGGGGATAAAGGAGCTAGAAAGATTTTGAGGACTTGCCTTCAGCTTGCCTCACTGGCTGAGCAAAGGCAGTGCCCAGCTAATGAAAAGAGTTTTGCTCCTGATCCCCACAACCTTGTCTTCCTCCGTCCCAGCTCTCCTTCTTTCACTACTCACCAGGGCTAAAAATAGTAGCTACAGGCAAACAGATTGCATGGGACTAAGGGCAGGTCAGGAAGGAGAAAATATTGGAAGAGGTTTGAGCATCAAGTCATCCCACAGAGGGAAAGGAGAAGATCTACCATCTTATTTGAGAACAGCTGCAGATCCCCTGGGATTTGTTTTCCAGTTAGTAACAAAGCCCACTAACAAACTCTATTTAGAGTGAATTTCAGTTAAGTGAGACTTTCCTAACTTAGTAGCCATCAGTTATGACTTTGATAGTGACTCTGTCAAATTCTATGGATTATGCCAGCATACAGCCCTTCTCCTGAAAAAAAAAATAAAAGGGAAGCATTGCAATATGGTGAGTCACAATCAGAAAAAAGGAGCTTGCTTTAAGAGCACTATATGCCTGGTTTTCCAATCAAAACACCTTGTTGTGGTTTTTAGTGGGTTTTTTGAACTTCAGTTTGCTCTAGCAAAGCAAAATTAATAAAAAGGGGAGTACTGATGATTCTTAAAAGGCACTGAGTAGATAGATGGAACCTTTTCATGGAAAGAACAAAGCAATTGCAAATAATAAAAGGAACTTTTAAAACTAAGGAAAATAAATATCTAATACCCTCAAAAAACAACTCTGACTCAACAGTAGAATCACTGAGAAGACAAACCAGGTGCTTACAAAGATAAAAGCATTTGGTCATGTTATAATTCCTGAAAATAGCTGAAAATTGATTTAACTTCACATTTCAAAGACTAAATTAATCTCTCTTTAGGCAGGGCAGATGACCTCCACCTGCCTTCTGTGTCATTTTCTGTACTTCATCAGAGCCTTTTAGAGTTGAACTCTTGTGGGGGTGTGACTGTGGACCAGGAGGAATATGGCCTTTGACCTCACTGATGCTAACTGGCATCTAATTTTTCAACAGCGTTGTCGGGTCTGGCTGGTGCAACAGTGTGGTATGGAGGATTCCCAGGGATTGTTTATGAATGGCCTTTGCAATAGGCCTGAGCCTCAGAGGCTGAACCTGGCTCAGTCCTGTCTTTCCATACAAAAATCACTTTGTGGACACAACTACCCAGCATTCCAAGGCAGCATCTCTGAGCATATTCTCCCATCCCTTAAACACAAATGCACACACACTTCAATGATAGCTGTTTTTCTTGTGCAAGGACAGTGAAACCTCTATTAAACATTCACTTCTGTAATTTCTTCCTCAAAATCTTTTTCTGAGGTGTTGTGAAAGAACTTGGGACATACACAACAGTCTACTGTAACATTTTATTCAAGCTACATTTATCTACGGCTAAGAAAGGTAAGAAAATGTCATGATAAAGGTGATGCAGGATGTTGTTAATGAACCTTGTCCTACCTCCATCAGAGGAAAGCATAAAGAACTAGAACTTGGGCAGATATTGATTCAGGATAGCCTGGCAGAAGAGTCTTAGCATCTCTGATGTTTAAAGAGGCAACTGCTTCTTTTGGTGACCATCTGTCCAAGCTTCGAGACACCAAATTAGTTACCAGGAATTACAGCAACACATAAAAAAAGTTTCTTTTCATCTTTGTAACGGTCTTAAGAAATACCCTTTGTGGAAGTGAGTTCAATGACATCTGAACCCTTAGAGAAGTGCTCTTCCTAGGATGTAAACATTGACAGCAAGCTGTTGCAGGACAGAAGGACTAGCTTGAGCGTATGCACAACCTTCAGTCTGCAATGCAGGAATATAAAGTGCTCCCCATATTCTCCGCCACTGCCTTATCCATCAAATTTGGGCTGTTACTATTGCGATTAGAAACTGAAGGTCGTTTAGTGGCCAGCTAAATCAACTGGTCAATTGATGCTTAACAAGAGTATTATGGTGTGTTGCTTGTTGGTCTTTTCCTCTCATAGGCTTACTTGAAAAGCTGAATGATGATCTTAAGTATTGCATCACTGTGGCAGTAATCAAATTAGCCAAGTGCGCATCCCCAGGTAATTGTTTCTGCACACAGGACAGATGCTTCTGCAAATGCAGCACGAGTGGTGGCACTAGAGGGAGCTCCTGCAACATCACCCACCTCAAAACCCCCAGTCTGAAATTAGACCCAGATCCTAAGATTTGCTTTTAAAATTGTGAGGTTTCAAATTGTGGGTTGGTTTATTACTTATTCATTAACTTCTATGGACATTTGAATCACATTTTCAAATTTTCTTTTGCTGCTACAGACTCTAGAACTAATTTACCAGCATCTCTTCTGCTCCTGCCAACAGCTCCTATTACTGGTTCTAGGAATTGAGACACAGCCCATTGCCCAAATGTTTATGTAAAACAAACAAACTCAAACACTATGGATATCTTAATTTTACAAAAAAATGCTTGAAAAGCTTCACTGAAGTCTGAAAAATCTTCCAAATATTAAAATGTTGCTCTTATTGAGATTCAAATCTCCTTTTAATCAGTAAATCCGCAATTAAGCATCTGGAATTAAAGTTAAGATTTAGCCTTTAAATAAATAAGAGACCTTTTTGGAACGTGCTTATTGGGGAACTCTGAAAAACACACATTTATAAGATTATTGCTTTTGCTTTATATTGTGTGTTCTTTGCTGGCAATTGCTACTACAACTAAAGCAAAAGTGGCAGAAGCAGCTTTTTTATTTTAGAAACAAAGACATCCACAGTGATGATTTATAACACCTCTGCAGTGAAGACAAAGGGTATACTCTCCATATACTTACTTGAGAATTTGTTTTCAGATGGCAAAAGTTAATAATTTCCAAATAAAAAGAGCCAGGCTTCTGTAGAAACACCATGGTCCTTCTTTTTGGCAGCTAATACCTCTCAAATATAATCTATGGAGGACCTAGAAACTCCAATCAAACATTGTGTTGTTGTGTTTCCCTGACTGAACTGCTCAGGACCCCAGGCTGTGGAAGATGTCCACCATGGCAACAGATGCCACTCAGAAGAGAAACAAGGCTTTATACCTCTTACTGCTAACAGCTAGAATAGAGCAGACAACCCTACTTATATATACACTAAGTACACTCTATCTATGTGATAGTAAAAACACTGCTCAATGAAGTGCTATGAGCAGAAAGGTTTGAACAATTCTAGACCACTGCACTACCCCCTCCTCAAATGGGTGTACTACAAAATCATAAAGCATTCTTTTATTTCTTGCTGGTCTAAAAACGCTTGCCCAACATGTTACATCAGGAGGGAAAACTAGTGGTTTCTCTTTTCTCCAACAAAAAGTCATTCTTGTGTCACCAGAAAAGACAAATATCCGTATCAGCTGTTACTTTCACTCCACATCTCAAAACAACCAACCAAGTTAACCTTGACTTCTTTCACTCTCCCTTGTTCACGGTAGATACGTTCTGAAATGTTTACCAGATTTCCATCCTCTGTTGCACCGACTTCCGCTGTGTGTAAAGTTTCCCGTTTTCCCCAATGCTCCAGTGTACTGGGACCTCAATTCTTCTCAGCACCCTGTGTCTCCAAAACCTTCCCTCCTCCAAAGTTACTTTCTCCTTTCCTATATTCACTTCACTGGATCACTTTCAAAGCTTCTACACTTTGCTTTTCCTCAGTAATTTCTTATGTTCTCATTTTTTAAAAGAAAAAACAAGCAACCACCCTATCCATCTCCTCACATTTTTCCTCTACCCTCATGTTATTCTTCCCTTGCCCAAGTATCTTCAGTTACTGCCAAGTTCCATATAATTCCCATTTCTCTTCCCTCACAAATCTCTCTTCATGTCCTCAAATAGGTTTAGTTTTCCCATCTCCCTCTATTTCTGTGATTTATATCCCTTCCCCAAGCCCTTTCAGCCTGCTTGCATTATGGATCAGGATACCTGAATGTTGTGATAATGTTCTTTTTCATTTGGCACGGGGAATTTTTTTTGTTGATGTAAGCAAAGTCTGTGAAGACTATGTGATGAATGCATATTTTAATGATAACAGGGTAACGAAGCCTCCAATACCCTCATCCACCTGATTTAGAACTCTACCTGGCATTCTGTAACTTCCAGTGGAGCCTCTCAGCATCTGCCATCCTTGGCAAGAACAGCCATTGAGTAAAGCTGCTCGTTTCCCTGCTCTGCTTTCCTTCCTTCAATTCGTCTTCCCCATTGACATCCAAACACGTATAGAGGAAGAGTAGAGCCTGTTACATGGACTGAAATCCCTTCCCAAATTACTGCTAGGAACTAATGCATAGGAATATTCAAATTCATGTTCCTTTCTACTACATTTTCTCTATTCTAAATCCAATGGAAATTGAGATATATCTGCTGCCTACATAACTATTTCACCAGCATTACAGATTTAAGCATGGAGAATGTGAAGTGGCACTACAATCAGACTGATGCAGAGACAGTTTTGCATACGTATGTGTGGGTTATGTCCATGGAAAAGCAAGAACTGAGAGGCATGGGGTCTCAAAGTCACAGAGAATCCCAGTGCTCACTGTTATAAATAATTGTATTTGTCACTTCATAAACATTGTAAGAAAGAATGCAAATGAAGGCAGCAATGGCATCACATTAATAGTTATAGGGTGATAAACCAATGGTTGCTCAAAGGAAAAACAGGAAACTACTTAAAACAACCAAATCTTTTAATTAGAAAGCAACAAACATGCAAACAGCAGGTATAGAAATGTATTTGAACCAACGTTTTTACTATAATGAAAGTTACTTTAAAACATTGATCCAAGCTCCCACATTTGCAGGTTAAGGAAAATATTGCACTTCGCATCTTCTAGCACCCCTCATACATGGCAAAACATTTTAAAAACATTTTTGCTTATTTTACTTGCACGCTCTCCCAAAGTCATGCACACAGTCATTCAAAAACAAAAGGTTAGGTTATCCAAAAGCAATACCTTAGAATTGCACTAAAGCTCTGTAAGGAAAAATATAATTAATGTCTTATACAAATTCCATTAATGTTTAGGTGCTTGCACACAACTGCTGGTTACTCTTCATCTTCATTTTCGTTCTCCTGACCAGATCCTTCTGATCTGTCACCTTCCAATCGGTCTGTAAGACACAGAGAAGATTTAGTAAAGAGAACTTCCAAAGTTTTCATTTTTTGGTAAATATTTATAACATACTTTCTCCCTGGGCTGTTACACAATGCACAGTGGCTGTGGATTATATGAGCGAAGAAAGTCCGTATGGATTGACAGCAGAGACTGGGTAGACATGTCACCACAAGAAAGGAGAACAGAAGAAAAGCCCTAAAGGATTTCCAGGCATAAAAGTGAAATTTGTGTACAAAAGGAAAAATCTTGTAGCTGCTGCCTGGCTGTCACCACAGGAAAGATGAATGCAAGCATAATATTAAAAAGAGATGGCGAATACAAGGGATTGAAACACCGTTCTGGGGAACTAAAACTGAAATAGCTGTGGTTAGAAACCTGCATATTTCAGAAAGCTGGGGAATCAATCTGTCACTACATACATTAGAACAAACACTTGTTGATGTAAAAGTTTAGGGAAAGACAAATAGAAAAATGTGAGCAAACATGACTGCCTGAATGTCTATCACTCAAACAACATGCATTGTCAGGTTAAGAAATACTTCACCCAGCCATAACACAGATTTTTTGTTGAAACTTTTGTAAGTCAAGTGTTGGGCAGTTCTTTGAGTATTTTACTCCAAAGAAATCGGAAGAAACTAAGAAAAAACCCAAACAACGTATTCATTTACATCAGTGGCAAGGCACAGAGCTGAGCTGGATCCAGTAGCTTCCTCTACTTTGCCAGATCAGTGAGAGGTGAAAGGGGAGCAGTAGCTGCTGCCAGGCAGAGCTTCCCTCCATCCTCATCACTATAAGCCCACTACTCTCCTCAGCCTGTGCCAGGGTCCCCATATTAAATTTTTACCGTTACTTTCACCCTTATCTACAGTTCTGTTAGGTTTCTGCCCCATATAGTATAGCCAACTTCATCCCCTTTCTTCCTACCCAGTATGATGTCTCTCCATTGTCTTCTTCAGTATCTTCTGTCACTGTATCTTCAGTATCAACCCACTGCAGTCAGCTGCATCAGCACTAACATCCGGGAGCACCAGTTCCCAACAGTGTTTCTCCACAAAACCCATTATATATCTCCAGGCTCAGCCCCTAGGGAACTGCCCTTTCACTGAAGGGATATCCTAGTACCTGCTGCCCCAGGAACAGCTGCCAGCAGCCTCATTAGTGTCTCTCTCAGTCCAGTATCTTCACATGCTCCTTCGCTCCCAGACAATTCCAAGCCCACCACGACAGTAGTTTATGACACATTCCATTCACCCCAATAGCTTTCCCATCACACGACACTCATCTTAAAGAACACTCCTTAGAAAAGAGAGTATTTTTCAACATCTAACTAGTACTACATTACAAATAAGCTATTTCAGGATGGATAGTACGTTAATATCTGTATTTTGCTCTTTTCTTTGTTTTGAGGTAAAAAATAACAGCTGCAAATTGTTGCAAGTCTCACACTAAAGAAGCAATTCCTAAGTGCTTTTAAGACACCATCAGAAGAGCCCTTAAATCTTCTCAGCAACCCCAAGTGTAGCCGCAAACAGCTGATGATCTTGATGACTCCCCAATCCATCTGCTATTTCATAGATCAATGTGGTGGACAAGCTCTTCAGAAGTCTCTCACCTGCTCTTATATGATTCAGTGAAGCCAACATTCTTAACATAAAAGAAGCTGGAACAGTAATAGTGTTTCTCGTCTCTTCCAGCATTAATTCATTACGTGTTATAACCTGGAAGGGGAAAAAAACAGCATTAAAAAACCCCATGAAATTGTACTGCATCAATACAGGTTTGTAGGTACGTAGTTCCTATGCAAAAGGCATTTACAGAGTCCAAAATTACGCTAAGGGAGCAATATTTTAATAATTAGTATTGAATATAGTTACTCCATTTGTATGTAGTGAGTCAGTCAGTGGACTCTGCCTACAGATATCTAATGGTCTATCTAAGGACTATTCTAGTAAGATCATCATTCCACTGTCCACATGCATGGCAGATATTAAGATGAGAAACTGAGAAAATCTTTTGGAAATGAGATCTTGCACAAAATAAGGAGGACCGATGAGAGAATGTGCTGTTACAGATGGCAACTGTTGTAGAGAATGAAGTCCTAGCACCAGCACTAGCCAAGAATGTAGGAAGGAAAAAGAGATGAGGTTACCCTGAACTCCTACCTTCATGCTGCTTGAAACTTTTGGAAAAAATCCAAGGAACACAAGCAATTACTCTATCCCACTTCAGGAACATTCTTCAGCTCCATAATTATTTCGAAACGATCTATACCTTGCCTCTAAATAACTTGAAAGAGCCACCTCCCACCGTCTTAGTTTCAAGGAAAAAAAACATTAACGAATACTTGTAGCTCTTTTGCTTCTTTCCTTCCTGTACATCCTTGCCATCCTTCTTGCTTTGCTGTTAAATTCTAATCCCACACCTTAGCTTTTCTCTCGGCTTTTAGACTACGTTCTTTCATTATCACTAAGCATAAAAAATGCTTTAGGTGGAGACAAGTACTGACCATTATTCAGTCCTTCCTCCCAGATCAGCTGCCGTAAGGCCAGAAAATAATGCATTTCTTTTTCTCCCTGAAGCTCCTTCTCAAGCCTGTTCCTCTCGTGAGGAACGTGATTCTTGCAAATGTCTGCAGTGGCCTTCTCCTAGCCAAACCAAAGCACCTCTTTTCTGTCATTCTCATGTCTACCAGGCACTTTGCACACCTGACCACTTCCTAAAAGCAGCAAAATGAGAAGACAGCAGGCTTTTCCTCTTTCACCTCCTATTTCTCAGTGCACCACCAGTAACACCCTTTTGACAGGCTTCTTCTGATGTTTTCTCTCTATTCAGAGATTTATTCCCACCCCCTCTGTCTTTTCTAACTCACTAAGGTCATGGCGTCTCTTAATACAGTTCTACGTCTATACTGAATTTTCCCCAAACACAACGCTTTGTCCCTAGACCTTCCCTTCTACAGAAAATTCAGTGTAGGTATGTTGGACACTTACTCTAGCCAAACTTAATGTGGTGAAAACTATTTTATTTCTATGAACTTCTCCTGTCCTCTACATAGGTATTTCAATACAGAGATGAAACTAAAATCAAAACATATAAAGCTACAGACCATACTGCAATTAAATTATCTGAAAGTTCTACATTTTATATTAAAGAAAAAATAATTAAATATCTAAATAATTTGTTATTATTAAAAATTAAGAAACAAAAGTATCACTACAATAATTACTTTTAGCACATATGCTCAGCAATATTTCTAAAGTCCAAAGATTCCAAACCATGTCATGGATTAAAACTATCCTACAAGAGGCAAAGAAGTATCACTTCGCTTGGTGTTACTTCTGCCAAAATAATGGGAAAGGTGAAAAACTGACAAGTGGATAGTTTGGGGTATTTTTTCAGGGGGTTGCAGGGCTGGTGGCTAAGGGTTGTAGGTTTCTGTTTGTTTTAAATATATGTAACACTAATACAGAAAAATAATAATTAAAACCCCCCAGTCTACTATATCCCTGTTGTCCAAGAGATTGCACAAAAAACCCCTAAACAATCCCACAATCAAATTTTCCCTAATATATTACTTACAGAAAAACATTCAACATTTTAATAAATTATGTTATGTAAATCACATAACATGTTATGATTATTCAGCAGTCAACTATATGATCATCATAGACCAATTGCTATATACATTGTTATTGCTTTGGAGGTATGAAAACAAAGTGCTGCACAACTTTACATATGGACTTTTGTAACTGATTTGGCTTGCAATGTTTGCTTTATTCCATGAAGTTCCCAATTTCCAATCTTAACATTAACTCCCTTTTATGCCACAGAATATTTAATACATTTGATTTTTGCACTCCCTGCTCTGTATATTGTTGTGTTTCCTCCAGTTAATTTATTTTTTTAAAGACAAGTACTAACTCAATTTCTCAATTCCTGCCAGTTTTCCCTCTATATCTGACTGTTTATACTTTTTCCAACTTCCCTCATGTACATAATACCAGATCACATAATATAATTTCTAAGAGAGTTAATGACATACAAAGCGCCTCTGTGTGCTGCCAAATATATTAAAGTTAGCTATTATAAAGGGCAGCTTTTTATTTGTAGCTCATTTGTTGAACATTAAATAACTGTTAATTCAATATCAGTAATTTGGACCAAAAGCTTCTGTAGAACTGGAAGATGCAACATTACTGTGAAAAAGAAGGAAAGGTTCTTACCTCATCTGCAAGTTTTCTGTTAAAAATCTTGGATTCTTCCAATGGTGACCAAATTTTTATATCATAGTCAATACCCGAAGAGGCCAAAACTAGAAGTAACAGTAATTTTAAATTAAATGTTTTATGTCATTACCAGTATTTTCTGCACTTAAACAGAGCTGAAGAAAAATAATCCACTTGAAGCATTTACTTGCAAATGTCAGTTCTCATACTGAACATACAGCTATGTAATTTCTAAGTCTCCATACGAGATCTGAACAAGATTGTATATTTTTAATATATGCACATATGCAGAAAACACATGCAAACATTAAGAGCCTCCTTTTTTAAATTAAAAAAACCCCACCAGAATATATGTAAGACAGGAGCAAAAAGTAAGAATAAACCCAGCCAGTACTCATATACTTCTGCTGATGACCTGCTAAACATATGCATTAATAAAAGAGCCTTAGGATTTGTAGACTCAGATACAAGATGTATTTTGACATTTGATAATTTCAGTGTATTTTATGTAAATTTATTTGATATTCAAACATTTAAAAAAACAATGTATGCTCTTATGGATGCTCGTTAAAATATGGAAAACAAAAAGCTGCAAAACATTCTCTACATCATTGTACAAAACCACAATGGGAATCAAAATTTCATAGAAAGATCTCAGTAACTGGAAAACTCTATAAGATTAACTGTCCTACAAGAAGGATGACCTCTTCATTACTGTCTCACTGTGATAGGGAGATAGTCACACTGCATCAAGAAATCAGTAAAACTACAGGGCATTTTGAAAGGTGCTTCCAGAAGGAGTGACTAACCAAGCCACACACTCTAAATATGCCCAGGAACACAATTTCAATTAAGCATTTAAAAATTCAAGGCTTATCCAATATAGGAGAGTATTCCATGTTTCCATAAATGGTCCAAAAAAAGCCCAGGCTCTTCTGGTATCATCATAATGTTATTTGCTTATTTATTTACAGCTGACTGTTACTCCATAGTCATGTAAGCTATGAAAAAAGAAGTAACATGAATACTTTCTTAGACTGTGTCAGAAGTTGCAGAATGGTTCAGATTTTTCACCTACATGTCAGACAACGTATGATACCTTATAATACTTTGGTCCATCTTTTCTATAAATATATTCCCCTAAACACAAATTAATAGGATTTCTATGAATTTTATGCATTCTTGTCATCTCACAAAGCTAGCGAGACTGAGATACCAACTTAGATCAATTTTTTCAACAGGGCCAAGATTCCAATATCTACTCACCCAAGTGTTGCTGGCATTTCAATGACCCCTGGAAGGGGTCATTCCCTTACTAGTGTCATGGAAAACATTTAATGTATTGAGGCGAGCAAGAAATGGAGATTCTTCTTACTACCTCTTAACTTCCTATAAATACTATGTTGATAATATTTTCATTCCAAGATGTTATTGAGTATGAAGAGTTTTAAGGGCCAAAGGTCATTAGTAAAAGACAAGATTAAAAGCAGTATTATCTAATTTGTATGGGAAAAGAATTAATAGTAGTTCATTAATCATTACAATGCTCTATTGAACAAAGAATTTAAGACTGATCTTTAAAATGCTTTACTACAGATAACCTGAATATGCAGACTGTGAAAAATGTAAATGAAAATCATCTTACTTGGGTCAAATGGATGAGGTTGAAGACAGTTCACTACATGATTATCAGCTTCCAGTAGCATGAGATGTTCAGCAGTATGTCGATCCCATATAAAAATATGGCCACAGTCTGAACCACTCATGACGAAGTTAGATCCCCAAAAATTGGCTTCCTTTATCTGCAGTAAAACCAAAAATAACAATTACTTTATAAGACTACCTTGGAAAGCACAAAGACAATTCTCCTGTTTCTGCAATAACACTGCCTCTGAAGTAAGAGCTCTGCAAATGCAAGAAAATTTAAAGGAAACATTAAAAGAAAAATGATCAAAAAATAAAATTCAGAAAGCCAAAGACTCCAGGGAAAAGTTGCTGCTAGCAGAAAAAATGGAGAACAGCTGGGGCAGACTGAGCAGTTTCAAAATAAATTACAGCAGATATGACACTTTCCAAAGTGACTAGAATGATACTGGAGACAGGGGTAAGCGAAACAGTTTTTGGGAAGGGTTCTGTAAGTTTAAAGTAAATGATAGGCTCATCTCTGATGAGGATTTTCCATTTACAGAGGAAGAGGAGACAAGACAGAAGCTTAGGAAAACTGAGGGGTAGGAATTATCTAGGTCTTACAGATAAAAAAGGGTCACAAAATCAAACTTTGGAAATTTTCTCCCCCCTCTATAATCAATCAGATAAGAACTAAGACTTCTTTGTCCAAAGCCCCTGAACAAGAAAGGCATCCAGGTAGAAGCCACCCTTTAGCTTCAGCTATTTACAGTAACAGTAGATGAAAGTAGAAGCATCTCTCCCTGCAAGTGGAACCAATAATACCACAGTTTTCTTGACACTGCAATGATGCATTCTGTTCTATATGGTTGTTCCCATAATTACTTTGTTGATGTATCTGAGCACCTTTGCAAAATATTTTAAGTGATATGGCTAACATTTGTCACGTATCAGTGGTGTTCCCATGTTATCAGCAACAAGCACATGTAATACATTGCCAACATGGACTGTTTACTTTTTTTTTTATGTTGCTGTGTATAAATTTAGAGAGCAAGATAAAAACTATCTGGCAAAGGCAATGAGTTGTTTGAGGGTCTACTGTGCACACTGAAGGTCATTCTAACATCTTGGGTCAGTTTATGCAATTTTAGTTTGCACTGACTGGAATAGCATCACACAAATTATTACAACTTTTAAATCACATACTCAGAAATCCTAATTGGATAATCTTTGGTTTTGGATTACAGCTAACTCTTCTGTAATGTTACTGATACACAGTAGTTTGACCCTGGGTTATAATTGGATGTAATTAAAACATTCAAGGAAGACTTCTCTGGTTGGAGAATTGTACATTTGAAGAAGGAAATTGTACACCTCCCAGAATAACACGGTAATAATTTTTACTTGAAAGATGCCGGAATTACTGAAGAATAACCAGAATAACCAGAAAAGATGGGAGGAAATTCACAAACATGGCATTGTGAGTTAAATGTACACGTCTGTTTGTGCCTGAACACAACTGGGCTGGATGTGCCATTGACTGAAGGCCATTGCAGCAAGATCCATGGGCCTTTAGGAGGCTTCCAGAAAACCAACCACCTCTCACCACAGCTGTGTAGTTTGTTGCGGTGCCTCATTGTCATTGCGTGCTTGGGCTGCTCCCTTCTGGCAGCTGCTCCAGGGAGCCTCAGCAGCGCTAAGGGCAGCTGATAGAAGGTTTCCTTTGGAGCAGGGGGACCGTCTCAACAGAGGCGGCAAAGGTTTCCTGTCACGTTCTGCCTTTCTGCACCTGTCATCAAGGGACAGCCTCTGCTTTTCTCCATGCAATGAAGAGAGGAACAACATCCTCCGGGTAAGAGGAAAAGCAGGGTTTTAGGGAACAGCACGTTGGTGCTTTAGGCTAGTATACTATATAGTGGGTTATTACCTCATCTATTTATTTTTCCTTGAAGTGCTATAATTCAGTAGGTATTTAAATCTTCTGTCTTAAGCTCCATAAACACTCACAGTCTCATCACTATCATTGTTCTGGATGCACATTTGCTAACAATGCTGTGAATACTTTTCTAATGAAAGGACCATCTCCCCCCAACAAAATGGCTAGACTGTCTTGTCCCTGATCCTGAGAATTAAAGAACATAGCAGATACAGTCAATGACAAGATAGCTAGCTTGACTTGTACTTGACTTCAAAAAGTCTTCAGGAGACAGGTGAGTAGATAAATCTGAACTTTTTTCTCCTCCTTGTTCCCATCCCTCTTTCCAAAATATGGTAGTGTCATAGGATTATAAGAATAATGTATTATCTGATAATAATTTATACATAGTAGTTACAGTTTTGTACAGATACATATATCTATTATTTATACTAGACTCTACTATTTTTATTTCTTAAACGTTATTTATAAATTATTACTTGGATAGTAAATGCTGTATTATTTATTAATTGAGTATTACTAAGTTAGTGGGAAAACCCAGACTTCTTGAGTGTTTCACAGATCTGCAGTCTCATGAATTTTGGAATGGAAGGCAGCTGAAGCAGTCAGCGTTACAATTAAAATGATCATGCAAATGACAGAGAAACTGCAGGCCAGGAAAGAGTGGCAGTAGTATCAGATATCCATTTCCTAGAAATATAATGTTGATATTATTCTACACCTGTTACATTCAAGATACCCTTACGATTACAGCCTGAAAGAATGTGGCTTATTCAATTTCTGAGCCAAAAAAAAAAAAAAAAAAGTAGAATATTTTTTTCAAGAAGCAACTATTAGGTTTGTTAAATGTAGAATAATCTTTCCACAGCAAGGCCTCTCTACCCTCCCTTCCTAAAAAGATGTAACTCAAATGAAGCCAAACAACTGGTCTGAACAAACAAGGATGGGCTGCTTCCTTCACTAATGATTAGAATCTTCTTCAGGAATCACTTCTGATTTTATTCAGAGTAGGACATCAAAATTTGCTAAACTTTTTCAAATAGGAACAGGCTAAGCAGCAGTATCGTTCTCCATTGCCGCCCTACATTATCTACAGGGTGAGAGTTTAGATGGAGTGGCAGAAGGAGAAGGGACATTGCTTCAAGAACACTCAAACCTCAGTCACAAGATGTGAGCTGAAAGCTCCACAATAGTCCCATGTTTGTGCTCGAGAAAAGAGTCTGGAAGTTAAAATGTAATCCTACACACAAGATTACACTTTAAACAGTTAGCAATACCTTTTGCTGACTCTTTCAACTGACAAACACCAAGCAAAAGTGATACATATGTAAACAGAAGTTTCCTATGCAGCAGGTTCCAGGGTTCACACAGATAGGTCCAATGTTTAGTATTTATGAATATCTCCAGCATAAGGGACAGGGTTTTGAGTTTGAGACCATATACAAAGAATTCTACTATGGAATTATTTTCCAGGCAACGCATCATAATAAAGCTCCAAAGAGGACAGTGCCTGCATCCTTATCTTCCTTTTGCATATTTTTCTCAGAAAATGCACTGGAGAAAAGGACAGAGACATTGCGTTACTCTGTGCTTTGCCCCAGCTATCTTGATTTAAAAATCACCATGATAAAGAATCATATTAGTAACCTGAACCCTTACTGTTGTTAAAAATACATTCTTTATTTCCATAATGAGCATGTTCAGTTTTAAATTTCAGGCTTGCTAAATCTTTGTACATAATATGTACCAATTATTGCAGTCAGTGCAATAAAGTAATCCTGATACCTAAAAATAAGCCAGAGAAACTGCATTCCTAGATTCTGTAGTGAAAGATCTGTTTCCAATATATTAATCTTTGTGCAGTTTTTGTCTTGTATCTCCTCTTAATATGTATTTTTCATCATTCTGTTAGAAGTACATCTAAATTACCTCCAATTATAAATAAGTTTGTATTTAATTTCTGAATTACAACTTCTTCCTGCTTGCTTTGTACTCTTTTATGTAACTGCTGACTTTACATTTCTAATATTCATAGAACCTACTTTTGGCACCACATAAATTATCAGAATTAAAATTCACATTTAAAAACTTTGTTTTCGATCTCATATACACACTCAATTTTATTGTATGTATACTTATCCTATTTACTAGGTACACACAGATGGTCTATTGAAGCCAAGTTTCCTAAGTCAACATTTCAAAAGGGGACTTGAGGTGAGTGGAATAGAGGAAGAATGGCATATATATAAGGGAGATAATACTAGGACTGGAGACAAAGAACCGAAGCCACATGGCAAAAGACAAATTTTGAAGAAAAAGAAGGGATCCGGGGCTCATTTTTTTCTTACAAGAGCTAAAGAGAAACAAGAAATCCCGTCCCAGTCTCCGCACCACCCCCCCCACCCAATCACTCCACTACCATCACACTCCCTGCTGTCATACTTTCAGGTCTGTTTCATTAAAAAATGGAGTAGTTAAATGGCAGTGATCTGCATGCTGGACCTAAGAATGTTCCAACACTGCCAATGGTGCAAGCAAACATCAAGATAAGGCTACTTGTCTTCTACTTTCTGATAATGTAATAATTACACTTAAAATATGCTTATTAAAAAATTGTAAGATTGCCAATTTAAGTCCTCAAAAGTAAGGAAGGATCAGAATTATTCAATCTGTCTGCACAACTTTAATTCATCTGCCTTCTATATATGTGTATTAAAATAGTTCATGTAATTGACAAGACAACTTTATCCCTGGGCTGCTCAGGGCTGCAAGAAACAAGACCTCTCTAAGATGACTCCTTCACAAATTTACAAGGGAAATACCATCAGCCCTTGCCTTGCAGGAAATAGATTATTCATAACAAAAACGTTGGCCACCATAGAAACCAAGAGGTAAAATTACATCATCTTCCATTGTGTGCATTCTTTGTCATGGTTGCTCATGTAAAACAAAACCAAAACCACCAACCCCAAAGAAGCCAAACAACAAATTCCATTAAACAATCTGTAGGATAACACATATGCAGATGGAGACTGAATTAAGACCACTTAGGCAAGCTTAGGTTTAATATCTCTCAAACACAAAGTACTTTTAAACTAATGGGTTTTCAAGCAATTAAAATTAATTTCTGAAATACAGTGCAAACCTCCTTGTCATTAATAAAAGTTTATTCTAAGCCCTGTTGCTTACGTAGACTGAAATATGCATTTACTGAAGCATTTCCCCCCATGTAATCAAAGCCAATCACACAAACTCCAGAAAACTGCTTTTGGAGGTAGAGGGACTACTCTTTAGAGTAATACACCTGCTACTACAAAATACCATCTAGTACTCAGAACTTGACATCTTCAAAATACTGTAACAAGCAGAAAAAGAATAGCAAGGAGAACAGCATTTGTTTCTCATGCACCACTGTTTTACAAATGTAGCAACTGCATTTTTCTTAAAATACAGTATTTCATATGAAAAAGACAGAGTATCTACAGATACTACAGATTACAATTTAATAACTAGTACTACTTCCTTTTTGAATTCAGAGATGTCAAGGCTCTTCAAAACTATGATTTAATCCTCACTCTCCCTTTCAAGCTGCTCAAAATTATTATTTAATCTTTAACTTTACAGAACTTGGAAAGGAATGTGAAGATTAAATCATAATTTTGCAGGTAGGCACATTTTATACCACTTAAGCTGACAGGCAAAATGAAAAAAGTTAAGAAAAAATACCTAAGATTTCAAAGGAAGTTAAGGGGAGAGAGTCTTAAATTCAAGAAAACTTAAATGCCTAGCATGGTGACATGAGTTACACTAATTTTAGTTTTCACTTAGAGCGAATTATGTGGCTTCCAATTGAATATGCAAGAAAAAATGCTCATAATACATTACAATAATCTTTTTGGCAAGTGTATCAATGCAGCAGCTACACAGATTCAGTCCCTAAAATCTCTACAGTTCCCAAAAAAGACAAAAAGTTCGTACCATTGTTCGGGAGTTTCGATGACCTTTATAAACCATCTTTATTAAAGGACGTCTAATATTCAACGTTTCCAATTCTTCCATTTCTTTTCTTTCTTTCCTCCTTCTGAAGAGCTCCTGAATGCGGGCAACAGCAGATCGTCTGTAAATTGCAGACAAAGAGAACACTACTGAAAGTCCATCTCTAAACACTGAAATGGGCTATCAAAAGGACTATAAAATAATAATTAGGCACTCAAAAACACATTCTCCATAACTTTGGAACAGACACCACAGTTATCCCAAATGTAAAATTACAGACTTTAATTTTTCCATCCTGGCTTAGAACAATGATAGCATGCAAGACAGTGGAATGTCAAGTGATGCAACATTTTATTCCCTCTCTGAAGAACAAAACCAAACTTCAACTGTTGGCAAAATTCACATGCTATTTTATTCTTCAGTGATAGAGATATCCTCCACCCATAATGAGGCAGCAAAATCCTGAAGTGAAAATTCTATGCCAAAACAAAAGTTTTAAAAATTTAAAAAGTTATTAAGGATCTAGTGAGCCTTCCAGTGTGATTTGTTTTTCCCTCAAATTTAATCAAAGGTATTTCTCTTCACTGTTTCTGTATGACAAGACTCAAGATTTAGACAGCTTTTAAAAAGTTCCTACTAAAGTAAGAGATGGTTTGACATCAACTATTGTAGCAGCTATCCCATATGTTAGCAGTGAGGGATACAGCTGAAGATTTCCTAGAATAACAAAGAAAAATTAGCTATATTATATTATATTATATTATATTATATTATATTATATTATATTATATTATATTATATTATATTATATTATATTATATTATATTATATTATATTATATTATATTATATTATATTATATTATATATTTTGGTTTAGGATTCTAGTGTGAAAACACCCTGTTGCCAAAGTTTTCCTGTTTAGCTCTGAAGTTCCCAGCTTCCCATAATTCCAGTTACAACCAAACTGTCACATCCCAGCACCTGCAGCCTCTTTTTCTTCTTTTATTCCATGTCAGAGTTGCTATTGCCTTTGAGGTCCTGAACACAGTGCACTGAACACAGTGCAAATCTCAAGCTACAGATTTTAGCAGAATGCAAGGAGGGAAGCTATTACAGGAATTTATATGATCCTGAAAAGCAAACTGAGCCGGAACTGAATATAGTTGCAACTTCAGTACACTACTACCAGAAAGCTAGTAACTTGTATTTGTTCACAAATAATGCGATTTGGTGTTTTAGTCACTGATCCTGGAGACTCTTGCAACAAGTTCCCTTTCAAGCAAAACACCCACCACATCTATTCATAACTAATTCTCACAGCCAGTGGTCTGCTTAGACTTTTGTTCCATTTTTTCTCATAGGAGAAAGTTGGACCAAAAAAATTAAGGTAAAGAAAGTGTTATCCTACAGGTAGGCAAAGAAATAAAATGAATGCAAGTTATGCGTCATTAATACAGATTAAAACAAACAAACAACAACAAAAAAAAAACCACAAAACCAAACCTGTCATACTAAGATCTTCTAATTCAGCTAAGCTTTTAGAAGAAATTTTAATACTTATTTTTACAGAAACTAGAAGAGATTTGCAAGCACTAGCCAAAGGATCCACTTAACAGTGGACTATTTATTATAATGCATTTCTTGGAAGTTTGTCTAGCAAACAATCCCAGAAAAAACAGACTATTACTGCTTCCTTTGCAAGAGTTTTCTATCCCCTCAAATTCTCATATCTGGGCAATTTTCTAGTTCCTCCTTCTTATACTACACTAAATAAACGTACTGTATTTGTTAGTTAGTCCACATAACATATGGAGTCTCAACTTTAATCTTCAACAGACTTAAGAGTTCTTCACAAAGTCTTCATACAAAGGAGGAAAACAAGAAGCCTATATTCTTAATCTACTGTGCTTTGAAGATCACAGAATTATTCTCTTCACCAGTTTAAATCTATGTGAAGGAAAAAGAAGGGTGGCATGTACATGACAGGCTGCATAAAACACAGAAACTTTAAACGGTTATTTGCACATATTTGGTTTCAGACTTGTTTTTAAAAAAGGAAGTTTTTGTTTGAGAACGTAAAAGTGAGAATCCTGTAACAACTACTCTACTACCAACACCATCAGTGATCACACAGCTTTGGAATCAGCAGACAGCACAGTAAGGTCCTTTCAGCTTCTGAAGCACACCTGCCAGCCTTACATCTAGCACTTACTATAATTGCTATTTGTATTTTCACTGTAGTTATCCACATTAATTAATTAATTAATTAATTAAGGATGTGCAGTTGAAAAGCTGAGTTAAACATCATTAGAACTGACAAAACAGAAGACTTGTCTAGCTCTTTTGGAAGGGTTACTTGCTAGAGAGCAGTAGCAAATCATGGGATTAGAACATGGGATTAAAGTAACTAACTGGTAACCCAAAGTAGTTTCTTGCATAATTTGTATTTTAGCATCTCTAGAAAAATGAATCTCCTCCTCTAATCTCCCCTAGGCTTGAATGCAGACATTACAAAAAACCCTCAAAACTATTCAGCAGTCAGAATCATGCATTTTTAAATAAAAGCAGAAGCACAGAAGCGACTTTTCATAAAAACTGTCTTTTAACTAAATTCAGCTCTGAAGTTAACCTGATTTTGGGCCTTATTTTAAAAAGGCATGAACAGATTGATATTTTGTTATCTTGTAAAGCTGGCGACTACCTTCAACAGGGAGAATGCAGCCAAGCACACACAGCTACAACTGTGATACTGTTACCAGGCACTCTAATGACATACTGCTAAAAGCAGGAACCTGGCAGAGGCTAGTCTTTTCCAGAAAAGATAAATATGAGCCCAATCTAATGACACTTCAGAACAAAGAAGTTACAGGAAAAGAATTCTCTCCGAGACGTATTACTTCTTCCATAACTACACACTTTCTCTATATTTTTAAGTCACACACAAAAATTAAGAATTCAAACACGGTTTTGTGGCTTTTTAATTTTCATTTGTATTTGTGATAAGCAACACCTATCTGTGCCAACATAAACTTAGGCAGCAGCCTAATCACTTGGAGCATCAGCAGATACAGAAGCACGCTGTGCAATTTGTACTGTTCTGAAGTTGAGCCTAAGCCAAGCCTGACTGTGAGCAGCTGTTTCCCTTCCAACCTCTGTACTCTTCAAGTACAAAGTATCAGATAATGTAATTTACACACATTGTGTCAGTAACTCCATCAATTGATACAGTTTTATTATGCATTCACATTTGGGCATCAAATAATGAAGATGCCAGAAAACTGCTCGATCTAGATTAATGCTATTAATTTTATGGTACAGAAAACATTAGGTCTTATAAAGCCAATGAAACTGAACTTTTAGTTATGCCCTCATATAGTAAGTAGTGTTCTGACTTCAGAATAATTCAGTACTACTGTCAGGTTTGCAGGTATAAAGCCTTTTCAAGTGCATTTTGCCGAATGTTATGGTACCTTAGTGCAATATCTTACCATAGAGTTGATGTCTGTATTAACAGTTTAACAAGATATTTGGTACTTTCATTACTTCAATGGAGTGTGCCTTGTGGAAAGATAAGTTTTAAATATTACATTCAAAAGTAAGAAGATAGAGATGAACCAGAGCACAACTTCTCCCCTTACTATCAGCCAGGTTTGAAGTCTTCAAAGTTGATTGCTGTAAACATTAATTATCAAATTAGGCTTCAGATGAGTGGACTAGACATTTAGGAGTGAAGCCATTATATTCTTTCAATTAAATATAGGTTGAGGAAAAAAAAAAGCCCCAAACCACAAATACCCTGTGATGTAGACTTATCCACAGCTATGTATTACACACAGAGAGAAATGGAAAAGATGTAAACATGTAAGTTAAGCCTTTAAAAAAAAAAAAGTCACATAAGGCATTTTCTGTATGTTTAGAAATTCTGATTTTTTAACAAATATCTATGCAATTTACACAATTAAATAACTAGTTCATTTCCTAAAGCACAATATGCCACATATTGCTCTTCTAAAAAAAAAAGATATTTTATTTTAGAGAGTTGCATACCTCATTTCCTAATCTATGTTACTCAACAATTTCTGGCTAACTACCCCTGCATGTTTTAAAACAACTATGCTCTTCTACTAAATAGAAGAGAGGCAGACAAAATTAATTATATGTTTTTTTAAAAGAGGGAAAATTGAACAATTATCCATCAACTGAATCTGTAAACAATCTACAGGAATTCTGCTACAAACTTTGTTCCATTAGAGGTCCAGATGTAGTGGCTGCCACAAGATTAGTCAGGTACCCTAGATAATCCTGCATCTTCCAAACACCATTGTCTCAGACAGATCATCTCCTGAGCTAGGCTGCAGCAGTTGGCTGTAAAGCTCATGTGTACTTTCTTCCTTTTTCCATCCCTCTTGTCTCAGCTCTGTATTGAGTATCAAGCTCGGTATCGATTTCTCTAGTATTAAGGATTTTTGTCACTTCTTAAGTTTCCAAACTTACTTAGACACACATTGTCTCTTTTTGCTAAGTACAAGAAACCCCAGGTTCTTATCTTCTGTTCTTCCAAGTTTGGAGTTTTTTTTCCACTCTTGTTGCTGTTTTCTCATTTGAACTATTTTCCCTATTGCAAACAACCACAGGGAACCCAAGGCTTATAACCATTAATTTAGAACCTCTTTCTCTGATGTCTTATGGTCATTTCCTCATTGACTATGTAGAGAAATCCACCTGCCAGCTACCATGCCCAAGAATTCCAGCCCCATGTCTTAAGCTGCTATCATCACAGAATCGCAGAATGGCTGGGGTTGAAAGGGACCTCTAAAGCAGGTTCACCCAGAGCAGATTGCACAGGAATGTGTCCAGGCAAGTTTTGCATGTCTCCAGAGAAGGAGACTCCACAACCTCTCTGGGCAGCCTGTTCCAGGGATCTGGCATCCTCAAAGTAAATAAGTTTCGCCTCATATTCAGATGGAACTTCTTGTGTTTCAGTTTGTGCCTGTTGCCCCTCATCCTATCGTTGGGCACCACTGAAA
Organism: Streptopelia decaocto; assembly: GCF_964273445.1. NCBI lineage: Eukaryota > Metazoa > Chordata > Aves > Columbiformes > Columbidae > Streptopelia > Streptopelia decaocto. The sequence continues at coordinate 88,424,402 of NC_138663.1, read as the reverse complement.
GGAGTCTGGTCCCATCCTCTTGACACCCACCCCTGAGATATTTATAAGCATAAATGAGATCCCCCCTCAGCCTTCTCTTCTCCAGGCTGAACGGACCCAGCTCTCTCAGTCTTAACTCATAAGAGAAATGCTCCAGACCCCTAAAAATCTCCATAGCCCTCTGCTGGGCTCTCTCCAGTAACTGCTTCTCCTTCTTAAACTGAGGAGCCCAGAACTGGATGCAGTACTCCAGATGTGGCCTCACCAGGGCAGAGCAGAGGGGGAGGACAACCTCCCTCAACCTATTGGCCACACTCTTCCTAATACACCCCAGGATGCCATTGGCCTTCTTGGCCACAAGGGCACATTGCTGACTCATGATCAACCTGTTGACCACCAGGACTCTCAGGTCCTCCTCTGCAATGCTGCTTTCCAGCAGGTCATCCCCTAACCTTTACTTGTCCCTGGGGTTATTCCTCCCCAGGTGCAGCAAAGTCAAATGAAAATCAAATCCCGTGCAGTATGGTGACTAATTAATAAGCCATTGTACTGGTCTTTACCTCAAGCCATGAGTGCTCTCACTATTTTACCCTTCTGATTTTCCTCCCCATCCCACTGGGGGAAAGTGAGTGAGCAGCAGTGTGGGGCTGAGCTGCCTGCCAGGGGTTAACCCTCAACCACCATATTAAAATATATCCCTTTTCTAAATATCAAGATTTGGTTATATTTCTGACTGTAGCTACTTAATGACCATATTCCTTTAGAAGTCTCTGAACATACAGAAGATACTTACTACTGCTGTCAAAACCACGGACAAAACCATCATGTTAACAGCACACTGGCTCTACCTCAAGTCCAAGTCATTTCACTGCTGATCATGTGAAAAGAGATGTTTACCATAATGCACTCCTAAGTCATTTCCTGGCCTTCCAACGCAATCAATATTTTAACAGTTCTCAGCTACAAAACATTTGTAAATTTTCACCTGATATGCTGCAGAATGACAATGAAAATCGGAGAAAAATACACTGCGAAAAATTCTGTGCTGAATACATAGTTCATTTTTATATTAAATAAATAGCAATATGAAACAAATATTCCCATAGGCTGTGCTGAAGAGCTAAAGAACTCCGTAGTAAGCATGTTTAATATAGAATGAATGCCTATAATGAAATTTAAAGTACAAAAAGTACACAGATACATGAACCTTTAAGAAAGTTGCAGAGTTAAATTCATGTATTCCAATTGTAGCTAAAATTGGAATATAAGATAAAGAAATATACATCTGCTCTATTTTCCTGCAGGCATTTAAAATACAGAACTCAGGGTAAGTCTTTTAAGAAATCACCTGTCAAGTATTTTCCTTTCCAGCCACACAACACCAATACGTTAATTTTCACCACTAGAATAATTTTTGTGCCGTTTTCCCTATATATAGCCTTTGGCATTAAATCACAGTAGACAGTTTCTCCCTCTTATGACAGGTGGCCAAACACAATTGCTCAAATTGCCTTTTATGTTCCTACAAATAATTCACTCAAGTATTTCAATTAAGAATACAAGATCAAGTGACTTTTTAATTTAATTCAATTAGAAGAAATACTCTATAAGATATAGCATGTATCTTGTTAAATATGTATTATCAAATATAGCTTTATTAGTTATGCCTTTCCATAACCTTTTTCAGGCAAAAAATATAAGCCATCTCTAATACTTATATTGTTATATTTTTGTCCAGAACTGGGTGTTCTCTACTACCAGACAAAGCAAGTCAGCAGTGGCACATGCAAATATAACTCGTTGCTTTTTATAAACTTCACACTTTTCAAATTCCATTAATTTCTACAGCACACAATAAAAAGGTTAATAGGTTGTTAAATGTATATGCTGACATTTCTTTTCAATTTCCATGCAATACATGCAACTAAATATAACTCAAGCAATATGCTCTGTAATTCATAGCATTTAAAGTACAGCAATTTTTAAAATGCCAGTTAGACAGGAAAAACAAGAATCTGATAAATCCATTATATGGCAATAAAAAGGAGGAGGGGAGGAAGAAAATAATTACCTCATTATTCTATCACCTATCGCTGTTCCTCTGATATTATATCTAGTAAAGGGAACAACAACTAAAGTCATTCAAAAATGCTCAGTATCATGTTTTTAAAAGGTTAGCATCTATTACAAAAGGTGCTCTACGTGTTCCAACTGAAAAGATTCCCTGTCCTCAATGTGTTAGTATATGAAGCTACTTTGATTTCAGCAAAAATAGTATTCAGATTACGTAACGGTACACAAAGTTGATCTTATAAAACAAAGTAATTCTTCATAGATCATGGTAGAAGTGGAAGCAGCTGTGTAATCATTTCCATTTTACATTCATATGTGTTTGAAATTTTAACCTACTAGTTTAACATTTTCCAGGGTTAGCCTCTGCTCATAGATCAGCTTCTGTCAAAGTCCAAACAAAATTAGTTCAGTCATTTAAGTAGGAAAGCAGCCCTCAGAGTTGTTTTAACTGATTTGTGAAAATTAAGATCAATCTATTAAAAACTGCGCTCTCTATGCATGAAGTACACAGATTTTTGCATCGATTTTTTCCCCCACAGATTACGAATACGGTGTCAAGGCAAGACATATTATCTATCTTTGTTCCAACTAAATTTGTTGGACTTAGTAAGTCTGAAAGAAGATATGCTATGTGCATACTTCAAGACTTAAAAACCTGCATATCTCATATTTGTAAGAGAAGGGATCCTTACTTGTAGACTCAATAGAAGGCCCAGAAGGTTATTTTCTCCATTGACTATCTACCTAAACTGTCATGCTGTACAAAACAGGACTCATTTTGTTTAATTTAGAAATATTCTGTGCAGTGCCTTATACATTTTGTTAAAAAGAGCATGTATTGACTAGCCCAGTTACAATAAAAGAATTAACTTTTTATCTTCTTTTAATCACTAATCTTCACCATTCCTATTGTGATGCTCGGTAATACAGAAAAGCCAGATGTCACACTCTCAGTTATTTCTTTCAAAGAAATGTCCTTCTGTGTCAAAACTATTCCTAGCTGACTCCTAGTCAACATTCATCTGACTTAGCCAATTTATCAACCAGAGGATCATGGTATTTCTACACATTTTGCTGCTACTATTCTATGTCCTTTTCAAAATATTAAAGCAGGTGCAATCTCTGTGTTTGTGTATCTGCTGCACGATCTATCCTGATAGTTTAGTTTCAGGTTACTTGGTGAGAAACTATCTATCCTCATTGTGTTTTGAGATTTATAAACATCCACAAAAAGAGATTATGCCCCTTGTACCTATTCTTAGATTATATGTGAGAGAGAGAAAAAGACCCAGTCCTCAGTTTGAAAATGTTAGAAGTTGGATTTGTACCCAAACAAAATCCAAATAATAGAAGCTCTGTAAACATTACATTTGCAAAAGGGACAACATTCTATTCATAAATCTGAAATTTACATCCATCTTGATAAAACTAAAGTGAGACCAGTAAAGTTGATGCCGCAGGAAGTTCTCCATTTATTTACCTGCAGGTATTGTCAACAGAGCTATCAAAAGCGTATTTTTGCCTCTTTTCCTTAAGAGGACATTTAAGATAATTTCAGAGTACAGAATCAGAACTCTACCCTTCCTTTCTCAGTGGAGAAAATTGTACTTTACAGTGGGAAAATGACTCTGTGACAGTTTCCTTTATCTTCATTTCCCCAACTGCAGACTTTCTCCTCAATGTAAACAATACCTAGTTATTATATAAAAAACACAACCTAAAGAAACCTAAAATGTTGTAGACAAAACTAGTAGTACTATGTACTGGAAAAGGCTTATTAGTCAAATAGCTTTCAGCATTCTGTTTCAGAAGGCTACAGCCTCTTTTTTCTTTCTCGTCCTAGAGAAAAATTAGAACTTTTTTTTTTTTTTGCCACTGCATAAAATAGGTTTAGATTGTTGCAGGCTAGCCTTATAACCTTGTCCAGAAATGAAAACATAAAAAACCCCACACGCACACAAAAGCCCCACAGCAACTCCCCTCCTAGATATTCCAGAGAGAGAAAAATCTACTTTATTACTTCTGTATTAATGCCATTAATTATCTTATAGGAAGACACATTGGAAACTAAATTATTAGATAAACTTGAGAAAATGAAATTTAGTAAAGGAATTGTTAGGCAACACAATTTACTAAGTGGGAAACGAGAAAATGTAAGTCTATAGGAAGCATACTGGTGGAGTTCAGCACCAGTCTTGCAGGCAGTTTTCTTTAATATATTGCTAATAGTCTGAGCAAAATATAGGAATGTTCTCATGCAGTGCACTGAGGACATGAGGTTGGGTATCTTTATGAATATAGAGGGGAATGTAGGACCTTGAGAAAAAGAGGTGGGTAGAAATTCAGTAGTATAAAATTGACAGTCATAAACTTCTGAGCTTCCTTCTGGTGAAAGATAAGAACATATTAATTAGAAATGACAAAAGAGGAAAGATTTCAGTACACTAACTAAGGAGAAGGATATAACTACAGCTCACTTGTGTCTCAGAGAATCTTCTCTAGACCAGGAGTAATACTCATACCATTAATCCTAGTAAAAACCAAACAGTTCAGGATGCATAATTCTGGTCTACCATATTCAGGAAAGAAGTGGAACATGGAGGAACACAGACAGGATCCAGCACGATGGCAGGAAAACCACAAATTTTTACTGTTAGGAGTGAGAAAAATTTGGCACTCTTAATCTAATTCAGACAAAAGCTGAAAATGGACAGGATGAACATCATTCAAACTATAAGCACTGGGTATAAAAAATTTTTTTCAACCAAAACAGTACATTAGCACAAACCAAAATGACTAATTTTAGTCAAATTATACCCATTATAGCAGCAATGCTTTGAGGTAGCTTCCCACCAGCTAAGGGGCCATCGCAATTTTATATACATTTAATCAGTTTATGAAAGGGATTATATGCTATAACAGATCTCGAAGTAGTAGTAGAGAGGACTTCCAGTTCCTTTCACTCTGTTTCACATAAGATATAAATACTAAGAGGGCCTACAGCAAGCCTTTAAGATCACCAGTGCCTATTTTCTATCTAGAATCCAAACTCCTTTAAGCACACACAGGATGTCTTACTTTTCCTTCAGTATCTAAGAGGGCATTTAGAAACTCCCGAAACCAGGAGAACATAACATAAACATATATCTGACTGCTCAGAAGGTAAACTAGAAAACTCCACTGCTTGCACACACACACACAGAAGCAGAACAAAATGAATTGGTCAGGCATTAAACCTGAGTAATGAAAGCCTGGAGGCAATCCTAAACCAGTAGTGACTACACAGCAACTTTTGTGAGGTTTTTTGGGGGGGAAGAATAAGGGAGCAGGGGGCTGCACAAAGAATTTTAATTCTATCATTTATTTAGTTGAATCATATTTCCTATATCATAAATTTAAACTGCTACAGGAAAAAAAAATCTCACTGCACACATACAATGAAAAAGAGCATGTCAAATGAAGTGTAACTTTATTTAAGATGTTTCCACTAGTGGGAAATTCTAACAGTTATATGATACCTGGAAGTGTCATTCTTATAACATTCCTATAGAAACTATTACATCGTACAGGCAACATAAAGTGCCTGAAGAGAAGCTAAAAATCCTGCTTGAAAGCAGAAATGGAATTAAAATTACAGGGCTTTTCACATTTTGTTCTTCAATGATTTGATTGCAACAAACATTTGCTTTGCAATGGAAACTATTTCTGCCATCAGATATTTATCTACAATCCCTTAGTACTGCATAGAAAGTTAATGGATTAAGGCAGAATCTGTATATATTGGCTTTTTTCATAAACACTGTGATAAGAATTAGTGATAAGAATTACTCATACTATGTAATGAAGCAACTACTGACTGTTCTTTTTGTCACTACTGTCAATGTGGTGGCTTATGACATTTTTTTAACTGCAAATTATTCACAACCTTTTCTATACACAACTATTAATTTTTTTCTGATGTCCTAATGAATACATATTGTAATGCTGCCTGCAAAGAATTTGCATAGCTAGTATAAGAAATTAATAGCAAGATAACGCTGCCTTTGAACAGGATAGGAGTAAAGCTAAGGCATCAGACACTAAGTTACATAACATCTAAAACAAGTAAAAAAAGGTGTTTACTTAAGTTTTACAATAGAGATGTTGCTTAAATAATTATGATGGGTTTTAAAACGTCCAAGAATTGAAATTAGTGAACAAAGGTATTAATTAAAACAGCAATATCAAGGGGGCTAAGTTTACTGAATGATCAAACAGTATATATGGCTGTTTATATTTTACAAAAAAAATCCACAAAGCTTACTAAGTGTGTCTTTTATTAATGATGACAACTAGTAATCTACTTTTTTTTTTTGACTGCCAGACATACTGGTATTCAATAACCAACAAAAGGAAAAGGATTACAGGATTTCTCCTTTGAGAAAAAGAAGCAAGAATGAAAAATTGAACACATCGGTCTTAATGTATGTACTACAGACAAATACAACATTGCTGAACAACAACAGTTAACAGCTCTTGCTTTGCCAAAGTAAGAACACCTAAAGTATAGCTGAAAGAAAATGCAGACTCATGTATACAAATGTATTAACTTTCTATACTTAAGACTACTGGGAGTATAATAAAAAATGAACTGCAAATACTTAGCACTGGGGTATTCAGCACGCAATAAATAAGCACAAAGAGGTATTAGATCTATAGGAGCTTGCCTGGCTAGAGGGGAGAATATAGCTATACATATCTTAGATGTGGGCAAATTAGACTTATCCATCAAGGTCCTGGCTAGTTGCCAAAGAATAACTTATTTTAATTAAGGATACGAAGCATGCATTTCTAGATCTTCCATTAAAAAAATGCATTTTGCCGAGCAATAGCACAAATAAATATTCCTCTAACCTGTGTCCTGGTCCTCCTCGATACCTTGCCCCTGGGATCAGAACAGGATCATCATCACTATCATCGGTTTCTTGGAGAGCTGAGGTCCTGGTAGAGGACTCGTCTGGAGTCGCAAGACCTGAGGATTCTGCATGTGGCTGAGGTTCATCGTTTGCAGCAAGTGAGTTGGCAGAGGATTCAGCACTTTGACTTGAAATTTCTTGATTTGTACTTTTTTCACAGGAGAATTCTTCCTCTGCATTTTCAGAGACAGTGCCAGCATGGGGACCACTTTCTTCTGGTCGGATTCCACAGTGCTCATGACCAGGTTTATCTGATAAAGCTAACATAAAATTCAGGGGAAAATAAGTAACAGCATTAATCATTATAGCCTATTTTAAAAGACATTATAAATGGTCACAAAAGTTGAATTATGCGTACTGAGTTTATACTAGAAATTTAGTTTTCCATTCTCTACTTCTTCATGTAACTAACTTTGAAAGAGTACAGATACATACTTGCTTCTGTTGTCTCTACAGTTTCATCGGTAGTTTTCAGTTCTTCAGCACTTGAGTCTTCCTTGTGAGATTCATCAGGAACTCCTGAATTAACTTAATATTAAATCACATTATTTCATTTAGATGCACATCTATAATGTAAGTAAATCTAAATGATACTAGCACTCCTAGATCAAACCAAAGGAAGCAATCCCCTCCAAAGTCCACATCACTTTACTGACATCTCGGATACTAATCACATAAAAGTCAGTATATATAAACCTATCTAGTTCCCTAGGTCAATACACTAACAAAGAAAAAGGTATTACTTTCTTGTTCCTTAATGTACTTAATATCCTATTCTATGAGAACTTCAGCTGCAAAAATAGCATTAATATTCTTGGAACATACGATCACTTACTGAAAGCTATTATTTCTGAAGGCAGAAATTAAGTTATCCCTCTATTAAAAGGGATTTACAAAGAAAACCCTCCTCTGGTACCAGTCATTTGACTTGACTGCCCTTTTGGCAATGAGTTGAGCCAGAAAACCACGTGTAACAAAATACAGTGAAAGCTTGAAAGAAATGTAACGAAGTATCAAGCACACATTCATGATTGAAAGTGCAGTTGTTTTATTTTTGGATACAAATTGGGGAAGAATACATCCGCAAGATAAAAGAATAAGGGGTTTAGAACTAAAGACAGAAAAAGTTAACTTTGTTTATTTGCAACTATTTCAGGTTGGTATCTTTTTCTTTCCTAAAAAATTAATGTTCTATTATGGCTGTATTCTGCCTTCGTATGCATGCATATGAGATTCCCATTGTTTTCAATGGTAGTCATGAACATAGGACAGCAAAATTTTTCCTTAACATTACAGAAATAACACTGTATCTTACTTGTTTCTTCATCTTCAAGTCCTGACTCTCCTGAGGCTTTTGTCTCTATAGAGTCTTCTTGGCCTTCAGTTTTGCAATGATTTCCACTTCCTCTAGAGCTTGAATTTGTGCTGCTCCTGGCAGCATAACATGTTAAAAAAAAAAAAAAAAAAAAAAAAAAAAAGTAAATAGATAATATAACATTGCAATAGCACAGCCTGACCATCATCAACTTTCTCACGGCAATCTCATAATAGCTCCTGGCAGCAGCTACAACTAACAACCTTCACAGTCATTTCAGAATTCTCTTCTGTTATGTCCATCACTACTCTTCGCACACTGTTCCTCTGCATCATTGAATCCTGTTCTCTCCTTTTTCTTTTTTTAGTCTTTAAAGGCTTTCTTTATTATTTTCCAAAATATTGTGAGAACTCGGAAGGATTTGTTCTCTTTCACTATTTACACATTTTTTCTAGGTATAAATGATCAGAGATCTTAAAGGTATTACCGGTTGTTAGCTGAGCACTAATACATGATCTTATCCCATCCAATTAAAAAAATGATTCAGATAAAATTCACCAGGTTCTTCACCATTAACTATTACTTCTGTACCTTTTAAGGCACAGACTTCTAATGTCAGCTGTAAGTCCTCAAAGTTTCATTATTTCTCAAGATTTATTAGAAGCTGGTACTTGAGATTTACTCTTCACTCATGTTTAGATAGCTATTGTGGAATGCCAATTTCTGTTTACAATAAGGAAAATTATTCCTCAGGAAATATGTATCACCACTGTCCTGAACGTCATCTAAACTAATGTTTTTAAACTCTCTAGAAAATACCTTATTTTAAGAAATACAAAGCCTTGCTCCTGAGCGCTCTCATTCTCTCCCATCCCATATCTGTGTTATGGCCTCAAACTTTGGCAAATTGCTGGACAAAAGTGGAAACAAAGATGAGTTCTGGGAATTATAAGCATGATTCTCAATAATTTAGACTGTAGTGTTACATGCCTCTTCTTACCTGTATATGTTATTACTAAACTACTTCATATACTACGTTGCTAGAAGCAGCACATGCCTAGTCTAGATTCTTGAGACTCTAGTATAGACTTCAGTGCTTTTATTTTTTACATTAAATATGGGAGCTTTTACTCATCTTGATGAGCAATAGTGTGTTTCATTGTTATACTGGATTTGGAGTATGTAAAATATTTTTGTTAGCCCTTAGAGTATTCCTTCTAAATCAAGAATTTTCAGCATTATTTCTGAAGGGACAGACAAGAAGGGTACTACTAACACACCAAGTTGAGGATTTTTGCTATTTCATGCCTCTTATGATATAATCACCTTTATTAATATAATCACATTCTGAGCATTAAGACTTTTTTTATTTTACTCTTAGGAATCTACTTCCTAGCTCAATGCTAATATACATTGATGTATTGCTCTAATATTTACTTCAATGTTATTTTTCACAGTGGCAGTTACATGAAGAGGATGTTTTTGAGAGACCAAAATAACACCCTGTGCTTTCATCACATGAAGCTCCACTATCTGCTTCCACAGTAGGTTTTCTGTTTCCCCAGTTCTCCACATAACACTCCTTTGAACCGCTACCGATTTGAATCAGTTTTCTCAAAAGCAAGATAAGATTGCACACAGTATTCTAAGTTGCAAAGCAGAGTTGAGCAGCAGCACCATTAATTCTCAGCCTTGGCTGAAGTCTCCCAGCTGGTGACATCTAGGATAATACCTGCCTTTCTAGTAGCTGCATTGTATTGAGAATGAAGCGACTGGTAGTTCCATGTCCTCCATTTTATTTTCGGAAGACCCCCAACTTTAAGATTAGGCATTTGTTATTTGTCTTCAACTGCATAATTTTGTTATATTTAAAATTGCAACCCACTTCTATTATTCCATTCTTTGGCACAACGTTCTTAGTTAACCTCTGAACTGACAATTCCCTGCAAATTTGTCTGGCTTAGGAAATGTTTTTTTCTCTCACTATGCACACAACACTATCCACTACAAAAGCTCCATTAAGTTATCTTACCACCATGATTAGTTTCTTTATCGATCTACCAGTCCCACCTTCAACAGAAGGTCAGCATGGAACTGGAAATCCAGATAGTTTCTCTCAATTACACCATTTATATTTCTAGAACCCGTTATTCTGTCAAATACAACACATTGAATCATGCACATTCTAGCTCCCGTAATTTTGGCTTCTTTCCCACGTACTGCTTGTTTTAATATGCCTTTCTATCAGAAGGTCCAAGAGATTTGTTAAAATATTTGCTATTAGACGGAATAGATATGCTTCCCCCTGCCTCCCTCCCCTTAATCCTAAAATGGAGCTTACTCCTGCTTTGTCCAATTTTTCTGAAGTAATTTCCAAGTCTAATTCTCACATAAGTTGCATTTAGTTCCTGTGACCTTTTCATCAACACCTTCAACTTTACTGGAAACTAATATGAAGTATTTATTTAGTTTTCGCCTCCTCTCAGTATTTCTTAATTGCTCTTCCATTCTCACTGCAATGCAATTAAATGAATAAAGAACTTTATCCCATTTGTTTTTATACCCTTTGAAAAGTTAAAGTGAAGTTAAATTTTAGTACTCTTCGCTCAGTCTTTACTTCCCTAGTTACAGATTTTGGTAATGAATAATTTTCCTGTCCCTCATCTCTATTCCCTGTACACTCTGCTTTTTCTTAATATTGTTCTTGAGGTTGTTCATTGAGTTGTTCATTCAAATTCTCCATCTTCAGAATCACTTATTTCATTAACTGTTTCCAGTGTAAAATGCGTTTTCCAATTTTTGTATTAAAATAAATACAGAAATAAAATGTTAATGTTGTTTAATAAAATTTGAGTTCCATGTTACAGTGGTAGTAATATTATTACATTAAAAACACTAGAATGGATGAAGTATTTGCTAATGCTCTGTTTCTCTTGTGAAATTTGCCTATCCTAAAACATTAAACAAAGATGACTACACAACAAAATGCCGAATTCGTTAAAAGCATTACAGCAAAACTAATTCTTTCAAAGCTTGCTGGATTTGGACTCTAAATAGAAAAACAGTCTGATAGATTGGCTGAATGTCGCAATATTTCAGATTCACATGGGTAAAGTCTTCACTCTTGTGAAAACACACAGAATACTGCTAGAGTTTCCAAAATGCTGTGGGCAAAATATATTTTATGTCTGAAGGCACAGCACTTAAAAGTAGCTAAATGTGGTTGTTTTTTTTCCCCAGTAACAAATGCCAGGAACCATTTCTACTTACTGTCTCCTACAATAATTTTGAAAACATAAACAAATGAATAGGAATAGAAGGAGATAAATTGTTTTGGGAATTGTTCTAGTGATCGACTTTGATAGAAAACCAAGTAAGGGAGGGCAGTTATCAACACTGTGCATTTATTATCTTTAAAGGATGCCATCACTGTAATATCTAAGTAGTGCATAAAGTTAGTATCTTAACCAGATGCATTCATCATAGGGTTTGATGAAGACGGCGCTTTTCAAACTATATTAGCATTAAAGAGATTCACAGTAAATATCACCAAAAAAACCCTCTGGCACAAATTTCATGTTAAAGTAGGACTGTCTTTTACATTCTGAATGCGTTAAGGACTACAGCCATTTCAAATCATCTATATACACCTAAAATATACATATGCCATATGGAAAAATAATTTATCTCTGCATCTATGCTAGTCAAGTGTTAGTGATATGTGCTGATCAATAACCAGTCAAAAATAAAATTAACTTCTTACCACTCATCAGTGAAGTCCAGTTTTATTGTGCTTGTAGTTGTTCCTTCTGTACTGTAGTGCAAACTTAAAACTGGTTCACCTGTTCCTGTTCGTGGCTTATCACTCTCTGGAAAAACGGGGTTGATAAAGTTTCAATGAGCATCAGTAATATACATAAAGCTGTTATATTTCTGAAGATTTATTTAATTGTCCTGACAAAGGCCAAATGAGGTAGTAACATGTACAATGTCTATTTAAGATCTCTTATAGCCGAAGCAAAAAGGTAAGAAGTTTCAGAGTAAACACACCACATTTGCAATGCTTTAAAAAATGTACTAAAATTATTTCTATTTATAAGAGCAAACAAAGAAGATGCTGTCCTTCAACATGCAGGTAAATTAAACTGCAGACAAGTGTGTGTACACACAATATTATCCTTTATAAGCAGATCCCTTTCCTATCAAGTATACTAGCAAGAATATAAAATGGTTTTGGAAGTGGTGTTCAGTCTTTTTTGACTCAGCACCTACACATGAAAAAAAGATGATGAGATCTAGACACAGGCAGTGGTCTAGAAAAACAACCATCCCTTTACTTTTTTTTCTACTTAGAACCCAGTCAACTACCAATACCCTTCGACCTGCTGTAAATTGTCAGCTAGTTGTCATAAAAGCACTGTAAACTCAGGTTCTGAGAGCTTCAGGATTAAAAAGCCTTCATATTTTAATAGCTGTAAGCAGAAGGGAAGTACTTTCTAAACTAAATATTCACATCGTCCAAAAGTGAATCAAACTGAAAACCACTGCAAGTCTGTCAAATATTTGCTCCATATACAATTTTAAGGACGTTCAAAACAGGACTGATCAATGACATCCACCTACCTGCCCACCATCCTTGAGTAAAACTCATGGTCACAGTCTATCTACACGCATGGCACGATTGCTGTTAATAGTGAAGGTGGCCTTGGGCAATACTACAGAGTTAATGGAAAGCGCCATCAGATTAAGCCTCACTACAGAGGTGCCATTCTCTCAGAACTCAGATGGGAGAGTTTAGTCAGCATAAAGCACTACTCAAAAGACCAGTAAGTAGCCTACATAGACTTGCTTTTCATGAATGCTGAGCTTTTTATCTCAGGACTGTTTGGACAAAACCATGTCATATTTTCTTTGTTTTCCAGAATGCAGAAATTTGGCTATAAGTATACTTGCAGTATTGGCATCAGTTTGACCCTTATAATAAAGTAAAAGCTTCAGATCATCTTTGGGTAAACAGCAATTAAAATTTAAAATTCGATTCAAGCACAATCTTAAAAATTCTTCCACTTAAAAGGCTTCTATGAAAATAACATTGGCTACAATACTACCACAGAATATTTATTTTAAAAAATTATTATTAAGTTATAGGAACTATCAAACTGCATATAAGAATTTAACCTTACAATCAGTGCTGACAGGCACAAGCCTGTCACAAAATCAGAGCAGTGATCAGTTGCTCCAAATAATTTTAAATATATATTTTGACATATTCTGAAGACAAATTTTAAAACAATCAAAAACAACAACAACAACAACAAAAAAAAAAAAAACAAAGAAAAATGAAAATATTTTAATGTAAAATAAAATTAACCAAGTACAGCTATGATCCTAATCGTATATAAGGCATGGGCCTCATCCGATGCAAAGAAAAGCTCACAGCCTCTCTAATATAAAAGTTCCAGTTACACTCCTGTTAGAGTGGAACAAGGATAAAACTGATCAAAAGCAAGGTTTCCAGTGCTTGGAATAAACTGAATAAGAAAAGAAACAAATAAGAAAATATTTTATGGTGGCTTATATAGACATTTTGAACAAAAATATAATGTTCTTTCTTAACTAAACAGGTGCTTGCTTTATTTTTTGGCAAACATCTCTTAGCATAAAAGTCTGTTCAATCTTTGATTATCCCTTCCTAAGCAAGTACAAAAACTGATCGTTCCAACAGACTGCACAAGTTACCAGGAGCTGGACTCTGAAAGAGTAATAAATGACATAGTAGGAGAATTATTTACCTTCCTTGTAACAGGTAAAGGCAACACCTATCTTTGAATCAGGAACCCAGACAGACAACTTGCTGCCTTAAATAGTCCCAGACAGCCACCAGACAATGGCTATACTGTAACTTGATACTGTTATGCAACATTTGCCTCAGCACAAAACTAGTTAATATTGCTGACCAAAGTAACAAAACACTGCTATCTATAATCAACATAATTGAATGGTAGGGTTGTGTTATAAAGCACAGACCATATTATCATGTCAGTGCTTTCTGGGCTTAAAATCTCGACATCAAAAAAGTAAATCAAGTCCCCTAACTACGCTTACTGTGGTAGCAATGCTCATGTCTTTTCCACACTCCCAAAGGTGGAAGAATTGCAGTAAACTTATTCAAAGAGGGCACTGATTGAGAAACTCTTTTTACTAATTTCTGGAGACATAACTGCTAAACCATACTGTAGAACAACTTTTTCTTAAATCTACAATAACAAGAGCTATGATTTGGACTGGGTCAGTTTCCTCCTTAATCTAGCCTTAGGGCACAAAATAAATATTAATAAGAACAAGAAAGTTTTTAAAAGACAGATGAGACAAGAATCTGATCATAAACTGCACAGAATGAATTGTGTAGTTCACCAGTTTATATTAAACTTACACAGCTAATGAAAGCTGAATGGGAGCCTCTGTGAAGAAGGTTAATAAGCTTTGCCAGTACATAATTGAACATTCTTTTACAAAAGCCACATAAGATCCAGAAGCTGTGAACTCTTAGTTTTCAAAAAGAACAATGTGATCGCCAAAGACTGACTGGATCTCTTTTGCTGTTTAAAAGACACCTAGATGAGGCTCTTAGGGACATGGTTTAGTACCAGAGTTGGGTTACAGTTGGACTTGATGATCTTAAGTGTTATCACTGCACTTGATTCTATTGTTTAGACAACAGATTTCCTAATAACCTTTCTTTTCAAATTCATAGTTTTCCAAACTAGAAGTAACATTCTGCATCTCTTCAGATGAGCCTTAGCATCACAACAGGAAAACGTTGCCTTAAAACAATCAGAGAACTGGTCTACCAATAAAGTCCAGATAAACAACGTATTTTCTGGGGTTTCTGGGCTAGGTTTATGCCATCTCACCAGATATACTTCAAATTGATAAAAAATGAAGGGAAGAAGAGGAAAAGTCGTACAGCTTCTGTGATTTAGGGGAGAGCTATTGCCAAAACTATCAATCTGATTGCAAGCTCTAAGTGGGGCAAGATAAATTTGTAGCTTGTCAACATCTTACTAAACTCTATCCCCAACTCCTCAAAAATAAGTTGAAACTTTACTTGGATTTTACAGCCAAACACATTAGACTTTAAAGATGCTATCAATAATTTAGAGTCTTATTCCATAAGCAACCCTGTGCTAGACCAGACTCCCATGAAATGGTCCATTCTCCAGGTATCTACAGGAAGAAGGGTAGCTTGAAACTACCATCCTTAAACTGAAGATAAAACCTTATTAAAAAACAACAACAAAATAACTGAAAGCAGTAACCCACATGTACACTTTTTCCCCTAGACAACACACCCGTGCAAGAGCAACTTCAAAGATTGGGGCTCTTAACTATGAAGTAGTAAGCACATAAAAGTAGGTTTACTAATCATGATCTCCCTTCATAATGGAATCAATTCTGTATATTGTAAAGATAAAGTCATATTGTGGGCAAAAACCAAAGGGAGTTACTCCTGAAGAGAGAAAAATTCATCCAAAGAGGACAAAATAAGAGGTGTATTTCAAAAAGTAGGAACTGCATAGGAAGGCTCAACACATGAAAACTCATCAGAAGCCAATAAATTTGGAGGGAAGGGTGGAGATTCCCTTTTCTAGTGAAGAATACTGACTGAACAATGTTACACTGATACCAGTCAGAATAAGGCACAATGAAGCCTAAGGGATGACTGAAAATCAAATAATTCTTCAGATGAGCCTAATCTATAGCCCAAGGCATACCATTTCTTTGTTTAGATGGTTCCTATACTAATTAGATGTAGCACTGCACTTTACCAAAGGAAGCAGTACACACCACACTGTGCCTTACAACAAAGCACAAATCTGAAATTCTCGAGCTTGTATCTGCAGAGCTTACTACAGATCTAGAGAGCTCTATATGCATACCAACGCCTAAACAGTTCACCTAACTGGGAGGCAGAGCTTATTAGCTGGGACAAAACACATGCCAATACAGTTTCCAGGACTTACAGTACTGTTTATGAAGAACTAACTCTGCCATGTCTGACACACCAGTTCGTTCTGAGCCAGCTCAAGTATCTATAATGTGGCACTGAACAATCTGGTATGGACAACACCAGAAGGGATTGCTAAACCCTCACACTAATTTGCAAATATCTAGAATTATCAGTAATCAGTACGGCTTCTGGGTACAGAAGAAGTAGCATTAAGGTGGTATGAGATGCACATGCACGTTTATGCTCTTCAGAGTTACTGAGCTAGTTCTCTGGCTTCAGCTTCCTTCTTTAATCATAACAATTCTGGCAGTACCTCCCAGTCATAAGATTACCTTTACACTGCAACAAATCTAACAGCTACCATCCATTTTTACAATCACAGTCAAAAAAAAGAAAAAAAAAGATCCAGTGTAGATCACTGGAATCCATTTGAAACCATTTTGTACAGAGGAGAATGACTTCTAGCTTCTGCTGGACTGTCAGAATAATGGCATTATAAATTTATATGTTTTTAATAAGTATCAAAAGATCTTTAAACCCAGAAACAGTCTTAAAAAAATAACTGCCAACAAAAGAGACTCATCCAACAGAAAGACAGCTGATTCAGAACCAAATTACGAAAATACAAGAATAAGTATTTCTACATAAAAAGAACTGATATGACTTCCTTCATTAGCTCCTTGTAATTTTTCAAGATTTCTGTTCAAGTATAAGGGAAACTAATGCAGTTTAACTTCAAAAATCCACCTGGACCTCAGCAAATTATTCTTTCTAGTTATTATTGGATATTAGGAAACATTTCTTCATGGAAAGGGTTGTAAAGCACTGGGACAGGCTGCCCAGGGAAGCGGTGGAGTCATCATCCCTGGAGGTGTTTAAAAGACACCTAGATGAGGCTCTTAGGGACATGGTTTAGTGCCAGAGTTGGGTTACAGTTGGACTTGATGATCTTAAGTGTATCACTGCACTTGATTCTATTGTTTAGACAACAGATTTCCTAATAACCTTTCTTTTCAAATTCATAGTTTTCCAAACTAGAAGTAACATTCTGCATCTCTTCAGATGATCCTTAGCATCACAACAGGAAAACATTGCCTTAAAACAATCAGAGAACTGGTCTACCAATAAAGTCCAGATAACGTATTTTCTGGGGTTTTCTTGCCTATTAAAAAAACCAGAAGTTCTTCTATGAGAGTAAACCTCTTCACATTAGTTCAACTAATTTCTTAACACAGGGAACTTATTAGAAAAACTTCCAAGATTCTATTACAAACAGTGGTCTTCTACAATTATGCACTTAACAATAGTAATACACAAACAAGTATTTAAGGCAACTGATTCTGCTTGAAGAGGAATCTGATGCAGATTTGGGAACTGATTCCTGGGACCAAAACTTCTGGTTTTGTCTTTGTTGTTTGATGGGCTTAATTCACAACTTCATGGAACAACTGCTCAATTTTCCAAAATTTTTGCTGTTTTAAGAAATTCAGTGAACATACAGACTTTCTATGTTAACTTTAGTGTATTCTACTCTCATCAAATAATCCTTTATTCTGAGTTCATAGCAGAGGGCATAATTCAGCCACTAATTATAAGCAACTTTTCCAGCTAAACCTGAATATTGTAGTGATGTAGACTGCTGAATCACAAATAATTAGCAAATTTACACATAGAGGTTTAAGACTATTTCATCTCAAAATGTAGTTCCACAAAATTAATTTATTTTGTTAATGTAAAACACAGCTTGATTTTTTTCCAATGTTCTGGCATCCTAAAATAAACCATAATCTCAACAGTTGCCAAACAGACTATTTTTCAGCAATGGGATTTCAAAACAGCATTCTAGTTTAGAATGTGAAACAAGATGAAGCCGCCAGCTCTTTTGTGGGATTGGAGCTACTAAATCTCTACAGAGGCTTTGATATGGAAGCAAGCATAATGCAGAGTGTATGGAAATCTATTTTTAAACCTACCATTTATCACTCATTAATTATTCAGACATAAATATTCACTACAGATGACATTGGTTCAGCTGGAATAGGGTCACCTACGGCCCACTTCACTGCTCACAATCTGAAGACTGATGAATAATGGGCATAGAGAAAGCTCACAAGTGTTCTTTTTACCACCAGCCCACAGGGCATCTGCAGAGAAAGACTAGTAGTTGTTTAGTAGAAGGGCTGTATGACAAGGGGTTCCAGAGGTAAGATGCACCTAATTGCAATAGGTGCTCTTGTGTTACTCAGATTGTGCAAGTATAACAAAGCTACACATCTCTCTTGCATAAGATAAATCAATTTGGCATTGTACAATTACAAGTTACTTCAATCTTGATATTTGCACTTTGATCTGCAAAGAACCATTCAGAAAAAGACTGTTTGAAAAATTGATTTTACTTTGCACTTTAAAAAGTTTCTAAATGTCTTTAGAGTACATAAAATGTTTACTGTGACTACATTGAGCACATTAAGAATTGAGCATAGGATGGCTTTTGAAAACAATTAACCTTACTCTGTTACTCATATTGAGAATTAAATAATTAAAGAGTTTCCAGCAGATCTGCTTACAGAACTCTACTTTATGTAGATGAACAGCATTTTTAGACTGTTTATCATCATGAAAGGCAGTTTTAAAAGGAAGCATTGCAATCAGCTATGGCTGGGTATAGTGCTTTTCCTGTCAGACGCACCCTGTTGCTCATCAAGTGACATGGATCCAAGCTGTTTGTTAACCACAGAAGAAGGAGAATCTGAAACAAAAATGAGATTTCAACTTAAAACATAAGCAGCAGAGAACTGCACAGCAATGTCACGATCATATGTTAGTTCAAAAGAAAAAACAAAAAGCAGCAACATAAGGAAGCTTTGGGTTTGTTTTATGAGCAGCCAGCCATATTGCATTTTCCAGGTATGACAGAAGCAAAGCCACTTGTTTCAAATCATTATGTATTCCTTTAGGTAGTCATTGAACAGCCTGAAGCTTGCTGGCATGTCAATATTAAAAATGCCTCTCCATTACCAGGGATTTTACTATGTTCTTCAAATTTCTAACATGCCAGGAAAAACACTGAAGAGTTATGACTCCTAAAGCCTTTGCTCCAACTACCAAATGACACTAGTATTCCAAAGCACGTACTGAATGTACATTTCAGAATATTGATACTGCAACATAAAATATTCAATGTCATACCAGTATCTTCAATATTTATACCTATGATCATAAAATTCAAAATATGAGAATGTTTACATACACAACATATAAAGTGATTTTAAAACATTAAAGCACCAAAATACATCCCACTCATATAAGAGATCAATAGTTCTGCATTCCCAGATGCTATACCTCTGTGGCATCTGATGACTGAGAACGTCTTCATGAGTTTAACACAGTACCACACCAGTCATTCTTATAAAAATCCTCATGTAATCACAAAATCTCCAAAACCCCAGCACTTAAATGCATCTTTTCCCACTGGACGCTACCAGTTAATAACTGTCACCAGCACTGCATTCATTGTGCAAACAAATGACAGATGCAGAGTTCAGTACCCTCTGTGAATCTGTTTTCCTTGTCACCTCTGAAGACCAGATCTTACGTCTGTATAACCTTAAGTTGATGTATATCATGTATATTATCTTGAAATGATGTATGCAAATTTGCGCAGCATTTCAAGGATATTGGCTAGGCTACCATATTTTTGTTCTATTTATTAATCTTCGGTTATAAAAAAATTCATGCTAAGCTAAAAGGATTTAATCTCTTCTACTGTAAACTGAGCCATAGTCTGCCAACATCACAGCATGCTAAAGGAATTTTAACATGAACTTAAAACCTACGCAAGGAAAGCAACGCAATAATACAATCTCTCCTACAGGAAGCTCACTTCCAGGTTTGGGTCAGAATCCAGCATGACCCATTCTGTAGTAGAGCCATAAAAGCTGGTAAATTGACACAGCTGATTTAGATACATATCTCAAATGATACTTCATTCCCAGCCCTTGGTGCAAGAATCAGTTTGTTCTTTTGTTACACTGATACCTAGCATAGGACAGGGGAGAAAGAGTGAAGAACAAAGATGAGGAGAGTCTTAGGTAAGCTCAGTGTATTTTAGAGGCTGGCTTGTTTTGCTAACTGGGCTTATACAGTTTATTTCCATAACTGAGGAACACAAAAGAGGCCCTGTTTTGTCTTCACCTTTGTTCAGCCATGCCCATGCCTTGCACCAAACACATCTAAGCCAGATGACAGAATCTGTCATCTAGTTTTAGATGGGACATAGCTCTTAAGTATGAGAGTTGTAATATTAATATATTTCATTTTCCAAAACTGAAGTGTACTTTACATATCATCTCCAATTTAGGAGTATCTACAGCAAAGTTTTTTCAATGGAGTAGTAATCCATTTTTTTGAATGTAAATTGGAAGAGAAAAGCTGGTGTAAAGATGCACCGCATCATAAGATGATCTACTTGTATTCCAGCTGACTCAGCCCTGGAATCAGTCTGCCTCTCTCCCAAGGGCAGGTGGGCTTTGATCACTGACTCAGAGTCATGAAGCACATCAATGGGATTAACTTGTACCAAAAGTGCTAAAGGGAGGGGAGGTCTTGGACAGCAAGCTGAGAAGCCTAATGAGAAAAGACAGTGACGCTCTCTTCTGGCACTCCAATTCTTTCTATAAGCTTATATGTCCTTTTTTTAAAGGCGTATCATGCTGCCAAACATTTACTTGGCTGGAAAAGCTAATCTCATCAGCTCTTTAATTCTGATCAAAATGAACAGAACAAACATAACTGAACTAAGATATTTTAATTATAAACATAAGGAATTACATTTACTACCCTTATCAGCACTTCTAAATTTTATTAGGACCTCATGTTATGCAACAGTAAGAAAGAAGTTGGTGTGTTTTACCATGTGCATCATTTGATCACACTAAGTGAAAATTTTCTAGGTAGTAGTCCATGCCAATGTAGGCTTAAACCTCCCACATATCACTATTATTTTTATGTCTTCTTATAACTTGTGAATGCATTTCACTTGTAATATGAGAATTTTTAAACAACACATAGGAAGCATCCTAAGTATTTCAATATTTCAACATGGTTTAAGAAGAGATCTCAGTTTGTAGCAATTTTAAACTCACTTTTTTTTTCCCTTTTTCAAGTCCCCTGTGGCCACAGATCACCAGCATCCCTTGAAGTGGCACTGCAGTCTGGAACCCCACAGCTCAGGCAGGGAAATAAATATGACCATGAAACCAGCCTAGAGAAGTTCAGGTAAATGCCTCTTTTTTTAATATATGGCTTTGTTTTGTAAAAATTCTCAAAAAATACTTTCATCATTTCTGATAAAGCTTTTGAAAAAAGTATTACCAAAACTGTGCCATATAGTTAAAAAAACAAACAAAAATCCAAACTCTTACCTGAGCTTTCACAGGCTGGGTCTACATCCCAATGCAGTTCACCACTGGTTGTAATGTCACCAGTACTTTCTAAACTGGAACACCACTTACAGAGGGAACTGGAGATTCATAAATTTGGGGAACCTCAAACAGAAAATACAAGATAATTTTAAAGTCAGTTATACGCTGAAGGATCTTCCTATAGTTTGGGCAATCAGCACCTGACTTCATCGAAATATTAACATGTCATCTCCATTGTTTTGATGAAAAAAAAATTCCTCCTTATATCACTATAGTATCAGCTCCATTGTAAGAATCAGGCCTGAAGCAGTAAGACCTGTTTTAGAAGTCCTAAACACGATACATAGAGTGTTTTAAAAACTAGGAATAATTGCTTTGCATAGTGAATAAGCTCTCAGTTACATATTTTGGATTTCAAATAGTCACATTTCACATCTAGGTGTTTACAAAGAATGCAAAGAATCTAGTAATAAAAGCTGTAGTCATCCCCTTGCTCTCTGCAGAAAGCTTTAACACAGAAAAGAAAGTCCAATTTGTTCTGCTTTAAAGACACTGACCGTCTAGACTTTCGCAACCACCAAAGTTTTAAAAAAATTGATCCAGTCAAAGTGCATCACACATTCTGCAATACGTCAGCATGCAAATGTATAGATCTTCATTCCACAATAAAGACAGTTTAAATCAAATTAATTTTTCCTCAAAAAAGAAAGGTTCATATTACTTCGTATTTTTGTGGGTAAGATTATGCACATTGACTGCAACAGAAACCCCTGATGCACACTGTTCTACAATACTGGTTTATCTTTTTCACTTCAAGATGAGCTGGTTCATGTTTCTGTAACTTCTCAAATTGCATTCCATTTCCCTAAAGTTCTCAAAAAGAGAAGTGACATAGATAATGGCGATGCATACACAGCATAACAGCAATAGGCAGAGCAGCAATAACAATAGGTTAAAAAGATTTATTTTCTTTGTAGTTTGCATATAGCACATATATGCTATTGTTTAAATACTGCACAGGATCTAGATGTTATGAAATGCCACAAAAATCTAAGTTTAAACTAGTCTTTGTTGGGAAAAGTATACAATAAAAAACCCAAAAACTTAACATAGTCCCCTAATTTAATAAAGCGACTATTAAAAAAAAAATAGGAGTTTGTTCAATACATAAGCAAAGGTTTGAAGTCAAAATTGAACTGATACACGCACCATATACTGCTTTTAAAACTCTGTCAAATTTACACAATACCTGTGAGAGGTATCCAGTAAACAGTCTCTTTGCCATCTGAGGATAAAGTATCTTTTCCCTCAATGCCAAATCAGGCCACTGTAAATCATTACTCAGTTAACTCCCTTTCACATTCAACAACGAGATAAACTTTTGACCATATTTTTCTAGATAGTGAAGGTTAACTGTTACAGCTTACAAACCCTCATGTAACAATGACAAGTCCTTCGACTAGGAGACAGAACAACTACCAGACAGTCTAATTTTCTATTAGGCCTGTAAAAGCTTTCAGCTCTTGACTTTTTCACTCGTGATTTCTTACATGCCTGGAGTGTTTTTTCTCCACTCTGTGTCTACAGCTATAATTGAGCTTCTGTGGTTGCAAAGATAAGGACTGAGAATGAATTACAGGACAGAGGAAATGGCCTTAGTCTCACACTGGGTTGTCCAAAAAGTCACAAGTGTAAATTATACAAGTTGTGCCAGAGTAGAGATTGAGGGCTTGCAGCCCTGTGCCAAACACTATGATGCCATTTCACATAGTGGCGGACATATTTTGAGGTGTAATTTTTTTGTTTGAAAATTTACAACCAGTATGTGCTTGAAAACTAAAAATCTGCCTCAAGGCAGAGCAAAGACAACCTTGCAGGAGGGGAAGAAAAAAAACACAAAAAAAAACCCCAAAAAAACAAAAAAAAACAACAAAAAAAAAAAGGCATTGTCTCTGTCTGAGAATTTATTATTCAAAAAATCCCCAAAACTAAGCACTCATTTTTCTCCTACCCCACTTCTGATATGCTAGCTTTCCACAGGGTTGGAAAACAACTGTCTCCATGGAGAAGCTAGAGACCAAAAATCTGCAGCTCTGGTTTTCCAAAAAAATAGACTGCAGATACACATCTTCCAAAAATAAATGTTCAGAGGTCAGAAAAAGTGAGCAAGGTAACTTATATAAGAAGAAATGAGCAAATGCAGAGAATATTTCCACATCCAGAGTGCAGATATCTTAAAAAGTAAATAGATTATGTGAAGGTGGATTCCTCAATCAAAAGAAATAAGTTTCATTTTGTTCCCTCCCATCACAGAATCACAGAGCATTAGGGATTGGAAGAGACCTCAAAAGATCATCTAGTCCAATCCCCCTGACAGAGCAAGAACACCTAGATGAGGTTACACAGGAATGTGTCCAGGTGGGTTTTGAATGTCTCCAGAGAAGGAGACTCCACAACCTCCGTGGGCAGCCTGTTCCAGTGCTCTGTTACCCTTACTGAGAAGTTTCTTCTCAAATTTAAGCGGAACCTCTTGTGTTCCAGTTTGAACCCATTACACCTTGTCCTACCGTTGGTCGTCCCCCATAACAGAAGAAGAAGAAGGAATACAATGAAACAAGTTGATGAAGCACAACAGGAATTTCTTGTATTTACACATAACGTAGATTTCTTGAGGAATAATTGAACTAACACATCAAATGTTTAAATTTCAATTCCTCATTTTAAATCTTCCACTGCCTATAGTGCTGAAGGTAATAAATTCCACCAATCAGATCAAACAGCAAAAAGATATACATTCTAGTGAGCTGGAGGTCAGGCAGCAAAACTGTTCCCACTTCCTCTCCCCAGAAATAAATGTCTCCATAGTGTTAAGTGAATCTACCTTTCAAAGCTATTACTTAATAAGTACAAGGGTTAAATTTGCAAAGAATGAGGTAAGTATCTGAACACTAGTTTCCTCCAAGGTTATGTATGAGTTTTGGAGTTCCCTGGTGATGCCAAACAAAATGATGGGATCCAAACTAACTACAATCCATCTCTGACTCCTTGTCAAAGCAATTACTCAGCTTAAAGCTTCAAATTTGTGCCAGTATGGATCCTACAGTATGTTGACCCACAAGCAAGCGGGAGTAAAGAATTACGCTGCTTCCTTGAAGGGGCGCTAAGAAAGAGATGGGCAAGACAGTATCAGTTGAAACCCAGACCAACAACACATACTTGAAAGATAGTAAAATATCCACAGATACACCTTCAGCTGAAAATTCTACAGATATGGTTGTAACTAAACTTTTTTTCTAGCTTCAATTCAATGGGAAACAATTTAGTAAAAAAACCCAAAAAACAAAACAAAACAAAAAACACAAAACAAAAAACAAAACAAAACAAAGTCATTCCAAAAAGAAAACAGAAGATCAAGATCCAGTGACTGCAAATGTTAGCTATGGTATTGCCTCTGTCAATACATATCTTTGAGTTAATAAATTCCAATGTTCAGTTTGCTGAAAAAAAATGGTAGCTTGTTGGTAGGGTTTTTTTTTTCCCTGCAGAAAACTGCAGCCACTCACAAGAACACTGCCACCATTGTTTTTCTTGTTCTCCTATAGGCAACAGGCACCTATGGCTGCCATCCCTAAGATAAGAACACAGCTCCTCAGGTTTTCCGGTTTCCAAACATTCTGGAAACTCACTGTAGAATTTTGTAGTGTAGGAAGTTATTCAAAATTCAATAGCTATATATTGTAACTAGAGCACTAGCCACTGTTATATGAAATTGTTCTGTAAGGCTCTAGATAAATAAATAGATTAAACCATAGCAAGTCAAGCTGGAAATGTATGACACAATCCTTTTAAGAAATTAGGCCACACCTTAACTGTCACAGAATTTATCCATAGAAGACACATTGCTAGACATTACTTCTCAACACAAGATATGCTGATTTTTCACACCGCATGCAGCTCACTCATTTTTATGTGGTGCCATGACAAAGTTTGCTTCAAGTTTATGCTTTGTTGTTTATCTCTTTATTCATATGCATGCTTCTACTCTAACTTTCTCAAAGATGTCTCTTTATTACAAAAGGTTTTCCTGTAATAATTTTTCATCCCAAAAAGACACAAGAAAGAGGACAGTGAAATGAAAAGTCACTCTGTTTAAACAAGGAGAGCATATCTGAGGACTTTGGCTTGTTAGAAGTATTTTCACTGTACTCACTGTAAAACCATAGCATTTAAGAGTGCCAAAATTCTGGTTTACTGAATTGTTACCCTGGTTTAGAGCATATGCTAAACCAAAGCTGTGTAATAATTACTGAGAGGGAAAATTACTGAAACTAATTATCAAGGATACACTTATTCTGAATAAAGTTATATCTACATCTTCAGCATATAAGGCAGCAGTGTGGCAGGTAAGGAATCTGCTCTGCATCGTTTCCCCTCCTCCCAATTTGACCTGCATTCTTGGCTGGTAGTGCATGCGGGGAGCCCAGTGTGCTGGCACTAAGAAGCACAGGGGAGTGGAACGGTGTGGAGATACCACAGCCAGGCCCTGCATACAAGGCAGGTACAGAAACTACATGGTATAGCTGCTGTCAATTAAAACAGATAAATGTTCCATTCTGTCCAAGATGCTAGTTACCGAGCCAGCAGATATGTTGAAACTTGCTCACCACAATCTCATTATAATACCAAAACACACCTCCATCCCAAAGGATCCACACCTCCATCATGCCCCTATGCTCCCTTGAGCTAGTGCTGTGAAGTTTTTACCTTAAAAATCAAAGCAAGAGTTTTTACACCGGTCAATAACAAAGGTATGTATGACTAGAGTCACCTAAGCTCCACCTAAATGCAGAAAATAGTATAAAATGAGGAAAGTTAGGGAAGACACCATCACTGAGAAGTCAAGGAAAGAGTATAACAGACTTCCCCCCGCAAAAGGACGCTTTGGGGTAAGATTTACACACTTGGTTATATTATACCAAGTGTCTCCCCAGGACACTTAAGACTTCAAGCCTCTGTTTTTTCAGACACTATGTTTGATCAATGGCAAACTAAAATAACTTGTACCTGTTGCTTTAATAAACCTCATTATTTATGGATCTAGTAGTGAGAATTTCTCATTGGGTGCACTCAGATTTACAGGATATATTATACTAATCGTGAATCTGTACAAGTGTGTAAATTCAATGGTGACGATCCGACTCTGCACTATTAGTGAATCTATAATCGCATGAATTCAACAAAATGTCTGACTGGCTGTTAAGCATGATTGGACTCATAGTGCTGACTTGAGGTTATTTGATGTAATTGGGCATCACTCAGCAGTTCAGCTCAGCTGCCCCAGCCCCCAGTGCAAATACCGAGGACAAGCTGGAACACAAGGGAGCTAAACTTCTGCTAAATTAACCCTCTTAATGCAACAAAAGGTAAGCCTTAAATGTTACTATCAGGTACAATTAACACTAAAATGCAATTTCAAGTGTGTAAGTACCTTACTCTATTCAGGATACAGAAATTTCTTGCTTAACTGCTCTAACAAACATTGCAGATACCTGACACCATGCACCTAGGAAACTTTAGCCATATAATATCCTTTAGCTATATCATCCAAACATGTTAGATAAATGAAATCTGTCAATATTACTCTTTCCCTAACCATGTGATGATAAACACCACCACATGCAAGGTAAGACAAGCAGCAAATGCATTAACTGTCTTGTTCTGGAAGAGAAGCATCTCAGCAAACAACAGCAGCACAAACTATAACTACGTTAGCTGCTTAATAAACCTTGACAAATGACAACCTGATGTCTGAGTGTCCTGGGAGGAGCCCTTAGAGGACTGATCAGAAGAGGAGGACTGTGGCGCTGAACCCTCAGCTAGCTCTCGCTGTCTCTGTTGTTCTGCCTTCTTAAGCTTCAGTCGCTGTAGACCCCTACGGATTATAGCTAACTCAGGTCCCATTAATTCTGTTAATTCTGACAAACAGGGAAGGGGAGAAAAAAAAAACAACGTAAAAGAAAGAAGCATTCAATATACAATATATAAAACAGGGAGAAGGGGTAGGGTGACTGAACAAAGCAACAGATACTAAGTATAATTATTGTGAAAAAAGTTATGTAAATCATTTATTAATACCAACACATTAGAAAATAAAGTATTGAAACTGTTTTTCTCTTCCTAAATGCACAAATCACAAGACTTAAAAGTTTATGATTCATGTCATACAATACATCCCCTCCCCATCTCTAACACTTAAACCATCTAACAAATACTTATTTAACAAAAATAGATAGATCCTGACTGATTCAAAACAAATCAAACAACACAAGTATTCGTCTTCATGTTCTTAACATAGACAACAAATGAGAATATTCGCATTGCAAATTATGCAACTGTGCTCTACAAGTAAATTTTAAAAATTAATGTGATAGCTTCCTAATATCGAAAAGAAAAAAAAAAGTACAATTTTGATCAAAACAAACTTGTGAAAAAAGCAAACTGGGACTATGGAAAGAGGTGGCAGAACAGCATTTAACCAAAAAATATACTCTACTATGAACTTATTTTTTAATGTCAGACATTCCCAGTGGGTGAGGATTCAAAGTCTGAAAACACTGTTAAATGGTCCTATAGAGAAAGTAATATATTGGAACATAAACGATTCTTAGTATCGTTCTCTTAACAGACTATTCTTTCAGTTCCATCTTTAATGACATAATGTTTTCACCATTTTGTTGTTATTTATTTGTCAGTTATACCATTTTGGCAAGTACCAGTTCACCGTCTAACAGTATTTTTTGCAAACTGCTATAAAACTAGGTGTCCAAGTAATTTTTTATTCTTTCCATGCTCTTTGCATGTTTCTTCCACTTACACAGTGCTGCATAGCAAACGCTTCTCTCTATACAACACAGATTGTGTCTTTATTAGCAATAACTGAAGCATAACATTGATCTGAACCACCACTGAACTACACTCAGCTATAATACAATATGGTAAAGAAGCTAATTCAGACACAAGCATTCACATCAAATGTTCTAGCTATTTCTGCTATAAAATGCTAGCCTATACCTATCCTGAAAGTATTAATATGAAGGGCAGTCTGGAGTATTTTGTAGATATAAGGAAATCTGCAAAGAAAAAAAAAAAATCAGTACTATGAAATGTTGAAATACTAGAGGGTATCAAATTGGCATATAACCTTTCATCCAAGCAAAAGCTTTACAACTATTCTGTAACTCTTATTCAGTCAGTGAAGTAAGCAAATTTTAAATTTTCTTTCATAAAAAGAAACAAAGCCAAAGACATAATCCAATCATTCAAAAATTAGTGACAGGCACCAGTAAATATCGAACAGTGATAAGCCCTGATGTCCTCGGGCTAATGCCACTTCTGGGAAATATATCCTGCCAGTTTATGGTTAAGTGTAACAAGAACGAAAAATATATACTTCCTAAAAGGAATACAGCAAAGATATTTGCTATGACTAGTTTTCATGTGTAATGAACATTTACAGATATCAGAACAGCCTAGAAAATGCTTTTACAGAAATTGCAATGGTGCCTGAAGTCACAGTTTTCAGTGCTTGCTGCTGATTGAATTCCACTCAGTCCAGAGAGAGCGACGATTTAAGATGTAACAAGAACCACAATTCAAATTGTAAAGAAATTACTATCCTGAATATGTTCAATGACAATACCTTTTAACACATTTCAGAATCTCTAAGCAAATGTTTATTTTGCCAGCAAATGGAACAAGGAAAGAGAAATGCAAAGAAAAAAACAAAAAAACAAAAAAACAAAAACCAAAACAACAAGCAATTGCCACTTTCCCATTCAAAATTTAAAAAAAACGTGTTTATTACTTGCACATTACTCAAATGTTCCAACCGTATTCTTCTAGAGTATATGCTTTGACAAAGACGCTTATCCCAACATGCTCCAGCACTGAAGCATTTTTGCACTGACTCTATTTTGAACATGTACTTTTTTAAAGCATCAAGAGATGAAATAATTCAGATGTGGAAGCTAAAATGCTCACCACATGGCGTATTTTTTGGAACACCAAAACAACAACATATTTGAATTATAATACAAAGTTATTGCTATTTCAAAGACAGGAGGATTACCACCAGAGCCTCTTTTCAGTAGATATCTGTAGAAATGCTTGATGGGAAGCTGCTTATAAGCCTGTTCCATTCTGTAGTATGAATTCACGCTCCAATTCTAAGTCAGTCATTATCCAAAAACATATTCTTCATTTGCTAACTCTTTGCTACAATATTCAAACTTGTATCTACTACCACTTCAAGCAAAATGATAGCTGGAAACCTCCTTCCATTTTTTAAAATGCTTCTCCAGTCATCCATATTTTGCAACATATCTCTATCTGGTCTTCCTACTCAACCCCACTGTATTTAAACTACTATTCCTATTAGCACTTTCCCTATTCTGTCACCCCTAAAAGTAGCAGGTTTTATTCACCTCTAAATTCAGTTAAAAAACCTCAGAGAATCCTGTTCTTGATGCTGAGTGCAGTGATTTCACTGTATGTAAAATCCCATAACCAAGCACCTTCATGGGTTACCTAAGTATAAAAACATTATGAAATGGAAATTCACACTCAAGCCTATCCATTCACAAACCCTGCTACTGCTCAGCCATGACCTACTCCCTCTGCCCAGGAGCTTCCCCTCTCCCTGAACTTACCCATGTTACCCAAAGATATGTATTACAATAACTGAAGTGTTTTAAAAGCAGTGCAAACTAGAAAAGATTCTTACTAGGTGTGCAGACGTATAATACTATTAAGTTTACTCCTGCAAGAGTCCTGCAGACAATTTCAAGATTACACCTGGTCATAACACTAAAATCTGCATACAGCAATAAAGAACACCAGATAAAGCTTTGTTTGTTTGTTTCTGTGGGTTTGGCATTTGGTAGATAAGGGGGGTGCGATGGTGACTTTTTTTTTCTTTTTAAAGAATGAGCAGCCAATTTGACAACCTGTTTAGGTGTAGACAAAGAACCTATCAAATATCATAGAGTAAATTAGAAGGTATCCACTGTCTGTCACCCAAACAATCACCACTACCCCATTCAAAACTGAATATATGGAGAGTCTTCAGTCTGAAGTAACACTGGGAAAGAGGAAATGCTCTTAAGAAGAGCTGGATTAAGAAATAAGAACTTCAGCTTCATGCTAGCAGAATAAACTTTTACTTAGAAATTCAGACAGGCTGAGAAAAAGAGAGCAAAATATTTTTTTCTAGTCAGCATACGTTCTTTAACATGCAGGGTAGAAAATGCACCATAGCTCCAGAAATGTGCATTATCATTATGCAACCCACAAAGTCGCAATGATATAGCTTGAAACAATTATTTTTAATATGTGGCATACTCTCCTGGTCACTGTAAACTCCAGAATATACCATATACTTGAATAAATAAATAAATATGAAGCCTTGGTAATGGTATGTGAGTTCTTTGGTGGCTATCCCTCTGTACCAGAGATAGTGGCAGCTAAATTGGGTTACACTGAATTAGAGTAGACAATCAAATTTTTGTGTGTGTATTGTGAAAAACTTGAGATTGCAGCAAGCTGACACCAATACTAAAAAAACACAGGTGACTAAAAGCCTCTGCTACTAAATACTCTGGCATTTACTTATTCTAGAAATAGTACCTGACTACATATTGTCATGCTTCTGTGCACTGTTTATTTCCTCTAAATAAGCATCAAACTAGTTGCAAGGTTTGAAAGGGCAAGAATTATATATTTAATGAATTTCAACTTACATCTTTAGCTTTCCTGCCTTTCAGATACCTCATCATTTCTCACCTGTCCCAAAGATTTTGGCTGCAGCAGCCACAGTACATGGAATAGCGCACTCTTCCCTGGGAAATCCCCATCTCTGCTTTACTGCAGAACATCCAATTTAGGGCCTGAAGATGCTATCAGTCATCTTTTCCAATTACAAAGACCTCTATTTTTTACAACAGAATTAGTACAAGACAAAAGGTGATCCATGACAATCCATGTCAGCCTTTCCACCACAACTGTGAGGCCTAGAAATTCACTTTAAAAAAGTAAAAATAAACTGTTATGCAAATATTTAACTAAAGGATGTGGTATCTTTTCCTGCATAGAGATGGAAAAGGACAAGTCACAGCATGAGTACTCTTTTAGTATCCAAATAAGTTTTTGACATTGACAGTGGAATATACTTTCTTTCCACAACAACAATGTAAGTCTATAGTAAATACAAGTAGTCGCTTCAAGATCTATAAACTTAAAAATCAGTATCACAGAATCGCAGAATGGTTGGGGTTGGAAGGGACCTTTGGAGATCATCTAGTCCAACCCACCTGCTAAAGCAGGTTCACCCAGAGCAGATCACACAGGAATGTGTCCAAGTGGGTTTTGAATGTCTCCAGAGGAGGAGACTTCATAACCTCTCTGTAGTACAATTTATTAACCAATAACAGAATATCATGCAAGGTGAGCCCTGTCTATCCAGATACTTCTGACACGCAAAAAAAATAACATTGCTGACTCTGAAATGACAAGGATGTAGATTCCTACTGAAGAAGACATTCTCTACTTCCTCCGATTATAACAGACATAGATTCTGCTATTCATTGCACTGATGCTGCCACAGCCAAATCACAGTTGAAGATGGCACAACGTTACTTATACTCCATTAAGAGAACAATAAGTTTCAAAAAAATCCAAGCAATATTTTTTTATTTCTACTTCAAAAGACGTTACTAGTTACCGCCTTCGAGATTCCTTCTTCAGATAAATGTATACAGTTCACTGTTTTAATCTTTCCTTAAACCACAGCTGCAGTCACTTGGTAACTATAAAATACCTAGTCTCATTAGGATGTGCAAGAAAAAAAACAACAAACAGATTGAGATCAATTACCCAAAATATCCTAAAATAAATTTGTTTCTTATTGAAAGCATTTTCCATAAACAATGACAAGATGGATTTCTTCTCACCAGACTGATGGAGCACAGGTTGAGCTGAGGCCCCTAAAGAAGGCCTTTGTTCGTTATCAGGAGAGGACAATAATGAAGTTGAAGGGGGGCTTTCTGTTGAAGACGATGTTGAAGGAGCTTGGGCTGACATTGTAGAAGAGGAAGATGATGGAAGTTGTTCAGAACCATCTACTTCCATTGCAGTTTCTGATTCCGTACTAGGTGGCACGTTATTAGTAGCAGGAGCATCTGTCCGATTAGTCCCACCTTTGATGAAAAATAAAGCAAGAAAAACAAGAGCCCAAAGGTAAACTTACAGTATCTCTAACGATCCCTTTCCATTACCATTCATATAGCAAACAAGTGTGCTCAGTTCTTCAGAGCGCACTAAAAATTTCTTAGTTTACACCTCAGAAAGGCTGATATTCAAGGTCTATACATTGAGTATAACCACATTTTCTGTAATACTTATTATTCCTGACAAGAAGAAAATCACCTCTGGACCGTGATCTTCCTCGTCCTCGATTGCTTTGTGCAACTTCACTAGCTTCTTCAAACCATCTTGACAGCATGTCTGACATCCTTTGCATTAGAGAGACATTAGGACTTTGCTCTCCTGTAAAATAAGTAATGCTAAAGTTTTATCTACAAGTTTACAAAAGTGCTCAATTTTTCCCCCCCATTTCTTCCTCTGTAAAAAGCCCTGCATTGTAAGCTATGTAATAAGTAATCCCTGAACCATCTCCTTTTTTCAGCATAACAGTCCAGCAAGAATTTTCAGCTGAACACAGCACCACATAAAAACGAACAGTCCTTCCTCCTCTTCTGTGTTACAATTACCTGGAGTTTTTGTACACATGGCATTGTGAAATTTATGTCACTTGGTTTTAAAGGTTGGTTAAACAAGTTAAGAAAGCCTAGATTTTTATGTTTTTCCAGCTAATTATAAAATAACCAATTTTATCATTAAACAATGAAAGAGCAAAAAGGCTAGCATAAAATTAGCATATAATGTTCTAAACATTTCTAAAAGGTTTCTTCATGACTTTGCTTTTGTATTAAATTGTGCTTATGAGGAAAATCTAAGTTCTTTTAGGGATTTTCATTTTACATTTTGGATCAAGTGTCAGGATTGCAAAGTCTCTCAAGTAGGAAAATCTTCAACTTACTTTCAACATAACTCAAAACTTGTTCTTATTTTATTTCTGGTATTATTACATATGAAACAAAATTTGTTTCAAGAGATAAAACAGGAAAAATACCATTTGTAAAGGGTTGAAATAGAATATTTGAATCTTTGAATGTTTTTGTGTTTTATGAAATGCTTTGGGCTTGTTTTGTTTTGTTTGTTTGTTTTTGGTTGGTTGGTTTTTATGCATTAGCATCTTCAATAGAACAACTTTCCACTCATATTGAAGTAAGAGCTGCTGCTGACCCCTTAGCCACTTCGGAAGTATCTGGTGTTTAAGCAACTTTTGGAAGAGTTTTGTAACTGAAGAACGTAAGAAACAGAATCCCTGTGAAGTACAATTACTTCACAAAACAGGTAAGCGAAAAATATTTTAATACTCTGCATACAAATGCTAAGGCACATGGTGGTGATTCGAAACAGCCAGCACAGCTTCACCAAGGGCAAGTCCTGCCTGACCAACCTAGTGGCTTTCTGCAGTGGACTAACTACATCATTAGATAAAGGGCTACAGATGTCATCATCTGGACTTCTGTAAAGCCTTTGACATGGTCCCCCACAACACCCTTCTCTCTGAACTGGACAGAGATGGATTTGATGGGTGGATTGTTCAGCGGATGAGGAACTGGCTGGATGGTCACACCCAGAGAGCAGTGGTCAATGGCCCAATGTCTGGATGGACACTGGTGACAAGTGGTGTCCCTCAGGGGTCTGTACTGCAACCAGTACTGTTTAATACCTTCATCAATCACATGGACAGTAGGATCGAGTGCACCCTCAGCAAGTTTGTGGATGACACCAAGCTGAGTGGTGCAGTTGACACACCTGAGGGACAGGATGACATCCAGAGGGACCTGGACAAGCTTGAGAAGTGGGCCCAGGCAAACCTCATGAGGTTCAACAAGGTCAAGCGCAAGGTCCTGCACCTGGGTCAGGGCAACCCCCAGTATCAATACAGGCTGGGGGATGAAAGATTGGACACGAGCCGGCAGTGTGTGCTTGCAGCCCAGAAGGCCAATTGTATCTTGGGCTGCATCAAAAGTAGCGTGACCAGCAGGATGAGAGAGGTGATTCTGCCCCTCTGCTCTGCTCAGACCCCACCTGGAGTCCTGTGTCCACCTCTGGAGTCCTCAGTACAGGACAGACATGGACCTATTAGAGAAGGTCTAGGAGGCCACCAAGATGGGGCCTGGAACACCTCTGCTATGAGGAAAGGCTGAGAGAGTTGGGGTTGTTCAGCCTGGAGAATAGTGGGCTCTGGGGAGACCTTATTGAGTCCTTTTAGTACTTAAAAGGAGGCTGTAAGAAAGATGTGGACAGACTTTTTAGCAGGGCCTGTTGCGGTAGGACAAGGGGTAACGGTTTTAAACTAAAAGAGAGGAGATTCAGGCTAGACATGAGGAAGAAATTTTTTACAATGAGAGTGGTCAAACACCAGCCCAGGTTGCCCAGAGAGGTGGTAGATGCCCCAACCCTGCAGACAATCCAGGCCAGGCTGGACGGGACTCTGAGCAACCTGATCTAGTTGAAGACGTCCCTGCTCACTGCAGGGGGGTTGGACTAGATGAGCTTTGAAGGTTCTTTCCAACCCAAACTATTCTATGATTCTAATACTGAAAGATTCTGGCGCATATTTGGGTAGAACACACACAGTGAAAATATGCCTCTCAAACATCCGTGCTGCTACCTGCACAGATGTTATAAAAGCAGAAAGGCTAATCAAATATCCAGAGCAACTTTATTATCTTTCAGGACTGCATATAATCATCATAGCTAGGATATAGCTTGAATATATCATCACTACATCTTGCTTTTAGATTATTTACTTGAGTTTAAATGGCATTGTTGGGAATGGAGAAGGGAAGGGGAACATACCAACCCACCCCTGCAATAAACAATGCCCCTCAATCTGATCCCAGTGCCCTTGTCTTCCCTCATTTCCACACTGCAGGTCTT
This sequence comes from Streptopelia decaocto, assembly GCF_964273445.1. NCBI lineage: Eukaryota > Metazoa > Chordata > Aves > Columbiformes > Columbidae > Streptopelia > Streptopelia decaocto. Next base: position 88,388,516 of record NC_138663.1, on the reverse strand, counting down.
TGACCCTCCCCTGGGATCCCTCATTCCTTTTCTGTACCCCAGGCAGAGGAGCTCTGACTTCAGAAGCTTAAAACACAAAAAATGGAATGCAACAGCTGAAGAAAACAGAGAAAAGGTGGTTAATGATGGGAAGACAGAAGAATGAACAGTGAACAGAAAAATAAGTCACAGGTCACCACATTTCTAACTAATACAAGATAAATAACAATATACTGAAGCTTTATTGTGAGAAAATAAAAATCTAGCCAATGTCTATACTGGAGGAGTTAATTTCTCAGGCTTTGTTTTCCCCCCAGCAGATATACTTGATATTACGAGAAAATGACAGTTAGGACACTAAAGATACTTAGCTGAAGAAGAATTTAAATAAAAAGTAACTTTATGCAAAAGCAAAGCCGCAACTAACTTTAATGGGAAAGACCTGCATCAAAAATGATACAAAAGTGTCTTTAATATGAGGAGGTATACAAATAAGGTACGTGGAATGAAAGCACCAAGTAATCAGAACATAATACTGTTAGTAATCAAATCCTGTAATACTAGAATAAGAAGGGACATGATGAAACTAAGAGAGCAGTTTAGAAGAAAGAAAAAAAAGTATTCTTTCACATAGTGGGCACTGAACTTCTTGAATTTTTTGCCACGGGTAATATTATCAACAGTTTCGAAAAAGGATTAAAGAAATGCAAAGGCAATAGAACCATATGCAGATTCTAAATGAACAGATGGGAACATATCCTCTAGAGTTTCTAATGCAGTAATTCTGAATACTGTGGGAGCAACAAAGGCAACAGACTAAGGCAGGAAGACAGGCTCATGTTCTCTCCCGGAACAGCATCTCCTATTGCCTGTACTGGATACAGAATCCTGCTCTACACGGACCATTAATCTGATAGAGCTAGACACTATTATTCTAGTTTGGGGAATCAGGAAGAGAAGAAAAACAACACAGAAGATCTGGAAAGGGAAATGGTAGGCAGAAAAGGGAGACAGATTTAAGGCAACTACAACGAACACTTGCACCTTCACAACCTGTCAGATTTAAACAGAAACACATCATTAGATGAAGACTAAGATGAGTGACAAAGCATACTCTGCCCTGCTTTGGTAACCCATCTCCTGACACTAAAGCATAGCTTTGGAAATGCTCTATCTACTGAAACCTCAAGTAACTGAGTAATAGATCACGATAAAATATGAGCATAAAAATATAATAACTACCAGTGTTTTATTAAAAAAAGTGAAAGAGACAATATTAGAATCCTATTGCTTTGAATTCTAGTCCCCTAATGTAGCTATTACAGAACATTACATTTGTAACTTTGACTGCATATGAGGCTTGACTACGAAAAAGGTATTTGTGTTACTACGTGACCAATGACAATAAAGTAAGCTCCCTCCCCCTGTTTTACATCAGTCTAACTGAAGCAACTTAATTTTTCTGGTAAGAATACTTTCAATTTAGACATTTTTAGAAATCACTGTAGAATAGCAGTTCTGCCTTAAATTCTAAGAAAACCATCTTAAGATCTGGATGATTCTTAAAACATGGACAGTTTAGTATGAAGTACTTACACGTTTCAGGAATACTTAAGAAAATTCAGAAAATAAAACAAAACCAACCCACCAACCAAGAAAGCCCCAAAGCAAACAAAAAAATCCCCACAAACCCAAACCAAAACACCAACCAAACAAAAAGAAATCCAACCAAAACAAAACATACAACAAAGACAACAGACTCCCCCCTTGACCCACCAAACTGCAAACACTTTACCATCTCTTTCTCGTTCACTCTCAGGCCTTGCTCTTGGTCCGGTGTCTGACCAATCTCCTCTTAGTCGCAAACGTTTAACAGGAGGTTGCCGTAACTAGTGAGGAAAAAAAAAAGGGCATTACTAAGCTATTTATGTTGGTGGACAGTAAAGAATTTTAAGTCTAAATATAAACGCAATATCTCAGTTTTCTTAAGTTGCATAAATTTATATCTTTCACAAAAAACGGAATGTTAGTCATGTTCAAGTCAACAATGAATAAGCACAACACTTATCAACAGAATGCAAGAGTTTCAGCTACAATGAAGTTCAACAGTCGAAATCAATGATTCTCAGAACTAATGCAGCTTTTATTTTATGCAATACTAACCTTATTATGTTAATTGAGGCTTTCGATACTGAACAATAATTAAGTTTTTCAGAATTCAGCCTGAATTCTGCAAAAATATTAACCTCTTAATATTAAAAACTATACAGCAGCTTCAGTTTAATGAAGTGTTACTTTTAGCAACTTGAAAAGAAACAGCTAGTACTTTGAACATTCAGAAAGGCATTTCAGACTTTGAAATTAAGTGTATTGGCTGGATATTTCTGGCTTAGGAAAAAAAAAAAAAGTGTTAACTTTCAGGAGCCAGCAGATTCAGGAAGAAAGATTTACATTACTTCTACTCTATACAACTTAAAGCCAGGCTGAAATAAAAATAGCATTTAAGTAAAATCATGCGGCAAGAAGAGATTATAGGAAATATTCTGTGCCTACAAAAGAAAAGAACACACAAGATCTGTTATTAACAGGTGGTCACAATCTTCTCTCTCTGTAGTGAGCAGTCAATTATCCTCCAAATTACTTCATATCAGATTAACATTACACAGAAAAATAAAAAATAAAAAAAAGGGAGAAGTGTGGAATCATTCATTCATCACATAGTATTTCTGGGTTCTTGTTTTCCCCTGCCTCAATGAGGTAACGGTATAGTCAACTGAACTTAATTCCTCAGTCCTACAAATCTACATTCCTTCCCGATCAACAATATCTGTACTAGTAATGGCAGCCTGTGGCCCAGTAAATACAGCATGGTGATGGCTAGTAACAGCTCACAGGATTAATACGAAGCTAACAACAAAAGCCTCATGCTTGTCAGGACTTCACTTGCTTGGAACCTTCTTTCAGCTCATCTAGACACAACAACAATTGCCTAGTGACCAGGTAACTATAATCTAGTTTGCTTCAGTTTTGCTTGGATATGCGCAGATGTGTGGTGTACAACCTCTTGTTAACAGTTCTGATACATGCAAGAAAGAACTACCTATGACCATACGATAGTGATGCAGCACAAAGTAGTCCAGTCTGGCTGAGACCAGATACTCTGCAGGTATGAACACCGGAGGATTGCAGATATACCTTCTCAGCAACTCACCCATGGCTGTTAACTGTACTGTAAAGGCTGGACCCAAACAACAACTGGTTTAAGGGTAAAAACAAGAACAAAAAACAAGCATTTAAAAGCAAAACCATGCAATATTGGAAGACTAATAAAGAAAACGCACAATGTAAAACGTAGAAAAAATGGCCTTCAAGCAGACACTAATAAAAAGGAAGAAAACATCAACATCATACTGCTCTCAGCAAAGAGGAAGAAGAAATCACCATCATTGCCATCAGACTCCTCCTCCCAGTAAAGACAGTAAGATGCTGACAAGTGATTGTAAACTCTTTTGAGGCCCTTATCTCAGACTAAAGGCAAGGACCTCAGGATACAGAGGAGCTTGTGAAAGGGTAAGCATAAAGCCAGAAAAAAAAGGACCGGATGCTTGGGGGACTGCAGGGGAAGGGGGAGAGATGTATATAACTTCACAGTAGTTAAAGAAATTTCTTTTATATTGATTAGAAAATTTACACTGGAAGGGTTAGCATCATTGTAGTTGAGCTGATAAAAAACTGCTTGCATTTTAGTTTTACTGCTGAAACTTTTAATACTGCTCAGTAGCAGTGGCTCACCTCCTTGATCTAAACATCTGGTACTTCCTCACCTCTGTTATTAAATGACAACTTTTGACAAAGCATATTTATACTGATTTCAAGAAATATACTTTTGGTGGCATAGAAAATAACAGAAAATACACCTCAAGAGTGACCTGCCACCTCTGCTGGTCTTATAAACTGAGGTTCACATAGATGCCTTCTTATCTTTAAGAGAGGGAAACCAGACCAGAAAGGAAACCAGAGTGACAAAATATTGTAAATATTGTAAACATATAAATAAATTGCAAATAAGTAAATTTTGTACCACCATCTATTTGTCACATCTCAATCTCTGAACAGCAAAATTAATTTAAGATTCATTTAAAGGGAAATACAACTCATATAAGTGTGCACAAGAAAAAAAAAAAAAAAACCAACATGAAAACAGGTCATCTTAATCACTTGCCTCTTCCCGTCTCTCTTCAGCAGAAGGAACTTTAAGTTCTCGTGCTGTGTCGTCCTTGGGATCAAACAAGTATATGTAATCTGAGGAGTAACTAACAAGGATCTCTTGACCATCTTCACTATAACATAGAGACGTTACTCTGCAAGATTTGTTATTGAGATGAGGAGGAACAAAACGTGCCACCATTCCAACAGTGCCCCTACCAGCATAATTCCCTATATTTGAAAAAAAACAAAAGTGGGGGGAAGGGGGTAAGGGAGAAAGAAATGACACATTTACTATTGCAAATATTCAAAATCTTCAATATACTCCTTATTTAACATCCAACAAAAGATGATAAAAACCTAAGTATCCTACAGCTTCTGCAGTAAATTGGATCTGAATAGTGGTGCATCAGATCTTACTAGTATTTTATATTTTTGTTTACAAACACTATGTACATTTAAAAAAAAATGACAAAACCAGAAAAACACGCACACACAAATATATTCATATATCACACACCCATGATGACAATGTGCATATACTATCTGTCAAATGTAGTTCAAATGGAAATTTTGGAACCTAAGAACATTTACACAATAATAATGCAAATCTGTATCTACACATAAATTAGAAAGTAATTCATTATATGAAACATTTAAAATTTAGAGTATACATCTCCTGTTTTCTATCCAAAATGTTTTTAAAATACCAGTTTTTCTTCGAGACCAGAAATACTGTTACTTTGAAAGTGCAGAACTATATAATACATTGGATATATGCTTCTCTGAAAACTCACCTTGATTCCACACACTAAAACAATCTTAATTCTAGAATTACAAATTTGTGGAGCAGTTAAAAGCTACCTATAAGAAGATCTAATGCTGTGAAAAACAGACTGTTCCAAAACCTCATAATTTGCCACATAACTGTTTCCTGCATGGTGTATCTGTTGTGGCTCAGCATGTGCAACAGCCTATCCTTGACCACAGACAACTTCAGAGTTTATCATCCTGTACTTCATAAGGACTGAAACAGATTTTTTTTTTTTAAGTGAAAAATCAATAGTTTGGTCACTAATCATAGAATACCTCACCCCGTAAACAAAGACCACAACCCCAAAACCCCACAAAATGAACAACAGAACACCATACCGATATATCTAGAAAATTTATAGTCTTCAAAATTTTGTCTTTTCTCTCCTTTACTCTACAGGTCTACATTACTGAACCCATTTTATTCCTGTATTATTGTTGTTGTTGTTGTTGTTATTGTTGTTATTATTATTATTATTATATGAGAGCAGGTACATAGTACCTTTCAATCAGCCCCCAGAATCTGTTCCTTAGGCAGTTCTCACAGAATTTTGCTGACCACTGTGATGAAAGGGAGAGATCTTATAAGAACGTTAGCCTGATGAGGGGTATTTTTATGTTTACTGAGTGATCTCTATTGTTTTCTTCCTCCTCCACCACAATCATCAACAGGAAAATGCTGCAAGAACAACAGATTTTGTGACACTGGTTACTTGCACGAATGTGTAGGCACAGCTATGTGTAATATTTCGTATATGTCCAAGCATATAGTGACCACGCATTATAAGAAAGAGATATGTTAGAACTACATAACACACTTCTGCTTGTCACCTGGAATTTTTTAATAAAATCCTTAGGTAAGTACCTGAAGCATGCTAGCTTTCACCTGAAGAATTTGTAGCTTTTTAGTGAAATTATGTCAGATGCAGCACCAAGTATCACAAAGATAAGCATACTGCATGACATTATAGAGTTCATAAGGTCCCTTCATATAAGAAACAGCACATTCCAGCATGGTAGAGTACAAGAAGAACTAAATGAAAATCCAGGTGGACCACTGGAGGCTTCAGTCACTAGGCTTTTTGGAATCTTGGAATCACGTTTCAAGACATAAGAGACATTACAAAATGCATTCACTATACAATGTACTCCAAGACTGATGAAGAGATTAAGTTTACTTACTTGAAGACTTCTGTATTAGCAAATACTAGGGTGAAATGACTTTACTATTAAAAAGCATAGTTTTCAGAGAAGCAAGCTATACTTCAGTATTACACTTCAGTTATTCACTATCTACTTTGAATAAAAAAAAAAAAATAACCTGAAATTGGAACTGCAAGTGGTTAGAAAAGCTTATTATAAGGTACGGTTCTCACCTGTTGCTCTTGTACCAAGCATTCGTCGATCATATATTCTTACTGAGCTATCAGAACAACCCACAGCAAGATAGTAAGGGATTGGTGGACAGATTGCAACAGAAGTGGCAGCACGCCGACAGTTTATTAAAATATCCTGGAACAAACAAAAAAAAAACAGCATTCAAATAATAGCTTTGAACACTTGAAGTATAATTCTGTTTTTTACTTCAGGACACAGGCCCATTAGTCAAGGAGGTTTTGAGAAAAATAGGTTTGGCCCTGTGAAGTTAGATTGTAAATATGTCAAAGAGAAAAGCCACTGCAGAGAAGGAAACCTATCAGAGAAAGAAATACAGCATGAGATTAACTAAAACAAACAAACCCAAACAAAAACAAAAAAAAAAAAACAAACAAAAACCCAAAACGAAACAACAAAACAAAAAACAAACCAAATCACAGGGACAAAATAGATAAGTTTAACAACTACAGATTTTTAAACTAGCTTGTACCTTGGATTTTCCTATGGAAACACAGATAACTCTTGAGTCAGAAGAGCACCAAATATGCAGAAACAGTCTAAATTAATGCAAAGAATTAGAATAGATTTCATCTATGGGCAGATAATTGGACAGAGAAAAAGAAAGAAAGAAACCCCTAGAACTCGTATGTATGCACAAAGCAGAATAAAATTAATCAAGAGTACATACTTTGGTGTCAGTTCTTCTCCAATTCAATATTAACACTGTTTCTGACATCCAAACACAGTGGACACCACCACTACTTCACCTTCTAGGGAATAATACCAGTGACTAATTTGATCTAGTGTAATTCATCACTAAGAATTTCTTATGGAGGAACAAAGGATGCTCAAGAACACAAAGATGCAGATAATTTTGAAGACTCACTTTTTGCCTCCAACTCTGCACTCTGTAGTAAGTACTGTAAACCAGACCAAGAGATTCATTTTCAGCATGGAATCTTTTCTACAATATTTGAAGCCTCACACCAAAGTTCATAAACTAAAACGTGCCAAAGGAGATATTAATTTTTTTTTTTTTTTTAAAAAAGGAAAGAAAGAAGACTCCCCAAACTTTTTTTGTTTCTTGGGAAATATGTTGTCATCTCCACCAACGACCCTGAAATCTATTATTTCTAAAAGCCTTACCAGAATTCATATCCTATGTTTGTATGATGTACAGCTCTACATTTAGGTCATCTTTATTAAAAGATTGCACTCTTACATCTTTACAATCTTCCTTTGTGCAACTTGTTTTGATTCGAGTATCAAACCATCTTACAGTGCCATCTTCACCACAAGAGAGGAAAGTATAGGGATCATTTGGTACTGTCATAATCTGCTCCGGAAAAAAAAAAAAAAAAAAAAAAAAAAAAAAAAAAAAGGTATTAACACTTCCAGAAATACCATTAATTTGAAAATAAAAGCATCAACATTTTGAGCAGCAGTAAAGATTGAAACAATTATGACTCAAATCAAGTTTTCTATTGAAATAAAGAGAAAAACCGAAAAATTGCTGATGTTTCTTAATTTTCAAGAAAAGGTTTGAACTACTGAAGTTAAAACAAACTGTGGAATGTGACACAACATTAAATATTTATAGGTCAAAACTTGGTTATTTTTACCAACTTTTAATAAGCAACACACATTTACTGTGGTTTTCAGGTAGGTAATCAATTTGCTGCAATAATTCACAGAAGCTCAGTTTATTTTCTATCATGTAATAGAAGCCAATAACAAACAAAACCCTCAGAAGTATGAATGACATGAAAATACTAGTTGGCTTTTATTCCCATTGGGCCATTCCTTTACATTCAAAATAGTCCCCTGAAGCAACTATGCATTAAAGTTTCTTACTAATCTACCCTCTCACTACATTTTTTTTTAACTTTTTAAGACAGCATTGTATTGCACCATCTTCTGGACCTCAGCCCTACTCAAACTAGGACTCAGATGACTCTCACATGTCCATACAGGCTTCACTCAAGAAGGCCTCCTTAAAATAAAAAGGCAAGCAACCATAATGTTAAAGCTGAATTCCACGGGTCAATGAACACGCATGAAATGTCATGTCTTTACACTCTATCCCTTAAATAACATAGAATGTTGTAGAAACTAATCTGTTAAATACAAAACAAATAATGTTATAGAAACTAGCAGTATTTTTCTTTTCCCATACTACTGCTACTATCAGTAGCTTCAAAGAAATTTATAAATCGACAAAAAAAGAAAAAAACCCAACAATAATACTGTAATATGCCAATTCAACACAGACCAAATGAGAGATTCTGTAACACTTTTAACATGATGTCTCCCAATCCCTTAAAAAAAATAACCTACAGATGTCTGTAAATCTCTCTGCCTAAAGTGGGATTACGTAAAGGTAATCTCTGGAGGATTCAGCATTTCTTCTTGTAATGCTCAGTATGTCAATAGAGACAATGTGCACTGTGCTACAGTGTGCTACTGTATTTCAATGCAGAGCTTGCATTGAAAACATTTATTGTGTTCCAAGAACGTTGATGAAGGTGGTATAACATGGCAAGCTCCTATTTCTAGTAGCTGTATTTTATTTTTCTTCACACTGATGTAACAGTGCAGTACATAACTCCGCTTGCACATGCCAATTTTTATGCATGGTATTACAAAACATACTATAAGTATTTTATAGTCACTAAAATGGAGAAACTCACAAGTGCAGACTCCAATAATTAAGGGTCATTGTTACTATAGTTATGTTCAACAAGTATACATTATATATAAAATCCTTTTTTACTAACTAAAAAATCCTTTTCTATTTATCTTTAAGAATATATATCTATATGACCATTTTACTGTATCAAAAATATGAAGGTAAAAGTTGTCCATAAAAGTACATTCTCTTTCTGAAATGCAATTAACATGGAGAGCAATAAAGAAAAGCATTTGGCTGAGTAAAAATAAACTTGTAATGGCCTTGTATAAACAACAAGTTCTCCAGAAACATGCTTCAAGAACTTCTCTCTCCCTCTTTCCTTATGGTACTCTACCCCAGAACTAAAAGCAATTGTCCAATTATCTCACAGTTCATAATCTACACAAATGTCCACATTCCTGTTTCAACAGATGTTTTTGTAACATCTTGAACTGTCACAAATTCCAAATTTAAAGCACAGTATAAAATCAAACCACATTCAAATTTAGAATTAGTATCTCAGGGGCAGATGATGTTAGCTTTTGGTATTTAGAGAATCCAGTGAGTCAAAGTTCTATATTTAATATGATGATGTGATTACATACAGCCGGGCAGTAATGTCACAGTATTTTGAAATTATTTTCCCGCTCCAGAATCCTCTCAGGAACAAAGTTATGTCAGAAGCTGAAGCTGTATCTCAGCCATTTGTTTAAAAATCTCTGCTGTTTACTTTATTATGCTTTCATATGCCAAGGTTCAAAAAAAGGTCTGCTATGCCACACAGTAATACAAACATTCAATGTTCAAATATCAGGTTTAAGACACAGTAACAGAATTTATAGCCTTTATAAAAAGTAAATTCCAAAATGTATTATAAAACTAGCTTTTCAAAGACTTTTTGAAGAGATCTTAAATTTAGATAAGTTAAACCTCAGTGCAAAACAGGCTAAGAAAAAAAACTTCAAAACCACAGTAGTTAAAATACTCAAGGTCACACAATGGCTTTGAGATCCCTTCCATTAACTGTGTTTAAAAGCAGCATAAGCCACAAAAACGCTATCGCGCTACGGTCATTCAAAACAACAATGCCCTCTTGTTAACATTATTTGCTGAACAAAAATCATCCCCAACATTACCAAATATGACTGTGCAATACAGCAGACAAGTGTCCATACTCTCTTCAACTAATGATTTTGAAGCAATTTACTATATTGTGTACAACTATTTACTGTTCAGTTATAGTCATTCCATATGGACAACATTAAAACTTCCATCTTGATTTGATAGACTGTTCAGTTCTCCATATTTCTTCTAAACTATTTTTCAAACTCTTACTGTCTGTTTTGACAAGTTTAATTTGTTGTACCTATCAAATTTATATTTATCATCTGGTTTAGTAGCTTGCAATGTGCATACCATCGTTACTGATGACAAACAACACCTTGCCAAGAGACAACTAGCATCTCATATTGCAAGTTAGAAGCGTTATGTTCCATGTAGCCTCCGTTACTACTCCTGACCCAAAAGCACAACTGGCAACTGCTTTTGTTATATTTTCCTAGTTTGATCACTTGTTTGCAGCACCACCTGGTGTCAGTCACTTCATGTAATCAAACAAACTTGGTCAACCCAAGCTCAGGCAGATCAAAACTTCAGACCACCACAACGAGTTTTCAGGATGAGTTAAACTGCCACCAACTCTTTCATTTGCAGTACTCTGAGCAGCCCAGCCCATGACCCCAAACTTCATACACCCAAACCCACTGCTCTAATGATACTTCTACCACTACTTTCACGTCTCCACAACACAGTATCCATTCTCCTATTGTCAAGCTCAAAAATGTTTTAGCTAATACTCACAGCTAGCTACTCAGGAAACAGAGGTACCATCTGAGCCAGTAACTGGCTGCACCTCAAGCCTGCAGCCAGCCAGCAAGGGGAGGCACAGATTTCCCCAGGAACTCACAACACAACAATCTGACTGAGCCCCTCCTCAACAAGGACATTTCAGCTTTAAGAAATAGCATCTTGGTGTCCAGATGTTCTTATGAAAAGGCGGGTTTTATTTGAGATACAGAGAACATCCCATCAACTTGTAGAATCCACAGACTACTATATATAGTCAACTTCAGTGAGAACTGAGGAGGCAGTTTAAGCTTCTGCTTGGGGGCCAAAGGGACTGATGCTATTCAAAGGAAACAGTTTCTCAATCAAAACAACTTGGAAAAATAAAAGCAGATTATGCAAGCCTGGGATCCAGAATTACATTTTGCAAAACTGAAAATACAGTCTTGTATTAAACCCAGGCAAAACCAAACCAAACCCAAAACCACAAATCCCCAAAATAGAGTGTATGCCACAAGGTTCACTCAACTGACCTACAAAGTTACCCTGCACACAAGTGTTTTTGATAAAACCTTGAATGAAACGTGTAATTACAATCATAAGGATACTTGTACTACATGATAAAAAATGAATTCTGGCAGTACTTCAGACACCTTTTTTCCTCATACAACCTTTTCACACCCTCCAATTATTTTAATAGAGATTTTTAAGTATTTTGTTCACTTAACATACAAAGAAAGATTTAAAAGCTTGCTATGAAAACTGAGCTAAATAATTTTTAAAAACAATTAATTTTTTTTGCCCTCTCTGTGTACTGTGATAGTGCTAAAAACAAACAATAAAACCCTGCAACATTTATAAGCTAAGAAGGAAAAAGCAATTTTTTTTCTATTTTAAGCAAGGTAAATTTTACAGGCAGCAGATTTTGCTGTCATTAAAGAAATAGATCAATAAGTCTTATTATCTTCCTAACTTAAGTAACACTTTGCTTCTTCACTTGCCTATTGATGAGAACAAAACTTCCAAGAGAGGATTGAAAACACTGGCTATAAATTTACACATAAAGAGTTAACTAGAATACAAAATAGAGAATTTTACTAAAACTGTAAATACAGTTTTCAGATTAAGTTATTAACACATGTTGAAATAAGCATTTCTTAGAAGGATTTAAATTGTGAAAAAGACATTAAAAAAAGTTGGGGAGGTAGAATAAAAGTAAAAATGCAAAACATAGCCACTGCCCCCACACTCCAACCTACTTCAGAAATAAATTCATAGTACAACTTAAATCAGTTTTGCTCTGCAGAGGATTCTTTCAGTAAAAGTGTATTCAGCTGTTATATTTCCAAAGAAAGTGTTCTTAATTAAACTACCTTTTCTAAAGTCCTCCATTTAATTTAGACAACATATTTATCTTTTAAAGCCTACTTTAAGAAAAAAAAAAAAAGCTAGAAGGAATGTTCTTTAATTGTCACTGAAATAAGGCTTTCATCAGTCTGGTTAAAATCCTGGGCAACAATAAAAGAAAATAAGTATTCCATCTATCTTAAAATTATCATATGTTTTTGTGAGGTACCTCATAAGTAGTTCCATAGTGGCATGTATACTGGCATTGTCTGTTGGTCTCCGCATCTTGTTCGACATTTGTGTAAAAAATTACTCCATCTCCGGAACAAGATACAATCTGTTTGTCGTTGGTGCACGGTAAGAATTTTGCACTAAAAATATTGGCCCTGTGTCCTGAGCGAATGGTTGTTAAAACCTAAGGAAGAAAGAAAAAGGAAGGCTGTATAAGGAAAATATTTTCAAAGCAAATAAAGAATACGAAGATAACACAGACTCTGGTACTATAAAACATCATTTATTTACAGGCGGCCAGTAACCTACGGTTTAATACCACAGAACAGAGAAGCTGTCTTTACATAACATTCCTTCTAATAACAAACTGGTTCCACAAGAGATATTCACTTATGCACTTGCACAAAGTAGTCTGCAAAATGAAAGGACTAGAGTGCATTTGCCACCTTTTGCTTTTAAAATGTTAGTTACATATCACATCAGTTTTCTCAAAGTAAAACATTAGTCCAGGGTGACAGTACAGCCAGCCAGCATGTCAATGGGGACAGATTTCAAAGATCTAGAATAACATAAAGAAGAATAAGGCATTTTAACCCAAGTCAACCTTACAGACTTCAAAAATTGAAGCTGCTCTTAAAATAAACTCACTTTTAAAAGGAGAACTGAAGTTTATAAGAAAGGATGTTTTGAAACCAGTCAAAAATAAACATTTGAGAACATGATCACAGGGCAATGAACTTAAGACTTGACTTAGTCTCAATGAATGTCATTCATCTACAGTACAGAAGAGGACTCATAATTTACTTCACCATTACAGCTGTTTTTAAACACTTTGTGATGGCTCTCTATATTTCCTAACCTCCTACTTATTAGTCTATCAAAGCTGAAAAAACCCTCCATGTGCTTTCCCAAGCACTAGTGAACATTTTGTTCTTACGTTATTTCTCCCATCTGCAGCTTTTAAACCAAACTGTATTTTCACCACTACTAATATGAAAAAGATACTTACCAAGTTGTTTACAGTATAAAAATTACTTCTAAATTTCCATTCAATTAACTTAATCAAAGAAAATATTATGCAAATGAAGTTGCTCTGTCAGTGTTAGCTCATGCCTAATATTTCACAAGTGCTATTTCATACCTTTTAAACAATTCAGTCAAAAAAAATGACAGTGTATCTCCATATTCTGAAAGCTACACAAAGCTCAGTATTAAAAAAAAAAAAAAATCAGAATCGGGATATATAATCCATTCATTTGATTTAAATAAATCTGCCTCTTCATTTCGATTTGTTCATATTTCTACATTTTACTGAAAACCTTCAAAACCTAGACATGCCAAAGTAATAAGGAGCTCAGTATCAAAGGAACAACTCAGAACAAGCAGTCCATAAGGTACCCTAGTTCAGATGACTGTTAAAGACATTGTCTGTCAAGCCCACCTCTGATTTTACTCTATTACTACTGTGAAAAATATTTTGGTCCTGACAAGAAATCCTTTTGGATCTCCGTAATTAAAACAAACAAACCTGAACAACTAGGGGCTTCTCTACCATCTTGTCAGTTCTCTATCCACCACTTCCTCTCTATTGCTGAACACAAGCAGGCTGCCTTTTTTTCTTTGTTCTGCTGTATAGGATCCTTCTCTCACCAAATGACATGTGCTTCTTACTTTTCCCCCTTTTTCTCACGAACTCCAACCTAGTACCCTTGCTTTTCATGTAGTCAATAGCTAACTTTGTCTGCTTCGGTCTTCCCCGTCTGCAGATGTTGGTTTAGACATGGATATCTACATTTGATGACTGCCCCCAAACTTGTAAAAACTGAGATTTTCCTTTCCCTCCACTGTAAAGTGAAACAGCGTTCAGAAATATAGGCAGTTCCACATTTCCAGTAAAGAGTTTTCTCACAGGCAGACCTAACCTCATCTTGCCTACCTCTCAATTTCCTGACTATGTTGCATAGTGTTGCAATAAAAAGTATTAAAGCATTACAGCATTTACTATATGCATAAGATTTTCCATGCCTTTGAATTGCACTGTACATCCTCTTCTACTCAGGTTATTAAGTTGCCTTAGAGAGGGAAGAGGCATAAAAAGTTGCTGGTGCCTAGGCAGCAAAAAAGGTGAGAAAATGCAACATACATAACTAACCCCCAAGAGCCTAACCTTAGCTACACAGAGTGAAACAATACCATCACCTTACTCCATTGGAACTTTTTACTACCAACAAGTAATAGGCTACACATACTTAATGACTGAGGAAAAGGGTGAGAGGGAAACAAAGAATTTCAGATGTTCTTTAAAGTACTTGACTAGCTGTAGTTAATTTAGATGTCATAATAACTTTTGAAATTCCTTAAGTAATACGTTACATAGAATATCAGTTGAAGAGGCAACAGATTCAATAATTCATATTTAATCTCTTAAAAGTCCTGATTAAATCTTTGGGATGGGATTACTTATTCATGTAGCAATCCCAGAATTTTGCATACAAGTTCCATCCTTAACAATAAGTACTTTCCTCCAAGAAAGTAGAATTTCTGTCAGCTACTCTGCTGTCTGCTTTAAACCTGACATATTGCATGTCCATATCCAAATGGAAACTCTTTACGATAAAAAGGAAAAATTCACCATAATGGACAAACCAGCGTTTTAAAAGTCACAATAAAAACCAAAATCAGTTTATAAAAGTAGTTTTATTTGAATTCTGGCTTGCTGTTTAAAAAGAAGCCTGCTGAAACAATGTAAGTCAAATATCAGTGGGTTACTAAGCCTTTCATGTTCTAGTTAATTTGGGGTTCCCACTCAAGACACTCAGCACAGAATAATTTACAATTCAGCCTTCTACTTCCTTTGAAGAGGTCAAACCCCCTTCAGAAGCAAAGGAAAGCGAACCTAATGGACCCTCATCCTAAGCCCTGATTTTAGAAAAGCTGGAAACTCAGACCCACTAAGCACCCTCCAAAGCCTCCCCAGCACTTGCTCACATGAACTGATCTCTTTCTCTCCCAGAAGACAAACCAGGCTAAAGATTAAACAATCCTGAGTGTAACTACTCATAAGAATCCTGCCTTCACACTGGTATTAGTTTAGAGAAGCCTCAGGCTCCATTTAAAGGCTTTGAAAAAGGAGTGCTCAACCTGATGTAAATACATGAATTCTCATCTTTTTGTACCGCACTTGTAGCAAGGTGAGCTTTAGCTTCAAACTCTGCCCCCTCCCCGCTCCCAGTATCATGATGCCTAAAACAAACAAAATGAGGAAGAAAACATCCACAAGAATTCTTCTCAGCTATCTCAAAGTATAATAAAGTGCTCATTTTTTTGATTTAGACTTGAAATTACTACTAGTAGTCACAGTACCGCATTTCTCAGGTGCACAAACGCTATAAACATATAATCTATATTCAGAAAAATTTATCCTGAGACACATTACATAGTAACAATTAACATTTGCATCTGGCCATGCATAACAGAAACCACAGTGACTTAGCTAAAACTCATGTACTTAAGAGTTAAACAATATTAAATACTTCCTTATTAAAGTTATTTTACTAACACAGAAGACTATATTGATGGCTGAAGTCTATTTTTGCTATTTTATGTAGCTCATAAGAGAAACTAGAGTGATAATGACATCCGCCAAGATGATAGAATTACAGTAGAGTTCTGGTACCAATACCAATTTGTTCCCTTTTCCTGTATTGATTCTGTTACTCAAGCCAGAGAAAATAAACTAACACAGTTGTAACAGTCATTAAAAAAATAGCATCTCTACTACATTTCAGTAACAACACTGATTAACAACAACTCTTCTCGCTAGTATCTCCTGTTTTATAATTGCACCTGCATATAATAAGGAAAAAAATAGTTAAAAAAAAAAATCTACTCTGCTGTTATGTATAAAAATAGCACAACTGACTGTTAAAAATAAGAAAACAAAACATTTCCAAAATTACTCATTTAAGTGCAGCAGTAGTACACAAGGAAGAAAAAAAAACCAAATCATCCCATAAACACAAAGTTTAAATTAATGCATCTGTTAAAATATTACAATATTTAAATGTAATAATTATATAAGATAATGATGTAGCAACTATCCCATAGTGACATATTACAATAAACATTGCACAGTAACTACTATTGAACACCCTTTACTTGCATGAAAAATTTTTCCTTTGCAAGTCTCTCCACCACTCACTTTCACCCTTCATCCACCTCATAGCTGTCCTAGATACCTTTTCTTCTTCAGCTGAACTCCCAGTCCAAGAAAAACCTTGGTCTAATGATACTGATTGGAACTTTGTCAGACTGAGACCAACAGTTGAAAAGAAGAGGTGAAGTTTGGGAGCTATGGGTCATTTGGGAAAGTGAGGAAAAGGGCCTTACCTACAGGCAGAGGCAACACTCCACTATTTTCCCACCACAGCTGTTCAGGAAGGTAAAATATTGCTGCCTTCATAACCTTGTATTTAAACTCTCTTCCACCATATCAACCGCGCATTTTGGTTCCCCCACCACGTTTAATTTTTCAGTACTTTCTCAGCGTTTATTTCTCAACCTCTGAGAAAGCACAGGAGAGAGGACTCCACTGGAACTTTGCTGCATAGGATCCCCAGCACTGAAGGACATAGTTCAGAGCATCTGTTCTATCAAACTATCAGCACCTCCTTAAAGAGCAGTGTGGAACGCTGCTACTACATGATGGATGCGAGCTGATGTTACTGGAAGCCATTCGACTGCATCGTAACCCACGTGAATATAGAAGTGGAACAGCAGAGACCTTTAAAGCACTTTCCCCTTCACAAACCTTCTTCCCCTATTTCAATACAAATTCTTCTGCATCCACACACATGCACACACAAGGCAATGTCATTTCAAATGGTAATGAAGTATTTTAATCAAGATTAGCACTTCAACAACATCAGAAAGACAGCTCGGTATATTACATACAGCAAAAGGTAAGCCAATATTTTTAAACTAAAATGAAATGGAAAACAATTTATCTGACGGTAAGATTTCACAAGAACTACTGAATCCTGTTACTAATTCTGACACTAATCTGTTGTGAGACCATGTTCCTTTTGTGCCAGACCACCTACCGTAAAATGGGATAATACCCATATTGCAAGGGATTAGAATACTAAGGTTTTAAAGCACTTTGAAGTTTTATTCCCATTTATAAACACTATTAAGTGCCTGATATTATCTTTGTCAGGTAATAATTAATATCTGAAAAATAACATCTTGAAAACTATCTTAATATCTTATTTGAAAATTACTGAGTATCCAGAAACAAACCTACCTTTCTGCTGTAGGGATTACTTATTACCAGATTGGTGTCATCAGAACCAGATAAAATATATTCTCCTGTATCATTCCAGCAAATTGTATTCACCTGCATGAATTAACAAAAAATAGTTTAGACTTACATTAATTCCATTTTCATAATATTAAAACATTAATAATAATCCATCACTACAGAAACAGGAATTAACAAATGTAATTTCTAAGCATCTAGGAAAGAAAAAAAAAAAAAAAAGTGTTTTTAAAACAAATTGATAGGGAATCACCTGCTTCACCTATGGCATCTCAATGGTATCTGCTCCTGAAGAGTCCATCAGGTAAATTAAGCTTTCCCACAAAGGCCTCAGCAGCCACAATTTTACATATTCAGGTGTTTTAATGCACCAAATGTACTCCGCAGAGTTCTCCAAATTTGAACTGGAGGGCATCACAATGCTCTCGTTATTGTATCTTCACCATATTGAAATTCTGACCATCCATTGTTTTGTATACTTTTCAGTGACCACACCTTCTCAGGGATAATGTGAAAAGCACCACACAATTCACCCCAGGTCCCTTTTGAGAAGTGTGAGTATGTTGAGAAAGAAGAAACCTGCAGTGAGGTACAAATTCATATTGCGAGAACTTTACAATACATTTCCTTATCAATTCTCCTTTTCACAAGACTGTGTTTAATAATGTGTCAGTGAAACAAAGCTATAAAAGCACTAAAAATCCAGGAAGCTCAGAAAGTATCCTGAGAGTAACCTGCCTTCAAGCAGCAGCTCATGCAGAAGCAACGACTGCATGCATGAGCATGATTTCAAGTAGCCTCTAAAGGAGCTTTAAGTGTCAAACTGCAGCCATCAACATCTTCTGTTGGCTATATTCTGTTGGCACAGTAACTGCCTTAGTGTGATAGTGTGATATATCAGATTGGACTATATAATTAGTAAAAAACCCACTTCATTCTAAATCCTTCTCTTATGCTTTTTTCTTTTTTTAAATTCAAACGTCTCATCCTGAGCCCAAAACACAAAAATATTTATGTTTAAAATAAATATACCCATTTTAATTACTATTTTGATCACAAGCTTAATTGGGGTCCTTAATTAGGCAAAGCTGCAAAATCAGAATTAGCTGTTTTAGATGGATGGTATGGGCAACAACTTGAGATATTCGTTGTAGAGCTTTAAATCAACTTTTGCCACTCAAAAAAATAACCAACAAAACAACAACAAAGCTCTGTGTTACAACAGACATGCCTATGGCACAGTTAGCTCAATGCTCAGCAGCAGTCAAATAATGTTAGGAATCATTGGGAAATGCACAGAAAAGTAAACTTCATTCGGTCAGTGTACATCCATGCATGGCAAATCTGTGTATTCCACACTGTGCAGTTTTGGTTCATATCCCACTCCCGTATTCTCCATTTCTATCACCGCCCATTTGAAAAGACGAATTTTCAAAAATAATTACTAGGGTGATCATAGGTATCTAGCACTTTAATAGCAAGAAACAATTCATTTGTACTGCTCTGGGGAGGGGATATGCCAGAAGCTAATGAAATCGTGAATAACATGAAAAAAAAAGAAATCATTTTCCATGGATCTTTACGGTCCACGAAATGGAAGGCCTGCAATGAAACTAACACATGTCATTTTATTAAAACCGGAATTCATTGTCATGGAATGTCCTAAACACCAGAAGTAGAATAATACGCATACTCAAAGAAAAATTATTAGAAACAAAGATGCAACTTTCATCTCCATCTGTCCATTAAAATATGATCTATTCTCTATAATAACCTTCAAGTACTGTCTGCTTGCCCTGTCTGAACTTTCCCCAAAAATCAGTACTGGCCATTGTCGGGGCCAAGTTATCAGGTTTGACTGAGCATTGGTATGACCTTGCATGGCTGCTCCTATGATTTTACAACCCTGGCTGTCGATCACAGAGAACTATGCATTCAACTAGCCCCCATACCATCTATCATTGACGCAACCTGTCCTGACAATGACTGTATTTTAAAAGTGTTGTCAAACACAGCACAGTAATATAGCTAGGCCAAACACAAAATCCAACCATGTTCATCTGCATCTATGTTTCCTTTCAGGCAGAAAAATACTGTCATTGCCCTAAAGAAACCAAAATGCTAATACAAGTGTACAAGAACAGAAACAAGAACAAAACACTGAAAAAAGAAGGAAGCTGCCAAAAAAAATTAAAAACATGATGTAAGAAAGAAGAGCTAGCACAAAAATTAAACAAAATTATTGGGGTAGAAGTGGATGTGTGTGTGTGTCCAAAAACAATATCTGAAGGACAGGAAAGCAGATGCAAAGGGGAATGGCATGATTTCTAAACTGCAGGGTCACAAGCCTACACAAGACATCAATCATTTTCCTTCTAAATTCCAGTTCCAATCCACTGATTGCCCCAGGGTTGAGCAATTACAATACACTTTACCCAGGCCAACACCGGTTCAGAAAAAATCCTGAAGTGAGATGACATAACCAAATGTGTGATATAGGTCTATAACTAAACAGGCTTTTTTTTCTGTACCAAATCACCTTCTCAACATTACTGTCAAAAAATAAGACAAACAAACAAAAAAACACAAAGTCTTTCAGTGGAATAACCTTGATTATTTTTCCAGAGAAGACTGACTTGCCAGCAAGTGGTCAATACACTAAATTTCTCAGTGTTCAGTACAATCTATTGACCAACAACAACATGCATATGGATCACTACAAACAGATGCTTGATAAAAGCAGATTTAAAAAGTTCTCATGTCTCATTCCATGGTGGCAAACCCACAATTGAAATACACAGTAAAATGAGACCTAGCTAGAAAATTAGTTTGTATTTCAAAACCATGTAGAAAAGCTACGTGTCTACAACTTTCACAGCCACTTGACACCCAATTAATAGTATAATGTAACAGTTACTACACTAAGGGTTTGAAATTCTTGGAAAAAGGAGTTGCAGCAAAAAGAAAGGATATATTGAATGCAAATTAGTCAATTACTAACAAGATAAGAAAAGTCAAAGGGTGTGTAATTAGTTTTTTTCTATTAAGTATTCTGTTATTATCAACCATATCTAATTTTATTTGCCTCACAACTAGTCTTGAAAGGAAGCAGCAGGCACTTTTGATTCATTAGTCAAATAGTCAAAACTAAATTTACTGTTTCTGTGTTTTCCTCAAAGATGATGCAGTCATTCCATGGGGAAAAGAGGGGAAAAGAGGGGAAAAGAGGGGAAAAGAGGGGAAAAGAGGGGAAAAGAGGGGAAAAGAGGGGAAAAGAGGGGAAAAGAGGGGAAAAGAGGGGAAAAGAGGGGAAAAGAGGGGAAAAGAGGGGAAAAGAGGGGAAAAGAGGGGAAAAGAGGGGAAAAGAGGGGAAAAGAGGGGAAAAGAGGGGAAAAGAGGGGAAAAGAGGGGAAAAGAGGGGAAAAGAGGGGAAAAGAGGGGAAAAGAGGGGAAAAGAGGGGAAAAGAGGGGAAAAGAGGGGAAAAGAGGGGAAAAGAGGGGAAAAGAGGGGAAAAGAGGGGAAAAGAGGGGAAAAGAGGGGAAAAGAGGGGAAAAGAGGGGAAAAGAGGGGAAAAGAGGGGAAAAGAGGGGAAAAGAGGGGAAAAGAGGGGAAAAGAGGGGAAAAGAGGGGAAAAGAGGGGAAAAGAGGGGAAAAGAGGGGAAAAGAGGGGAAAAGAGGGGAAAAGAGGGGAAAAGAGGGGAAAAGAGGGGAAAAGAGGGGAAAAGAGGGGAAAAGAGGGGAAAAGAGGGGAAAAGAGGGGAAAAGAGGGGAAAAGAGGGGAAAAGAGGGGAAAAGAGGGGAAAAGAGGGGAAAAGAGGGGAAAAGAGGGGAAAAGAGGGGAAAAGAGGGGAAAAGAGGGGAAAAGAGGGGAAAAGAGGGGAAAAGAGGGGAAAAGAGGGGAAAAGAGGGGAAAAGAGGGGAAAAGAGGGGAAAAGAGGGGAAAAGAGGGGAAAAGAGGGGAAAAGAGGGGAAAAGAGGGGAAAAGAGGGGAAAAGAGGGGAAAAGAGGGGAAAAGAGGGGAAAAGAGGGGAAAAGAGGGGAAAAGAGGGGAAAAGAGGGGAAAAGAGGGGAAAAGAGGGGAAAAGAGGGGAAAAGAGGGGAAAAGAGGGGAAAAGAGGGGAAAAGAGGGGAAAAGAGGGGAAAAGAGGGGAAAAGAGGGGAAAAGAGGGGAAAAGAGGGGAAAAGAGGGGAAAAGAGGGGAAAAGAGGGGAAAAGAGGGGAAAAGAGGGGAAAAGAGGGGAAAAGAGGGGAAAAGAGGGGAAAAGAGGGGAAAAGAGGGGAAAAGAGGGGAAAAGAGGGGAAAAGAGGGGAAAAGAGGGGAAAAGAGGGGAAAAGAGGGGAAAAGAGGGGAAAAGAGGGGAAAAGAGGGGAAAAGAGGGGAAAAGAGGGGAAAAGAGGGGAAAAGAGGGGAAAAGAGGGGAAAAGAGGGGAAAAGAGGGGAAAAGAGGGGAAAAGAGGGGAAAAGAACAAAGAAAAAGAAAAAAACCCCACACCATACAATTAAAAAAGCAAGTTCCTCACTTCTATGCATTGTAACAGTAGATTTAACTCTTTTGTGAAGAGATTAACAGAATACAAGAAACAGAAGAAAGCAAATTAAAACAACTGGACTTTACTCTTATCCTCAATTAGAAAAAAAACCTTTTGCCCCAAGTATGTTGTCTACCATGTCCAATTACACAGCATGCTTTACATAGAAAATACAAGTCACACCTTATTCCACAGAAGAAAATGCTCTTAAACAAACGAAACAAAAAACAACAAACAAACAAACGCCAACCCCCACCCTCCAAAAAAACTCAACCACACCCCACCAAAAAAAAAAAAACCAAAAAAAACCAACCAAACAGAAACATCCCTAGTAAGACAACTATGGCATTTATTCCTCACATTTGAAATGCATACTGATTCAATAATCATGAGGGAAAAGAGACTAATATATTAATTCACCACTGATGGTATAAGAATTTCAATCGGTAAGGGTATTGTAATTTCATTTACTTTTATTTCACAAATTTTTTTTAAAGAAAATAGTAAGAAATTATACTGAATGGATTTTGGCCATAAAAGATTATTCCCTGAAAAAAACACACACTGAATGACATAAGAACTCTCTAATACACCATTCTTTAAAGGTGGATAGTTCTGAGCAAATTTAATTTCTAAAGACATTTTTCAAATTGTAGCAGTATTTTAAACACTTGCAAATAATGGTGTAAGTTCACAATTAATTGTTTTACTGGGTGGAAAATGTTTTAAGTTAGGCTACATGTTAAAGCACACTTTCAAAGCTAACACAATCAATTCAAAATGAATTTTCAACTATATACCCACCAGGTAGGCCCAAGCAACACCACACAGCCAACATCAAATATATAATTTCTGCTATGTGACACAGAGGTAGTTAACTCATCCTGGAGATTCAGCGGGATGGCTCCTATGACCGGAGTGTTTGAATGGAAGGACAGGCTGGTGGGGGGATATCACCCTCTAAGTCAATGACCATCTGGACTGCACAGAGCTCTGCTTGGGGATGGATAAGGAGCCGACTAAGAATTTATGGGTCAGAATTAAAGGGAGGGTGAGGGCAGGTGACATTATAGACGGGGTCTGCTACAGGCCACCCAACCAGGAAGACCTAGTGGATGAGGCCCTCTATAGGCAGATAGAAGCAGCCTCACTAGGGAAGATGGAGGCTCTCTCCAGAAGGAAATGGGAGACCTGGTTATGGATAAGGGGAAGACTGAGGTACTCAATGAGTTTTTTGCCTCAGTTTTCACTGGGAAGTGCTGTAGCTACACCACCCAAGTCACAGCAGGCAAAGACAGGGACTCGGAGAATGAAGAACTGCCTGCTGTAGGAGAAAAACATGTTTGAGACCATTTAAGGAACCTGAAGATGCACAAGTCCATGGGACCTGATAAGATGCATCTGCAGGTCCTGAGGGAACTGTCTAAGCCACATCATATGTGAGAGGTCATAGCAGTCTGGTGAAGTTCCCACTGACTGGAAAAGGGGAAACAAAGTATTTAAATAAGCAATATTTCAAGTTATGTTATTGCCTTTCAAGGGAGGCTTATTTTTGTTTTTATTGTCTCTTTAAATAAACACATAGCACTTGATCATTTGCTTTTTAGATCTGGAGAACAAATCACTTAAGACACTAATACAGCTTTAAGTCAACAGAATATATCAACACAGCACAAAACTACTAAAAATTCCATTTAAAGGCTTAAGATGAGTTCTAAGTGAAAAGATAAGCATGTGTTTTCCTGGCACAGGAGATTAATTCATTCAGCAGTGTGACACGTTATTATGGTACAGGAACAGGATATTGTTTTGCTTCAAAGGTAAAGTGTCAGATGTTTAAGAATAAACAAGCACCCATACAATTCAGATGTAGGTCTCTACTAGTGCAGGTTCCCAGCTCAGCTTTAATACATGTTATTTGCATTTTTAAGTAAGAAACTATTGCCATGGCAGGGAAAAAAAAAAAAAAAAATAAAAATCACAATTTATCATCTTTTAACAAACAAAAAACCAAAAAGTGACTTACACATCCATCATGCACATTCAAGGTTGCTTCAAGTTTTAATCTTTGGATAAATTCTCTTCTCCCTGTGAAGAAAAATACTAATTATAAACTCTTTTACAAAACAGTTACACTGAACAAGTTATTAAGATCCTGGTAATGGGCACTAACAGGTAAAAACCTAAAAAAATAAAGAACAAGAATATAAATGTAAGTCTTGAAACAATTCATATGGTTCTCATGTTACAAATGTTAAGACAAGCATCGTATTTGCCGGCTCTTCCACTACCTTTAATAAGAGTGCAGAAATGGCAAAATTAACATTTCACAGGTTCACAGAATGATGCTTCCTCTAAAATGAATAGCTATAAAGTAGAAAATAACCTTGTGATTATTGCGTTAACTTATCTGAAAGACAGAAAGAAGTATGACTTTTTCTATAGGAATATAAAGAAAAATGTGTTTGGGTCTCAAGTAGAAAATAAAACTTCGTCTCATATTTTCAGCAAAGAACTGGAAGTTGATCTTGCAAGTATTATCTGTAACTCTACATCTCTTAAACCAGACAAAACCCAACTTCAATTTTATTATTGATGGTGCATTTTTAAAAAGTAACTTTGAAGTCCAGTATGATTCCATTTGATATGTACTTAAGGAATAAAACACGAAGAAAAATTTTGGAAAAGTGGCGTGAAAGGAAGAGATGAAGAAGAAAGAAGAAATCTATAAATGCCTATTGAGTTAGGCAAGAGCCCTTATTCCCTATATACAAGCTGATGTACCACTGCACTTAAAATCGCTACTGTACTATACACAAGAAGACGGAAAGAGAAAGTGCATTGAAAATAATGTGGTTTCTTCCTGAAATAGATGTTTAAACAAATAGCTCCAACTTTCATTTAAGAGCGCCCCCATTTTATGACAACAGGTTGTAATGAACCTAAGAATCCCCAGAAAGAACTTTCCCAAAAGACAAATACTGATGCAGAACCATTTCAGAGCCTAGTGTTGCCTCTGGCACTCTAGTACAAATTTGGAAAAGTAATTTCTCCTCTCACCACTTGTTTCCGCTTAATGCTTTTTATTTGTCCCATATACACTCCAGCACTGAAAAAGAACACCTGGTATCTATACCTCGTCCCTCACAATCACAGGCTGCCACAGCACAACCACCTGAGTGAGAAGCAGGCACTGAGCACCCACCACACTCTCTCAGAGACCCAGAAACCCTTCAAGCCATACCAGTTCCCACAGGTACACCTGCACCTCATTCAATGTTCGTACAGCTTTCCCTCCATGAAAAGGTATATTTTGGTGCCTAGTTTTTGTTGGAACCAGAAGTCACCTCCAAAATTCAAAACAACTCATAAGCTCAAGTGCCACATTAGATGACAAGCATACTTTGGTAAAATATTTTTTCATTTTTAAGAGGAGGTACTGGCTGGGAGAAATGGTTATAAATGGCTTGCTTTTAAAGCACACCTAAGCTAGCTTAAAAAAGATTAAAACCATACGCTCTTGTGCCCCATTTTATAGACACTGAAATTGTGACATCACAGAAGTGCTACAATTTCTGTTAACAAAGAACAGTCATCATTGGAGAGAGATGAAAATAATGAACTTAATCTTATGCACCATGCACTACCAGCAAGAATGTATGTTTTCTAGAATTGGGAACCTAGAGTTCACTATTCTTTCTTTACCACTATTTGTTATCCTTTCTTTCCCCTAGAGGAAGAGACTTTGAACTTAGGTCCTTAATGACTAGTTTACTGTATTTTTCAGTTAAATCCTATTATTTTTTCAAAGCCTACTATGTTCTCCAATCACTGAACACTTGGTGTATTTTCAGTGAGGATTTTAAGGGTAATTTGATTTCTACAGCACGTGCTTGTAAGTAAAAGCGAATACTGAGGTGGGAAATAGCACGTGCTGTATGCTTATATATCACTTTGCGTAATAGAAAATTAACAATTTGCTTCCAAGGTGCTACTGCAATGTAATATAATGCACAATTATTTGAGACCCCCAATAGGATAACTTCGCTAAGAAAGGCACACTCTGCTGGCCTACACAAATATCCACTGTTTATCAGTCCCATCACATTTTCACTTGCAGAACAGAAAAGTCTGATAGCAGTGGACGACTCTTGGGCTTAACACTATATGCATAAAACACATCTGGAAGTGAGGTGATATCTGCAGACTAACACGCTTGGTGAGAAGCCTCTGTACAGAAACACTGAAGGAAATGAACTCATTTTTAAGACCAAGCAGAGCAACAGGTTTTCCTCCCTCCCGTATGGTCTGGTTTTAATCCAAAATTACTTAAATCAGCAAGCAAGAAACACTAAATGTGTTCTAATCACATCTTCAATTGCAAATTTTATTTTCTTAAAGAAGTCTATAGACAAAATTGAAGTCTCTTGGTTAGATTAGGATTTTTCAGTCTTAATAAGAACACAGTAGCTATACAAGTTTCAGTAAATGTTTAACTTGACATACAGACATATGGTGTCTCCCATACTTCCACTCTGCAATTTAAAACAAAAGAAATTATTAGGATTGCACATGCCAGCATGTGCGATTTGTTATCTATGTGATTAGTTATTTATCTAAAAATTGATATGAGGGAGGAATTAAATACATGCAAAACTACAAAAGTTTCCTCATTCCCTAAAGTAAAAAAGGGGCAATGGAGAAGACAGTTAAAATGTTTTGCTTTCAAAAGACTTCTTATTTCATAAAGTCTAAAACACAATAAAACAACTGAATGTATTGTTCTAGTTAATCTTGTCATTCAAAACTAGAACCACCAGATCCTGATTTTTTTTTTTTCCTAAAAGAACTACTCAAATTGATCTGCAGAAAATACTGTCTCTGCATTTGCTGTTGTTAAAAGCTGAGTAAAGTCAGTGATATTTAAGTCACTTGCATATTTTTGTCACTTTCCCGTTTTTATCTCATTAAAAAAATCAAAAACACAACACTGTTTATATGGTTTATTAGTAGGCCACATTCCTTTTTTCGCTCTTCAAGTGCACGACAACTCTTATTGCTAGACTTTCTAATAGTCAAATTCTCCACACCAAAGACTGCTGTCTCAGGTTACAAGAATCTTCACAATCCTAAATTCTCATGCATCTAATCCAATGGCTACCTGTTCCCCCCACCTTCCAATGAAGGCAGCCCCCCTGGCTCTCTCTTCACCTAAGACGATAGAGGAGACCCAGGCTTCTGACAAAACCCCACAGACTACTTTTTTCTTATATACCAGCATCAAGACCTCTGTCAAGTTTTGTTTCCCCCTCACCACCACCAATTCCATGTACAGGCTCTGTAAGAACCAGAAACTCTCTTTTTCCCCTTAACTATGTGCCATGAGAAATGGAATAATTTAATTCTGTGAGGATGCTTCAATATTTCTTATATTCAAATAAGTCCTATTTAAGACAGGGATCAAGTGATCAAGCTGTCACCACCAAGATCATTTCACTGGGCAGTGGAACATACATAAGGTTTGCTTTGAAACCGCTAAGCACTGTTAAATTTGAAATGGCAATGATGAGCTCCCTGTGAAGGGTTCAGGTGGCTGAAATTTGGAAAGGTATCAAGCTAATGCTCCACCGACCTATTTTCACTAGACATTTATGCACTAACTGAAGCCTCAAGGTATAATGTCACTCTCAGTACAACGATCAATAAGATTTTCAGTTTTCATCCCTCCACCCATTTTCATCAAACATTTCGTACTACTGAAGCCTCAAGGTACAGTTTCACCATACACACACAGATCAATTTTTTTAGTTTGTATTAATCTAGAGACTAGAGCACCATTTCAAAGGCCACATTCTACGTATGGAAGAAGCGCCACCTTAAGCCACTCATAATATGAATTTAAATATGGAAAAGCAGGCAAAAGAGAAACTGCAGCTTCTTCCTTGTAACTCAAAATGTTCCACTGCGCACAATGAAAAAAGTATTCAATGCCTTGCCACTCCCCTCTGGAAAATTACCCAACTTTGGTGTTTGGGTACATGTACACAGCTCTAATCTCACTTCAGGGAGAAATACCAAAATACTACGATGTCCCTTGTACTCCCTGCTCACTGCAGTTATGACACCATTCAGGTCACAATTGTCAGTTTAGGAACCGCTGGTCAGGTGCTTTCTATGTGCCTATTTTGGCAGAGGTACACATACCCTTCTTTCGTAAGTGACTTAGTCAATGCTACTTCAAAACTGATGACAGCAGTGAAGTTTTATGCTTCAAGCATGTAAAACCTTCATATGTTTAAAACCATACTCCAGAATTTCCCATTGAAACAGTACAGACCATGTCACAATGAAGGCCTAGTGCACATTTGTGCTCTAGTGGCACCACCATGGTATGAGACATGAAAATACAACCCTTATTCAGAAAACCAGTAATAGATCTTGTTTGTCAAGCTGGCTCTTTCCAACGCCAAGTCCCTCAGCGCTAGCTTGCTGTGACATTTGGAATGCCCTAGTTTAAAAGTGAAATGGAGCCAGCATCTGTTCCCAATGCAGAGCACATGTTATCTTGCACTCTAAGTGCATTTAAAAACTACTCTTGATTTTCTGGGATAGTGTTTACGTATTTCTGAAGCCGCTCCATGAAAAGATGGCAAGTGCAGTTCATTTGTAGATAGGTTATTCTGCTGGATTGACTACAAACCCTGCATAATGACCTGGTATAACTTTCAATCCACATCCCAACATGCAACTACCTGCATTTGAGAAGGCATTTTATTGCATATTCTAAGCACTAGCTTCTGAGTGAGCATGCTATACTGACTAGTACTAAGTGGATTTCATTCACTAGTACACAATATTCTGACAGCTATGCACTTATAGTAAAGTTCTCCATATTGCTCTTGCCACAGATTGCAGCTGAGCAGAAGATAAAATAAGTGTGTTTTTGTGACAGGAGAAAAAACACTGGTTTTCAGAAATGTTGATTTTGATTCAATCCTTTAAAGTAGTCCAATGATCATACACAAACTACTCA
Organism: Streptopelia decaocto; assembly: GCF_964273445.1. Classification (NCBI taxonomy): domain Eukaryota; kingdom Metazoa; phylum Chordata; class Aves; order Columbiformes; family Columbidae; genus Streptopelia; species Streptopelia decaocto. The sequence continues at coordinate 88,359,163 of NC_138663.1, read as the reverse complement.
CGGAGATAAAAGGCATTTGAAACTTTTATATTATGTCACAAATATTTCCAGTTTCTACAAAACAGAGGACAAAAATTCATATGATAAAACAAAGAAAAGCTGTATCTATGTAAAAGACAACAAAAGACCAAAAGATAGGGTACACCATCTTACTCGTCTAAACACAAAACTATCTGAAATAGCTTAAGTGTGATTAATTGGACATATGATTAATCAAATGCAAAAGCATTTTCTTTTTTCTCCACCAGCACTAAAATATGCCTCCCAAGTAAATAACTTCAAAATTCTAGAACAGATACCAACAAACAACTGAATAGTTTTCAGATCAAGAAATCACTTGAGCCCTGTTTTCTTCGAATCAAATGAATCAAATGAGGCTTCCATTAACTGAAGGCAAAAAGAAATATTATGCAGAGTGCCACAAGCTTGAGTAAACAGCATTACTGTAGGTTTCAACATGGTTTTAGAAATGCTTTTCTCTGACTTTAAAAAGTCTTCATCTGAAATAGTATGTGGAATGGTAATGTATATTGAATATTTTATTGTAAAAATGTTATTAATACACATCACATCGGGTACTCTGCTTTATTTTCTCAAGTACTACTTATTTGTGCTCCTAACCCGAGGTTAATTAGGAGCTCTACTTTTCAGCAAGAGGAAGGCAATACCTAATTAGTTGCAACAGGGGTGACTCTACCCCAGCACGAAAGTTAAGACTGCCAGCAGCAGAGCCATGATCTATCATCTCCAAGCACTCAGACAAAATGAATACTGGAGCATGGAAAATCATTAGCAGAAGGAAAGAAAAAGTTCCTGGAATCTGCTTTTAAGAGAAGCACATTCCTAGCAGGTACATCCTCTTACAGCTGAAGATGCATGTGCCCAATACTGCTGCCAGTCCTTCCATTACCTTTAAGTGTCTGTCAGAGGCTGCTGCTTCTTTAAATCAGCCAGCAGAACTCATCATATGGATACCCTCTAGCCCACTTTGGACAAAGGTTCTGCGGTAAATAAAAGCCTACTATTTAAAGTTGTTTAAACTAACTCAGTACCCAGTTTCAAAAGGATTAAGAAGGGATTATATAGAAGTTTACCAGCATATCTAAAGAGACATGTCTTACAGCAAAAAAGCAGAGCCTGCCTTTCCCATAGGGCTGTCTCAGTGAAACTGAGAATTTGGACAGGGTGGAACTGAATTAAAGCATTTACTATTCTGCACACCTAATTAAACATACCATTTAATCCTGCGTAGTACAGGAATTATACACTGCAGAGTTTGGGGAAAGATGTGAAATACATATACATACCATATCAGATAACGCTGTGAGATTACAAGTGTAAACACTTGGAAATTGCCCAGGATTAGAGTTCAAAGACAGATGACATTGAAAATTGAGTTAAAGTAGAAATCTGAGTCTTGCTAGTAGATGACTATTAAGTATCATTATGACATAAGTTGAATTATCATTGGGCATTTAAAAACAAATGAAAAAAGACTACTTTTAAAAGTGGTGTTGCATGTTGCATGACACTGTATGTATTCATCCTAGACGACTGATCAAAAAGCCCCGTTGTTTAGCTCAAGAGACTTTTTTTACTTAAGAGAGATTTCAGCACATAACCGTGTTTTTAAAACAAATATAAAAGGAATAATTTTTCCTTGTTTCCTAGGAAAAGTAAATAATGGGAACAACACTACAATAATAACAACAACAAAACCATGTAACCTAAACAGAGAGGTCATTTTGGTTTGTATAATATTGGTGAAGTTTCAGTAGTTCAATAAAGGTCGAGCAAACATCACTAATGGTTCAGAATGCATTCAGTTCACAGGAAAGAGAAGGAGGAATCCTCATCTTCCTCATGATAGCTCCTAAGTAGAGAGCAGCAGCATTAATAACACATTCAGTTTTCCTGAGGAAAGCCTGCAAATCCTTAAACAACAAAATGAGGAAAATAAGGAGATATTAAAATTCACTGATGTGACTCAGATTCCATCTCATGATATTCACATTCAATATTTAATGATTCAACACGTACTAAAGCATTTGGGACATATCTGAATCAGCAACTCACTAAGCCTCAAAGACACAAAAATGCTGAGAGTTGCACTTAATCAGTGAAAAAATCCAGCTTTGTTAAAAGCTGGCATACTTTATATATGAAGTGATCTTCTTCCTTACTGCTGGGACAGGACCAGTCTCAAGTGTCAACAAGTTGACTTGATACATGATCAGTATATCCCACTAGACTATTTCGGGGACCTTCATAGATAGAAGATCAGGACTCACAAGCAAAGTCGCAAGAACTCTTGTATTGCAGTGCGACAACTTAGAAGTGACTAAACACAGAAAATGCTTAATGGTCTACCCTAATGCAGTTAATGGAAGCAATCCAACTGGAAGAAGGTTACAGGAGAAAAAAAAAAAAACAAAAACAAAAAAAACCCCTAAAAAATACATCTAAAGTGATCTCCCACAACACTGCCTCATCCTGAAATACAAATCCAGTACACACAGTACACAACTTGTTTTTGCAGCAAGAGACAGCTTTCATGTATCCAAAGCTCATTATTACAAGATCAAGGCGCAACTTAACTATGAAGCTGTCTGAAACACTCGGTCTCAAGACACAGGCAGTTATTTACAAAGCAAATACATTCTTTGTACAAATATTGTCCTTAAAAGCATACAATGTAAATTCAATGAAATATTGAAATAAAAAAATGAAGATATTTAAAGTGCACACAAATCTTTACAGTCTCCAGCTGTTTGCATGCTAAGACCGAGACTCCAAAGGATATAAAGCAAATACATTTGCATCTTGAGTATAATCCAAATAATCAAATTATACATGCAAAGCCCTGGGACTACAACACACTTACATACACTCATACTTCTTGCAACCATTGACACACGATTAATGTTCAGGGCACAGACATTACACGTAAAGTTAATCCCTTAAAAACAAAAAGTACAAGTACACCTGCATAATTCAGGTCATGTCAAGCAGAGCTGTAGACAGATTTAAAGGTCTCTTGAACTGCTGAATGACAGAAAAAATCAACAATTTGAAAGAGATGTATCAATGTTTGATCATTTCCTTCTAGCTCCATTTAGGCTAGATAAGTTTGCATGCAATGCCAGAAATCCCCCTTCCATTAGTGTTTTTGTGCTGTACATCAAGATATAACAGCAGCAAAAAAAGTTGGTGATTTAGAAAATTAAAACATCAGAGTTCAGTAAGAAGGTTCATTGATAACAACATCTGATCTGGATGGTACTATTAAAAAAAAAAAAAAATACAAACCCTAAAAAGCACCCTTCAGCAAAGTAGTCTCACCAAAAAACATAATAATGTGGTCTGTGAGGATTTACCATTTTTCACAAATGATGCTACAACATAAAAAAACCAGAAGCTGTGCTCCTATCAATCCCCAATATCCTAATATCTAACATTGGAAATTATTCTCTTATTTCAGGACAGAGTAACAGAAAGTACTGAGTAATCCCTGATCCTGCCTTTTTTTTTTTTTTTTCTTCTTTTCCCTGAAAAGAAAATCTATTAAAGCAATTGTCAGCACTTTATCACTGAGTAGGAACAAGGTGGGACAACACTGAGGAGGCAGAAGCAGTAACACAAACCATAGCAATCAAAGCACAAAACACATGGGGAAGATGTAACTGCTAACAGGTCAATGATATTGTTAAATATAAGCAAAGATTTACAAGATAGTAGCAAAACAAGCTATCAAATTTACATAGCATAGTGCTACATGGCTGTACCACTTGCAGGTCCAACTGGCTCCTGCACCTCCGCTTCCATAGCTCAGTTAGCCTATAAGTGAAATAATCCAAAAAAAAAACAGAAGGCTGATTAGATAGAAATTAAAACTAAGCATTCAGCACTCAGACACCAGAAATACTCATCCAACCTTAATCCTGCCTTCCAGCTCACATCTTTTTCTGGTGTTCTGGTATGTACCAAATTATAACCAGTCACCTTTTCTTTATTTGTGCCTTGTTCAGATGAATCTGCTATGCTGCGTTTTTATTTCCCTTTACTGATAGTGTGCTACTTTCTACAAATTATTCTATTAAAACATTTGAAATGGCTGTCTTTATTATCTCCTTTGATTTATTTGGAACTAGAAAAAGAGATCATTAATCTTTATATGCTAGGATCACCTCCAACATTTTTTTAAAAAGCTGTTTTATGCATATGCATTGTGCCTTTCTATTCCTTGGTGCCAACTTAAATGAGATCGTATCATGGAATTTGTATTAGATACAGTCTCTTCATTAAAGTCCTCTAAATGCAATTTGTTATCAGGAGGTCTTGATGACATATTGCTCTTTCAATTGCTCATCTGTAATGATTTAAGGACTATAGTCACTAAGTCTTGCTTTTATTAAAAAGGAAAAAAACAAAAAACAAAAAACAGAGATATCCAGCTTAAGGCAACAGCTGATCACTGTACCCTCCTGTGTTTTTTACAGTTAAAAAGTAACACTGTTTTTCTACAGTGCTCTTACATGTCTTAGCCTTTTCTATAATATACAGCCACTGAAAATCTATCAACTATACCAAATTTCCTGCCTGACATATTACATTGAGCACATTAAAGATGTTTGGCTTCATTCCAAAGATGTATTTTCCTTTAATTCATTCATTACACTGTGAACTTCAATTCTGACTCTGCCCATTTCTACTATTCAAAAAACATCATTAATGAAACAAATTTGGAGAGTTCAACTGCATCTTTCTAAAATCTTTGGTTAGTCTAAGTTTCACAAAGTATTTGGTGTGTGCCAGAATATATCACTACAGAAGTGTTTTTTTGGGCAGTTTTCATGCTGCACATCAGGAAGCCACACTGTTTACATTAAAATGCAGTCAATCATTTGTGTCCTCAGAATCAGACAACCAGGTAAATGAATAATGGTCCCTTTTCAAGCAGCAGTTAATTTGTTAGCCTCGTAGAAAGAAAAACAAAATAAACCACCTCTACCAGTTCTGGGTTTTAGCTGTGACAGATGCCGTGTTTCTAATTCGTGCTGGAAAATAAAATTAATGCCAGAGGTTTAGGACATGAAGAGTAACAGTGCACCTGAAAATAACTGAACATCACAAGTACTATGTAAAGAGTACTATGTAAAAAGTACTATGTAAAGAATTAAAGAAGAAAGGCTGATTAAATATTCTGTGACTATTGCAAAGTCTGGAAAAATGCCAGTGACAAAGCTTATAATTTTAAATCTGTTTGACCATTCTTACTCTACATTATTTCCAAGGACTAAGACACTATGTGTCAAAATATAGCTGCAGCAAAAATTGGGGGAAATAACACATCTCTTTCTAGTTGCCTTCTGTAATGTTCAAGCTTCCATCTCTGCTGGTTTTCATTTGTTTGTTTGTCCAAGGAAAAGCAAGAGAGAGAATGAAAATTTCCAGTATTTTAAGAAATTAGTTTCACTCTCCCACCCTGGGCAACATATTTTGGGAAGACCTAAATGTTCAACCACAGCAATACCCAATTCTATCTACAATGAGCTACTACTAGTTTTATAAACGAACCAGATAATGAATGTAACACAGTCAATATCAAAACTAATCGGTTGTCCGTACAGGTAACAGCTATTCTTGCTTATCCTGTTTTTCAGGATACCTATGAACAGGGCCATTAACTTACTTCAAAACCACAATTAGTTTTGGTTTTACTATGGTTCATCTCGGTAGAGAGGGCAAGCTACTGACACATGATTAGTTTAGTACGTTCTCCCTACCTACATCATAATATATTTACAGTTCTCTTTATAGCAATAGCTGATGAAACTTTAAAAAATTTGACCACAATGAACCTAACTACTAGTTTCCTTACAGTTAATTTATGAATTTCAAACCTTTGCCAAATCTTAAAAAACAGCATGAGAAAAAGTTAGGAAGATATGAAACAGTTTTTAAAGAGAGGTGAGGGGAAGCTCAGAAGACAGCATCACAACACTATTTCTAAGAAATCTGGTAAGCTTAAAAATTTCATATCACAGGGAAAGATGATGTCAGAAAACATTATGTGAACAAGGGTATCAGAGATTAGGGAGAATTGACTTATTCTGATATTGAATCAGTTCCTTCTTTGCAAACTATTTTAGACTAACAGATTTTCTCTGGATAACTTGCTATGCCAGTAGAAATAAGGGGTGGGGGGGAAGTCTTCAGTCTTCCTCCTGGCCATATAGAGCCATCCTCAGAGTCACAGCCCTTCACAGGAAAGAAAATAAACCCATCACCTCAAATACTTCACGGGAATTATGAATTCACTTCTTTCTTGCAAGAAACTCACGCTGCTATTTCTCTAGTAAAATTATTATATGCCATACTTTGTCCAGACAGAGGCCTTTACTGTGATGGCACAGAACACTTTACCTGGCATCAGAACTGACACGTTCATTAGACATCGCAATATTGTTCCAATGATACAAAATTGCAACGAAGATTTGGGAATTCTTGGGAAAGTATCATGACTGAATAATTACATTTGCCAGTTTCAAAGCAGAATTTCAATGGGATACGGCAGTTTACTACCTATGTTTTTCAGTGTAAAAGCACTGTGGTGTTGTTAGTGACTGAAAGTAGCCTGAAACTCAGTTTCCATCCCTGATCCAGCAGCAGGACTCCTCCTACCAGCATTCGTCTAGGATGATGCCCACACTCTACTGAAGATTGTTACTGACAGCTTTCCCAAGGCTTGACTTTCTCTGGAGACTTCAGACATAAGCACTGTTTGAAATTGAGACTAATTAGCCTACAAATGTTGAAGAAAAGGTAGCTAACAGATACATTGATAAGATACACATTTTCCCTCTATCATCACAGCAGGAATTCTTACCAAATGATAACATCTGAAGGACACGTCCGACATACATACATATTGCCCTGTCTCCAGGAGACTTTCCTCTGGAACACTGTCCAGAACTGACTAGGTTTCAGAGCAACTATTTAGACATGTTGCAAAATCAGATAGAGTTTTGCAAGAACAGAAATTCCAGGAGTGGACTATCTGCATGGAAAGGTACAGTACGATGCACAGATCCTTCCTGGAGCAGCTGTTTTCAAAAGCTGAAAGAGGCTATAAATAGAGTGCCATTTGATTCCCAGTTCACATGAAGGGAAAACACAGAGTAAATAGGAAACACTAGTTAGTTCTCAGATGTCTTCCTTCAATATACAGACACCTTGAATATTCCCAATATTTTACATTGTAGCATAACAACACTAACCAAAAGAACAGTTCACTATGCAAGTATCATTCATATGTACACATCTTCCTTCCAACCCATTGTGAAATGCATTGTTAGTTATACACTTGCTATCAGGTTTCTCCTTTGATTCGCTGACTGAAAAAGAGCAGCAGACAACGACGATACATATAATCTACAGTATTTTGTAGTGGTAAAAAAATGCACACAGGCCATGCCTCGAGGCTCTGAATACTAAGTCAAAATTAAATGTTTGACTTATTCTGTCAGACTGTTGAAACAGTATAAGACCAGTAAGAAACCCTGCTTTCCATTCAGACTAGATTAGCAACGACCAACAACCAATCTTACCCATCTGACTACACTGTGATCTCAATCTGTGTCCAAACAACAAAGCTCCTACATAGAAATGCTGAAGTTTGAGAGAGAAAAGACCCACATATACACTAAACTGCACATAAAAAGGCACAACAACAGGCCTGGCGTCTGATAAATCTGCACACATGCAATCACACCTGACTAGCAGCAAAATTAGTGTGTCTATTAAGGCCATAAATGCCATTTTGAATACAAGTATGATGGCTCTACAGGACAAGAACACCATGTACTAACTCCTTCTGCTAAAAGCAGAAGTCAGTAAGGACTGAGCAAATTTTACCACCATCAATGCAGATCTTAACATAATTCAGTGGGAAGCCTCTCCCAGGTCCGACTTTCTCAATGCTATAAACCTACTGAACATGTTTAGGTTAAATAAAAAATATTAAATATGAGACCTTAACCTAGTCACCAGAAGGTTTTTGTTTTTAACTGAAGTTATGCACACCTTATGGGAGCAGTGTCCAGAGAAGAGATCTTAATAAATCCAGAAGGATGATTTCTACTGATCAAATTTTAATTCTTCAGTTGTCAGAGACATAATAATGTAAAAGCAAGCCCAAAAGGTCTTATGGTGCCTCTTAAAAATCTACACATGACAGTCCTATTTTTAACATTGAGCTTTTCCGCTCCAACTGGAGCCAGCAATAAATAAATAAATAAACAAATTCCTTAAGGATCTAGTCAGAAGAATATCCATGCTTGATCACTATAAATTAGGACAACCCTTAGCTAAGATTTGGCCCAGCACAGCTGTCAAGGGGTAACAAAAGTAAAAACCAGTTAGACCATTAGTGTTCAACCTTTTTTAATTTTAGGACCTCAAAATTTTTCTCCAAAGGACTTATGTGCATGTAAGTGCTATACACACATACACCCTCTTTATAATAAGTGGAAACCTACAGGGAATGGCCTCACTTTTCTCAATTACCTTTTGTGGATTACCGAGTGCTCAGGGACCACAGTTAGAAAAATAGAGTTAAGCACGGTAATGCGATATGCCACCTTAAATTCCACCAGGAAACCAAACGAAAGCAAATACCAACCACCTCAGAAATGCTTAGGAAGTACAATAAGATACACTTTTCACAATGCTGTGAATAAGTTCTATCTCAAGTACTCAACATTTCAACTCAAAAGCAGAATTATTTTGACACACAAGCACAAAGCAAAGTGTTTGCAACCAATAAGCTGTCTTTCTTAGCAATCACCCCTCCAAAAAAAAGTGTCAGTATGATATATGCATTTTATAATATATGCAACCGACCGCCACACCTCCAAAAACAAGTGAACCAATATTTTTTTCTAATATTTTTGGGAAGAAGGAGACACAGATACGTGCAACCTGCGCCATTACAAAGAGTATCAATAGATCTTCTACACGAAAGAAATCTCCGTGAAGCCTCGTAAACTGAAACTAACACTATTTTTAACTTACGGCACTTAGAAAGTGAAAATAACCAGATTATCGTTTGAAAGAGACAGCAGCAAGAAGCTGAAGCGTATTTAGAGAACCGCCCCCCCGACCGCTGCAGAGCATTTGTGAACACAAAGACGAAACCAGCCGGCACCGAACGCATTCAAGCGCCTCTGCCCAGCATTCGTCTTTCAAACCCCAGGAAACACCTCAAAGCCCGGAGAACAACCGCGCCATTATCCCAGCATTTACGCGCTCTGTGAACAACCTTCCGAGCCTCAGGGGCGGTAAATCCGGAGCCTGTTCAGCCCGGGGCATAAACCACGGCTCCTGGTCTATTTTGAGCCGCCGCGACCCGCCGCCGCCCAACTTCCCCGCTGGCTCTCCCTCATGCAACAGTTCCTTCGCGAAGAGAGAGGGGCGGCCGAGGGCCCCGGGCAGCGGAGGCAGCGCATGGAAGTAGCCGGGGGCCCCGCCGTGCCCCGGACCCCCGCGGGCGCGGAGGACTGGGAGCGGGAAGGCGGGGGACCGCCCCACGCGGGGCACAGGAAACTTCGGAGCCGCCAGCCGCCGCCGCTGCGGGACAGCCCGGCCGAGGGGAGGCAGAACGAGCCGGCAGCTCCGGGGCGGGGGAACCGGGCTCAGCGCCGGGACAGCCCGGCAGCCCCCCGCCGCGCCTCGCCCCCCGCCCGTGCCCCACAAGGGAAAGGGGAGGAGGGGGAGAATCCGCTGTCACCTGCCCCGCCCCGCCGCGAGGAGAGGGGGGCGCCCGGCCCCCTCTTCTCCTTGTGGGGAAGCAGGGGGCTAAGAACGGCTCAACGACGCCCGCCCCCCGCCGCGGCCCCCGCCCTTACCCAGGTAGTGCCTCCGCAGCAGGCCGGGCTCCTCCAGCCCCAGGCTCCGCTTCCGCACGTCCCACAGCAGGTGGGGGCAGTGCCCGCGGGACATGGCCCCGCGCGGAAGGGGCGCGGAGCGGGAAGGGAGGGGTGTCGGGCGCTCCGCGGGTACCGGCCGCTCCGCGCGATCACCATGGAAACTGGCCGGCCGGCGCGCGCGGCGATCCTTCGCGCCCGCCTCGCGCCGAGGAACCGACGGTGAGCGAGCGGCAGCGCGGCCGGCGGCGGCTCCGCGCCCCGCCCCCGTGCATGGGCGCCCCGCCCACCCGCGGCGCCCCGCCCCCGCCGCGAGGGAGGGGGCGCAGCGCTCCGAGACTAACAGGCGTCTCGCGCGAGCCGGTAACGGACGCCTCGGGGAACCCCGCCCCTCACCGACTAGGGAGGTTGCGACGGGGAATTGACGGATGACGTTAACGCGCCGGCTAGACCGGCTCTCGAGCCAAGTGATGAAGCCATGATGTGGCCATCTTGGGTTCGGGAGCGGAGTCACAGCTCGTGGTTTCCCGCGCCGGCCATCTTAAACGTGAGAGTGAAGCGGCGCCGGCGGCCATCTCTGAGCCGGGCGCTCGTGCCCTTCCCGAAAACGGCCGGGATACTTCCTCCCAGCGTGCTGGCGCCAGCTCTCCTCACGACGTCGGGACAGGCCTCCTTAACCAATAGCGCTGCGCGAACCCCGCCGCCCCGCCCCGCCTCGTACAGATCCCGCCAATCAGCGCGCAGGGAGCGGCCCTCCGCCCCCCGGCACGGAGGTGACAGTTAGGCAGGGCTTGCTGGGGGCGGTGGAAGGACGGCGGGTCGCGGAGGGACAGAGGTACCAGCACCCCCTCGTTCGCCGACCCGCCGCCACAGCTGCCCGGACTCCGCGTACCCCTCGCCATCTCAACATGGCAGTTGCCGGCGGGGGCCTCCGCGCCGCCTACCACCGCCTGCTCGACCGCATCGAGCTCATGCTACCGGAGCGGCTCCGGCCCTTTTACAACCACGCGGCAGGTAACGCGTCGTCTCCTCCAACGGCGGCCCAACGGCTACCGGGCCGCGCCGCCTCCGCGGGAGGGTGGGGGCTGAGGGGTCACCTTGGTGCGCGGAGGAAAAGGCGGGGGGAGGCGGGTCCCGCCGGGGGCTGCTGCGGCTGCCTGGCGCGGGGAGCCGGCCGGGCTGCCAGAGCGCCGGGCAGCGGGGTCCGCCGGGGGCAGGAGGGAAAGGTGGAATCGGGGTCGCAGCTCTGTCGCTGTGATTGTGACACGGGGAAAACTGCCAAAGAGTGGGCTCCTGGTTAAAGGAAAACTTGCTGCTACTTGTTAGTCCTGTCTCCTGCGATGCACGATTCGAGTGTCACTGTCGCGTTACTCCACGGTTTGAATCCAGGGCGGCGGCTGGGCCGCCTGACCCTGAACCAGGGGATGCCATGATTTCCAAAGGGGCCTGAAGGCTTCAGCAATCACTTCTTTCAAGTGAATGTACTGAAAAAACAGGGGCAGTGCTGCAAGGATTTCTGTTTGTTAAGTATGCTCTGGTTATGTCAAGCTGCTGTTTGCTTTATTTTTTTTCTTTCTGCCAAATCCAGTGCTTCTACTGAACACAACTCATGCCCTTTATGAATCCACTCTTGTAGCTGAAGGGCTCCTGTGGGAAAGGAAGGGCTCGAGTTTCTCTGAATTGAGCTACCCTTACCTGACCTAAAGGGTACCTTTACTTGAGCAAACATGTTTTTTGTGTGTGTGTGTGTAATTAGGGAGAAACCTCTTGTAAAATGATCTGCTTCAGGGCCATTTAGGTGATGTTTGTCATGTAAACAAATTGCATAGGGTAGTTAAAAAGAGAGTGCGATTAAGTCCAAATTCCATAGGCTGCTGTTCCTGCTGTTCTGTTTCAATGTGATGTGCATCCTTGACTCTTCACCTACCTGGAATATACACTGTGAAAATGGACTTTACTTTTTAGTCAGTTGCTCCATCCTCATCTAATGGTCATCTCTTGAAATGAAAGTTGTTGCTTTAAAGAAATCACAATTAGAGTGAAAAATGCAAGTATCAAAATGTCTCATTAGTACTGCATTCACTAGACAAATATATATATATTTAACATGAATGTAACTTTTATGTATAAAGAGTCAGTAAGTCCAGCACTTGCATTGTAAAGCTGCCAAGCCTTTGTGTGCCACATTCATCCTGTGTGAAATGTGGCAGTTTGCAATTGCTTTTATTGAATACAAGGCATCGCAAGCACTGGGAATATTTCAAGCACATTCTTCATCAGAACCATAGATCTAATGGAAAAAAGCTCTGGAGGTTGTCTTGTAGTGCTTTGCACTTCACAGAACTGCCTGTGGGCCACTTTTGTTCACCACCATAATGTTGAAATTTATTTTAAAAAATCAATTTTTTGGGAACTCTGTGTGTGTATGTATGTGTATATACATATATATCTGCCATAATCTGTACTGATGGTGCAAGTGAGAAAAGCTACAGAGCAAGAAGGTATCAAAACTGAACCTCTGCCACTTCTGTTTCAGCCTTGAATGTCTTAAAGGTAGGTCTGTGAGAAAGTTATGCAATAGATGTCACTCACACTGCAAAACAAGTAGGTTAGAAATTTAATGCTCACATTTTATTTCTGATCATATTTAAGTTTCTAGTCTAATTTAGGAGTATGACTGTCATAATGAAATTATAAATCACTTGTAAGAAATGAAGAACAAATGCTTATTTCTTTTCTGGCCCAAAGAAAGCTTCCAGTAAAATAATTGATGCCTGGTCTGAAAAGCTGTTTCTTTGGCTGTCGTTGCACAGAATGAGGCTGCTGGAGGACAACAAAGGGCCTGGGGTACAGGACACCAACTCCTCAGGCTGCCAGAGAGCAGGGAACATGGCTCTTGGCAGCCACAGGGAAGTGTGGGCTGAGCTTGTACTCCCTCTCCTTTGGCATCTTTTGTTCACTTTGCGTGATTAAACTAAGCTCTCTGGGACAAAGACTTCTTACATTTAACAGAAACCATAAATTCTATAAACTGGTCATACACTTAATATCCAGATTAGCTTCTGGTATGTCCCTGCTCTTATGTGCTGCTGTCAAATTCATCCTTGAAAAGTTCTGGGTGTCAGGATCTGGGAAGAGCTCGCCCTGGCTGGGCACTTCCTGGCATTCCTCCAGGAGAGGTGTTCTGCCTACGGTGTTGGACAGTCTTTCCCTGAAACAAGCTTGGCTTGGTACCTTACCAGTTTTCAAGTGTTTCTTAGTTTTGTAGCCAGCAGTTCTAAATTATCAAGTTGTCTATTATTAATAAAAATTCATGTCAGTGCTCTTGAAAACTTTACTAGTTGTTTAGGGAATGTCAATTTAATTATTTATACTTGCCCCACATTCTCCAGTACTCCAAATCTGAATTTGTGTTTTAAAAGAAAACACATGGTAGTCATTAAAGCTACTTCTGTGGGATTTCTGCAAGACTGATTCATCAAAAGCTGTTATTTGCAGCCTGATGCTGAAATACTAAGTAGCTACCTAAGAGAACAGCAACTGAAATTTATCTCTTTAAAGGACAAATATTGAGCTGTGTTTATTCAAAAGTATTAGTTTCAGTGGCTGCACAACCCCAGGCATCCTAAAAAAAAAAAATAAATCTTGTGTAGGTAAAAACATTCAGTTATGCAAGCAAAAAGTAATGTGCTAGTAGTCATTAACAATACTTTGAAACTTGATCACTATCACACGCAGTGTGGGTCCAAGAGAGCTTTATGCAAAGCTGCCAAGCCAGTTTTTATTGCTTTCTGTGTTGCAGTTGTCCTGCCCCTTTCTAGGGTTTAGTTGGCTTTCAGGTGACAGATACTTGTAACAATTAATCTTACCCCCAAATTATGAGTTGCTTCACAGGTGCTTGCTCTAGAAACCTGATGGTTAATTTTTCCCACGTCATAAACTTGAGCGTGCTTAGAATAGGGAATACTGCAAGGTCTTTTTAAGGCTGAATTGTTAAAGAAAAATTAGCTCACATAAAAAGCAAGCAACCAAAGTCCTAGCATTTATAATTTATATTTAAGAACTTTACTCATAATATGTAATGTATTACAGTGAAAACTTGGCTTCAGGCTTCATGTTGCATGTTATCAGAATGCTGAGCAGTGTCCTAGCGAGACCTAAAAATGTGTTTTGATGAAATTGCAGCCGGTGTCATGACTGTCTCCCAGTGCAGTGAGTTGATACTTTGGATAGCTGTCTCTCTTTTAAAACTTCAGATGGTCGTCCTAGATTAATGATTTCTGGCATGGTTGGCAGCCTGCACATTGTAGTGTGGCATTACAGTACTCTGTTTTAACCAACCAGTTGCCATTTTAGGACCACTGTAAGATAGATGTGTTTGCAAGAGATGTTTTCCCCCAGATCCCATTCCATTGACTTTTCTCCCATCCTTCTATAGATTTTGTCCTCTTTCCCCATAATCCTCCTTTGCTTATTGGAGTGTAGGGTTGATTGGGTAGGAAGCATTGTTTTAGAAAGACATGGCTATTCAGAGGTGCAGATTAGCAGTGAATGAGGACACTTTCCTTGTGACATTTACCAGTACTTATATCTGCAGTTTGTACTTTCTCTTCAGCAGTCCAATGCTGCTGTGCAGCATGTCTTCTGTAGCATCAAGAGATGGGCTGTGATTTGGGACAGGAAAGAGGGACTGATTTGTTACAGTACCAGTAATAAAATATTTGGGGATTTTAATTTGCAAGATTCAGTTCATAAAGATTTTAAATACTGATTCAGTTAGTCTGGCTGTAGAGCAACTCTTAATCATTATATAGAAACTGTCTTCTGTATTCCTAGCTCTCATCCTAACTCTTTTCATTATAAAGGTATTTTGCCTGCTCTAACAAGTGTCCTTGTTTCCTTAAAAATCAAAGTACAAAACTCTACTCATATATTGCAGAAATGGGTTGACTGATTACACAGCTGAAGGTTGATGCACTGAGTTGATGAACTATAAGTATGCGGGGAAAGAGCTTGTACAGTGATAGAAACTGTGCTAACAGACAGAATTCATTATTTAAAAACAAAAAACAACCAAGCAAACGAAAAAACAAAACAAAACCAACAACTTACTGTGGGTATTACAAGAGCCACACCTCACTGAATAATTTAACTATTTTTTTCTCCTCCTCCTTCCTCAGGTCCCAAAACGGTGTTTTTCTGGGCACCTATTATGAAATGGGTAAGTATAATATGGATGTCAGAGGCCAATCTGCAGCAACTCAGGGAGCAAGCAGGAGTTTCCCAGCAGATCTCTAAGCCTACAGAAAGATATAATACCAAGGCTCTAATTTTTAATACATGGGGAAGAACAAAATTATCCTTAATAACATACAGCACAAAATGCAGGGGATAAAGTAGGGGAAAAATGCTTTATGGAAAAACTGCATTTTTAGCTGAAAATTTCACAAAAGCTTTCTCTTGTGAAACACTTTACTATTGCTCGAGGTAGGCGTGAGCTGGCATATAGTTCAAAACTCTTAAAGCATGTATTTCGTCCGAGATTGATTAATTTTTAGAGTATCTTAAGGAAGCCAATTCCTAAGCCTCATAGTTTGAAGGCAGGTTAAAGCATGCAAAGTGCAAGGTAATCTTGAGAAAACAAAAGAAAAAAGGCAACTGCCATTTCAGCTCTTGGGAGCTCTCTGGTTCCTGCAGTGTTCTGCTTCCCACTTGGTTACAACCCTTGGCTATGTTTGTGCACAGGTGAAATATTACTATATGTCTCCGCCTAACTTACTGTATTCATCCTAGTTGTTGTATTGGTACAGATTAAAAAAATCTAAAATCATAAAGCTATTTGATCTCCTTGTTTGATAACAAGCAAGGATATAACCTGTTCTTCCTATTGTCAGCTGGTTCATAAGTGTGCCATTGTGAACCCCAACTTTTTAAAGGCCAGTCAACACATTATGCTCTAAGCTGTAGCTTTGTTTCTTTGTCAGTCTAAACTGGAGCTGTAGTAACTGTGGTTAACCTTCCCCTTTCTCTGAGGTTCTCCCAGGCAACACGCTCTTGAGTCTGAGCATACAGGGCAACTCTTCTGAGCAGGCTGGTGTCGACTGCTGCAGTATCAAAACAGCTTATACACAGGTGTTTTTTCTTTTGTGAACATTCAGGAAGGCTTCTGTAAGCTCACAGTGAAGTTCTTCACCAAGAAGCAAAAATGACTTTTGCCTCTACATGGCAAAGGCACATTTACTGCAGTTACCCAAGCGCATTGAGAGTCTGTACCTCCATGGCACCACTGCAGCAAAATCAATCCCCTAAGTGAGGCACCACACAGAAGTCTCTACCCTTGAAAACTGTTTTCATGATTGTAGTCAAAGGAGTCCTTAGTGGCAGTCAAAGAATTAAAAGTGTTAGTACTCTTATTTGTGAACTTTTGGGTTTGTTTGTTTTCTGAACTCCTACAACATGAACATGAAATTGTATTTCCAGTAGAGGGCAATACAACAACAAAACAAATCAAGCAGCATGTTGCTAGTAATGTCAAGTAGATCAGCCAAGCTATTCCTCACTTCACCTGTAATTTTTCTGCTTTCACTGAAATTAAAGAATTACTTTTACCTTAGATGAAGCTGAGTGAAGACTATACGATGTCACACCTACGTCTTTACCAGTAATATCTTATCCTGAGTTTTAGAAAGAAGGGCCTTATTTAGATAAGCTTATATTTGTTGCATGAAAACCAATTTGTGTTTCAGCTGCTTTCTTAAGCAGCTGTGGTTAAATGAACCATGTTCTTTAAACTAATGCAAAATTGCCACCACCTGGGATTTTACTGCAAGCCAGTTGCATCCTCATAACTTATTCCTATAACTTATTCTTATTCCTGCCACAATAGACTACAAGTGGATGGTGTCTCCAAGAGTCTAATCTCTGCTCATATAATGCATCCCATCTCCTGCATAACACATATAGAATAAGGACTGAGCTATGAAGCAGCTTTCCCCTGTAAGATATTTGATCTGTTGCAGGAGGTCCTGGTACTGGGCTGGTGCTCACTGAATTTTTCTTTTACAGGGTTTGGTATGTGCTGGAATGGCTGATATGACCAGACCAGCAGAAAAGCTCAGCACATCGCAGTCTGCAGTACTAACAGCAACAGGTAAAGCCAAAGTTACTCCATACTTTTACACAGCCTCTCTCTAAAACTGTGTACGCTTCTTTCCGAATCCTCCATCAGTACTAATCCACTTCTACAGAAAAGGCTTAACTATAATGCCCTAGCTCTCACTGTTACTGTTGGATGATAATTCTAGAACGGACATACTTGTTAGTAAATCTGTAAGAGTTCTGTGATTACATACAGTTTTCTACATGTGTCTTAATTTGGAATTGTCCATAGCAAACTGTTATGAGTTAGGCTATGAGTTTCATCCCTTAAGTTACAATGATACCACTCATTCCACTAAGTGACCTGTTTTGCTTTAGGTCAAGTAATTTTGAAAACAGTCCAGGATATAGTGACTTTTTTAGAACATATTTTAAGGATTAAATGATGATAGGGTAATTACACTAACCTATCTAAAAAGAATTTCCATGTGTTAAAAGAACTTTGAAGCAGTGGTACATGGACTGCTGCAGTGCTGTCTTGTGTGAATTTTCACACTGGCAGAACCAATATTTTGTATTCAAGGTGTTCCAACAGAACTTGTCAGTGGTAGGACTTGTAGCAGCTAAAGCTGAAAAATCAAAATTACAGCTGCCACCTTCTTCCTTCTCTGGATTTTATTTTGACATCTGACACAGTGCTGTGCATTTTGCATGATATGTAAACCTTTCTTGACTGGTGGATTCTGTAATCTCTAAGATGGTGCAGCAAGCTGGATATACTACAGCAAAATGCCACTACCCTGCAACCGTGCTGGTGAATTAAGGTCTAGACAGCTGTAGGGTACAGAGGATCTTTGTTTGACACTAAGACTGTGAATCACTTCATTGTCTAGTTATTATAGAAAAATGCAATACATACCCATAGCTTTCCCACTGGCACTTGATGTGCTTTTAAGTGGAAAAATGGCTAGTTATAAGAAAAGCAGTTGTCTAACGTCAAGTTGTAAAAGTCGTTTACTTAAACTGGGCGATGATTCTGTCTCTAAACTTAGAGGAATGTCTGAATATTTCACTTTAAAGACTTAACATCTTTCAACTTTCCCTTTCATTCAACAGGCTTTATTTGGTCAAGGTACTCCCTAGTTATTATTCCTAAAAACTGGGGTCTGTTTACTGTGAATTTTTTTGTTGGCTGTGCTGGTGCCTCTCAACTCTTCCGAATATGGAGGTATGTATTAAGAAGGGCTACTCTATATACTGTAAATAAGCATTCACACCACCTCATCTTAAACAGGAATTTATAAATCTTACCAGTCTCAATGTCAGTGCAACAGGCAAAAGGAACTGAACAATTAAACACTGCAGAACTTTTTTGCGATGTTGTTATTTAGACCTTCATTCCTACTCAACTGGAAAACTAAGCACATCATTTTCAGTATAGCTAGAGCAGGTTTTAAGGAATGCCCTATGTAAGCTGTAGTTTCTGGGTCTAAGTCATTCTTTAAAAGCTGTAGGTCTGACTGACAAACAGCCTAGACTTTCCCCTCCTCCTAAGCTTTGCACTTCTGGCAGCTTACAGTGTTAAATCATGTCAGTTCCAGCTAGATCAAAGGGTCCTTAAGCAGAGTAGTTTGTTGGGTTTTTTTTAAATCATTTCTTGAGGGAAAATTTGGAGTTCTCTGGCTTCACTACTGGCCAGGAACGAGGAAAACTTAACAACTAATTTGGAACTTATTACATGAACTAAACTATCCTCTGCCAAGTTTCCATCCTCAAGTCTGTTGTAATTTTAAACCTCCTCTGCTGAAGAGATTGTTAGGAAGACACTGTTATTGTAATTGGTGCTCTATTCTGTGTTTTTCTTCTCCCCTCCTTATAGGTATCAACAGGAGCTAAAAGCAAAACAAGCGTAGCTGCAGCAAAGAGATGCTTAACCCAACATGTCAAATCCAACAACACACAAACCCTTCCCCATGGGACCTAGTTTCACTAATGGTAATGTTTTTTCCTCTCAGAAAATAAAAGACAAAATCCAAATGTCTAGAGATCAAGGGTTTTTCTAAGTGCAAATAACAAAGTATCTCCATACACTTGAATAAAGTGCAGCCTTTTAAACTGAGGTCCTATATTGTCTCTTTAAAAGAAACTAAATGTGGATTGTGCCTAGAATGAGTTGCTGGGTCCCACCTTACCCAACTCTAGTGAACAGTGCTGGGAGTGACATGGTGCTGGTGACAGTCAGCCAGAGCCTCAGACCAAAGTGATTGTCTTTCATGTGATGGTGGGACCTGGCTGGGGTTTCACCATACTGTCAGTAACCAAACCCAGTAGTATTTGCATTTCATTCTCTGATGCTCTTCCCTGATAGTGGAAGGATATTCCTTTCAGCTATGTGTATCTTCGTTTGTTTCCCAGCCACTACTGCCCTTAACAAGAGGAGAGCACAGTGGTACGTGCCACTGGTGTTTTAGCTTCTGGCATCCTTTACAACTAGAAGCAGAAGATGGGTGCATTTAACTACCGGGTTCTAGGGAGTGTGAAAAATAAACAGCCAAAACTTCTGTTACTCACCTTCCACCCCCTCCTTAAGTACCTACAGATTTCCTGTGAAGATGTGAACTCAGGAAACATGTACATGTGAGTTCTCCAAAGCTTTGGAGGCAGTGGTCTGCTCCCATCAGTAGCATGTTTGTGAATAAACACCAAAGTCTTCCCTGAAAGTCAACACCTCTCTCTACTTACTCTCCTATAAGAGGAAAAATGTGCCACCATGAAACAGCTTCTAAGCAAAGGCAAAATTACACAGCAAAAGTTCATCTGTTACTGAG
Organism: Streptopelia decaocto; assembly: GCF_964273445.1. Classification (NCBI taxonomy): domain Eukaryota; kingdom Metazoa; phylum Chordata; class Aves; order Columbiformes; family Columbidae; genus Streptopelia; species Streptopelia decaocto. The sequence continues at coordinate 88,339,311 of NC_138663.1, read as the reverse complement.
GTAGTTGTGCTCAGAGCATGGCATCAATGAGCTTCCCCGCCAGGTTCTCCAAGACCTCAGAGAAAAAGATAACTGTGAGACAAAGTAGCTTCTTCGGGATTCAGCTTTCAGGAAAATGAAGGCTTTGAAATGCTGAAGTTTTACAAAGTCCTGTTATTGAGTCTCTCCACCCCCTGCTTTCCTCCAGTCCCGTCTGAGTAATCACTCCAACAGGGCAAGGAAACCACTCTGTAGCACACTTATGTCTGTTGTACTTATGTCTGCTCCTTTCTCACCCCATGTGTAATGTTATATTATCCTGTGCAAAGTATTTGTGCAGGATACCTTAAGGAAAGCATTTTCCACTCTTACCTGATGGTCTGTCAGTTCCCCTTTTCCAGAGTCTGTCCTACCATGAAGCTATTTCTCTCCTACATGTATTCTGTTACATCTTTCACTTGCATTTCTTAGTTCTCCTAGCTGAAGTGGTAATATAGGGTATCAATTCAAAATGGTGAACGCTCCAGCTGTGTTGTTCACTGAGCTGACAGACTGCACTGACTGAAGAATATTCCCAGAAAGAGGTGTATTTCAGTCCCCTTCCCAGTCCCTAGCCAGATAAGAGTCATCCAGCAAACCAGTAATGGGGAAAAAAAAAGTGTATTAAAATATTCACAAGATTGCAATAGAAAACATGAAAGTCCATTAAAGAAAAAGACATCCAAGATAACTGTTTCCAGATGAGTTCGTAAAAGCAAAAGCACTAACAGTTGGTTCACTGGCTGTTCATGTAATCAGGCCATGCAATGCATATCTAGCTCCCTCACACAGATTAGACACCTGTCTTACAGGTGTTTGTTCCCTTGCATACCTCCAAGACAGAGGTTTACAAAAGAAAAGTACCCAGTCCATGTTCCCAATTACATTTACCACATAAAAACAGCTGGCACTGCAGGGAGACAGAAAAGATTGCACAGCACACTGATGTCCAAAGGCATTGAACTTTAAAATGTACATTTTGGAGTGCAAAAATACCTTTAAATGAAAGGGCTTATTAGCTTTAGGGCAGTGAAGAGAAGGGAAAGAGAAGCCTCGAGAAGAGTATAATCGCTGAGCATAGTTAATATGATTTTGTAGTCTCTCATATAAATATGTTACCTAAATACTAGCACCGTAGGGATGTGGCCACAGCCCATAAGTCTTACCTTCTCAGCTTTGATGGTTTTAAAGACAATATTTCCATCACCTATTATACAATAAAAACATTTTGTATTTGAGGTCCTAGGTAGATACATTAATAACGTAAAATTACAATATGAGATTTCAATACAGAGTGGAGGCGTTGGTTATAAATCAAACAGCCTACACTTGACCTCAATGAATCCACTCTAGAGTCATGTAGTTGCATATACACACTTCTTGCAGCTACAAGACAGATGGTTACCTAAACAGTTCTTACAGGTTTCAAAAAGTTTAAAACCTAATTCCAGCTCTTCTAGTCACAAATTGAAATATCACTAAAGCTCTGAGAGAAAACAAAACCCTACAGGTTCTCCAGTTATAAATGACACATAACTCAATTAGTCACAGGGACATGTTTGTCACTCTGTAGTGGCTCGTGATGCCATTTCACAAACATGCCAACCATCGCCCCCACAGAACAATTGTTGAAGTCAAAAGGGGCAATTTGATATACTGAGTACAGCTACCAATTTACTTAGATTGATACTTCACAGTTATTTGTAATCCTCTTCTCAAAATTCAATTCTGGTAATCAAAAGTAAGGAGGAATATATCCACTGTTAATAAAAAGCCAAAACTTTCCCACTTTGCAGTTCTGTTGAAAACAGGGACGATGAATGATGCCATTTGTATCCCTGGCTCTAGGGGGTGACAACTGGCTCAGCTGCCAGAGCCCAGGCTGGCAATCCAAAACTGCACTCCTATAATGGGTAGAAGGTCACTTTTACCCATAAGACCTTTTTTTTTTTTCCCCTTAGCTGAGATGGATTTCAAATTGTTCACAGTTTTGTTTGCATGATGAATAAAAAAAAAAAAATTCATTGCAAGACTTTTACATCACACAGACCTTCCCAGCCCCACTATTCAAGAGCAATGACCCACGTAACAGCTTTAGTCATTGGCTGCTTGTCCCTCAGCTGTGCTGCAGCAAGCCTGCCGTGCAGCACTTCTTTTTAAAACAGATGGTCCCAGAAAGAGCTAGCAGCAACACTACAGCAGGACAAGGTCAACACACTTAGTGTTCCTCAAAGTCCAACCTGTTCCTTCCCACCTGCAAAGAACAGCACCTCAGATTTAAAAGAATAGCAGTAGAGCAAACAGAGTTAAACTTCTGATCACCGTAACATCAGGATAGGATGACCTTGTCTGACTTTAATCTCTGCTCACTACCTATCAAGGAAGTAGAAGTCCTCTGTCTCCTGAGACATTAGTAAGTAAGCCAACTTAGTATCAGTCCCTTTCATCAGCACAGGCTATCGCAGGATTAAATGACCTAAGATAACCTGAGGGACAGAAAGTTCACAAGTGTTGTCTCACATTGTCTCAAGTTCTTTTGACTTCAGCCTGAGTAAGATATGTAATAGCTACATTGTTCATCTTTCCATGACCAAAACAAAAACCAAAAGATAATAAATTATTCAACAGCCTTTGCACTGGAGAGGGATTCAGATTGATTTCTGCTATTCCTGGGGGAAGGGACTTTTGTTTCTTTCTAAAAAGATGCTCAGCATTTTTAAAAATACTTCCAAGTTCATTTTGCCTTCACAAAGAGGATCCAAGCAGCCCTGAAATGAGTCTCCTCATGATAGGCAATAGGAACATACCTGTAGCTAAACAAAAACAACAGAAGGAGATGTCTCCTAAGGTTATAATAGTTAGCACCAACCAGACCAGTAAGTCTCCTAAAGTTAGCACCAGATCAGCACGTTTCCTAAAGTCAACACCAACCAGATTGGCATGTTTCTTCAAATCAGCATGAGATCAGGATTGTGCTCAGATTCTCCCATATATTCCAGCAAGAAAAGAAATAAACACTAATAGCAGACTTCAGAGCCAAGTACAGCTCTATCTTCTCATAGCAGCAAGTTTTTGATTGCTACATCCCTCACATTTTTCCCTCTTACTCTAAAATGTCTGGAGAGAAAGATGATGATGCACAGGGATGAACAGAGGCAGATCAAAATCAAGTTTCTCCATCAACCATGTCAAAAGCATTAATTTCATACTAAGTGTAAGACAACTGTTGGGAAGTAATGGCCTGGTAGACAAGGAAAACAGCAGCAGCAGGATTCATCCTCATCTTAATGAGGCTTCTAACAAAGGCAGGTGTTTGTCAGGAAACCAGTGAAGCCTGATCCTGACGAAAGACTGTAGTGTTGGCATGCCCAACTTTGCTGGAGGAAAAAAAACACAGTACACAAAACAGTTACTGAAGTTGCACTGTCATAACTAAAGGATTATCTAATGTGGTTCTGAAAGAATCTGCCCAAAGCAATTTTTTCATTGACTTGATGTTACAGTGGAACGTAACCATAAGTTCTCAAGTAGCAAACTAAGAGTGTTGCAAGCTCACAAGGACAGGATCAGAATTTAAACCTAGTTTTCAACTGACAAACTGAAGATGATGTCTGAAAAAGCCACAACATCATTTCAGTAGAGACAAATTTGCAGACAATATGGAACCAGGAGGAGCTGCTAGTTGCTAGCACACCAGATGGTTGTGCTGTCATTTGGAGGGACCCAGACAGGCAGGAGAACTTGGCTAAGAGGAATTTCATGAAGGTGAAGAAGTGCAAAGTCCTGGGGAGGAACAACCCCACACACCAGTACTTGCTGGGGGCCACTCAGCTGGGAAGCACCTTGGCAGAAAAGGCCCTGTGGGGGTCCTGGTGGACACCAAGACAGGAGCCAGCATGTGTCCCTGCCTCAAAGAAGGCAAATGGTATCCTGGGCTGCATTAGGCAAAGTACTGCCAGCAGTTCGAGTGAGGAGATCCTTCCTCTTTACTCAGCACTGCTGAGGCCACACCTGGAGTCCTGTGTCCAGTTCTGGCCTCCTCAGTACAAGAGAGAGATGAACATACTGCAGCAAGTCCAGTGCAGCGCCACAATGATGATAAAGTGAGGAATCTTTCATATGAGGAAAGGCTGAGAGAGCTGGGACTGTTCAGCCTGAAGAAGAGAAGGCTTGAGAGGACTCTTATCGATGTGTGTAAATACTTGTTGAGAAGGAATTAAGAGCACTACTCTTCTCAGTAGTGCTCACTGGCAGGACAAGAAGAAACAGAGAGAAATTTTAAAAAATGAAATTTCACCTGAACACAAGGAAGCACTTTTTTTACTGTTTGATTACTCTAAGTGATCAGTGAAACAGGTTGCCAATAGACATTGTAGTTTCCATCTATGAAGATACGGAAAACCCAAACAGGCACCGTGCAGGGCAACCTGCTCCAGCTGAACCTATATGAGGAGGGGTTTGGACTAGATGATCTCCAGAGGTTCCTTCCAACCACAACCATTCTCTGACTGATTCTGTGAAACAGACTGAACTAGAAAAATGTGTAAAATCAGATAGAAGGGCTTACAGTAGACCAAACTTAAAATTATTTGCTGCTACAAAAAAAGCAAACACCACATTAGGATGTACAAAGCAGAAATCCCCCTACTATATGCTACTCTGAAAAGCCCTCAGTTGGAATGCCACTTCTAGTTTTGAGCACCAGATTTCAGGAGACAAATGGGTCAGCTAAAGAAAGATCCTCTTCAGAGGAAAAGAATCATCAGAGATCCTTAACAATCTACAAGGAATTTAACATAGAAACAAGAAGTTGGGAAATTATATTCAAGCAGTAGACTTGTAGAGAGGAAGGAAATAAACTGCCCTCTGCATCCTCTGTGCAAACGTAAGTTACACACAAAAAATACACCAAAAAAAAAAAAAAAAAAAAAGGAAGAGTAAAGCCCTAGATTTCCTGCAGAGGTCATTCAGCCTTCACTACAGGCTTTTAAGAACAGATAAAACATCTCTAAGGAAGTGACAGTGGTATAATGGAGCCATGGGAGAGAGGTCAGGGAGTACTAAGGGAGTGGAGCACCTCCCTTATGAAGAAAGGCTGAGGGAGCTGGGTGTCTTTAGCTTGGAGGAGACTGAGGGGTGACCTTATTAATGTTTATAAATATATAAAAGGTGAGTGCCATGAGGATGGAGCCAGGCTCTTCTCAGTGGCAAACAATGATAGGACAAGGGGTAATGGGATCAAGCTGGAACACAAGAGGTTCCACTTAAATTTGAGAAAAAACTTCTTCTCAGTGAGGGTGACAGAGCACTGGAACAGGCTGCCCAGGGAGGTTGTGGAGTCTCCTTCTCTGGAGACATTCAAAACCCGCCTGGACATGTTCCTGTGCGACCTCACCTAGGCGTTCCTGCTCCAGCAGGCAGATTGGACTAGATGATCTTTTGAGGTCCCTTCCAATCCCAAACATACTGTGATACTACAGCTTCCAGATCCCTTGCAGCCCTTTTTCATGCTTATACGAAATGACAGAGCTTTGAGGGAGAAACACTTCATTGGAAGGTTCAACAGTCTGAGGCAACCACCTACAGCTGCAGCTTCCTATCCCTTTAATTCACTAGCTTTTGAGTTTTCACAGGTAAACTACCATTTCACAAAATTCATTAGGTCAACACTATCCCTGTGCCTTAAAGGACTAAGCTTGAATAGGTGGGCTCAGTACAGAAGTAAACAGTTCTGTGACCTGTTTTACACAGGTCAAGTAGGCCTAAACATTTCCTTCACTTACACTGCTAAGACATACATTTCTGATAGCTAGGAATCACAATTTGGCTTACAAAACCAGTGGGAGTGTCTAGTTTGTATGAAAAGGCAGCTCATACTGAGAATCTGACCAAGAACAATGAAGATACTGTATACATAAAGAAATCTGTGAATATAAAGAAGGTATCTTCTTTATATTCACCTCAACAAAAGAAATTACGTCCTATAAGCAAAAAAAGAATCCAGGTCAATCTAGAATCTTCAGGCATCTTCCAGTTTCTCCATTAAAAATCAAGATAAAAATATTTTAAAATTGTGATGCGAGTTTTCACTTTCTCTCTCGTCACACAAGATACAAAAAAGAATATTGGCAATTTATAAGCAAAATTCTTACCGCATTTCAACATGCAACATTGGTCTCACTTCTGTACGATTAAATAGACTATTTACACACAATACATATATATCTTTCCCTCTGTATGCACATGCATTGGTCCTAGTCTAGGCATCAAAGGCCACATGTGAGTTCTCTGGGTCAAATCTTGTTCAAGCAATTCCAGTCTGAATGTGTGTTTTCCTTTGGATAGCTTAGGATCTCATCTCAGTTCTTCCGAATATCAGCATAGACCACAGACTCCGATTTGTTAATCTTGTCACTGTGCTGTCCTCCGGAATGGTCTAACTGCGCGTAAATGACTGGGCCCTGGGAAGAGAATAAAATTAAAAAAACAAACAAACAATCAGTATTTTTCAGAATAGGCCATACTGCCCCTCCCTTCCAGAGGGGCTGCAGCAAGACCAAAGCTAAAGCAAGACCACAGAGCTTTTATGAAGCACTTTGAAGCAGGTGGAATGAGGCTTCACCCAGAAATGAGCTCTACTCTGCCACCTTTCTCGTATCAGGAGCATGCCAAACAGCACCATTTCCTCCCTTAAAAACTGCTACGGCTGCTTGCTTCTCACAAAAAAAGCAGAATCTAGAATCCTTTGATCTGAAAAGCAGCAATTCTTACATGCTATGGAGCAAAGATACCATGGCTTAGTCAGATGCATGCCAGATTTATTATTTTTCAGAGCACTGCACTACAGATTTACCAGTAGACAGCAGATTACGCTTCCCATGCTGTCACTCAAACCCTGTAAATCCCAGCGCAGCTGTACCACTCAGATGACAAGTGAGAGAACAAACCTGCAGCCACCTTGTGACACCAGTCACTGCCCAAGCAAGTGATGGGATCAAGACTTACACAGCAATGAGCCAGAAAATACTGAAATGGTGCAGTAATGCAGAATTCTTACCGGACTTCTGAGCCAACCCAGGTAGTGAGCACCTCCACAGACACACTGCGCAAGCAAAGCCACGCGTCTTAGTTACATTTGCTGCGTTGCAGTGGAGGACACTACAGCACCATCTTTCAGCAGAGCGTGCAAACGTGCCAGCGCCTTCCTAGAACACCACGTCCTCCCAAACACAGCCCACGGGAGAGCAAACCACAGGTATTGGAGACGGGCTCAGGACAGGACTGCAGCCTCTAATGGGCAGGTACCCAATGAAACAGGCAGGACCCTTGTGGAAAGGTCTGACCTGCAGCTCCCATTAGGCTGCAACCACCTCCCAGGTGACCTGAGCAGAGAGACCACACATCCACACACAACCCACACATGCAGGAGGGAAAGGGACTGCCCTGCCTGGGGGTGAGGAAAATGACAGGGAGAGATCTTTTAGTTCGGTTGTGGCTTTTTTAGCGGTTCTTGCTTCAAAATAATTTCACCTACGTTAACTCTGTTTCCCCATTGTCCCAGGAAGAAGTATCCTTCACAGGCACTTCTCCTACCTCCTTCTCCCCAGTACTTTTGGCATCCTGCCAAACTAGAAAACCTCTCTATGGAACTGACCCAGAAATCCTTCTTTCACCCATCTTCCAAAGCAATTAGGGGGCAGAGACGACAAGAGACCTTCTGTACAGGACGTTAAGTCTGTGAAGGACCATATAGGTGCACTTTTGCACAGCTGTTTTACCCCAACACAATAGCAAAGCATGCACCTGCTAAATACTGTTTCCCCCAAAATAAAACAGGGTCTTTTATTAATTTTTGCTCCAAAAGATGTGTTAGGGCTTATTTTCAGGGGCTGTCTTATTTTTTCCATGAACAACAATCTGCATTTATTCTTGAACAAAAAAAAAACTTTCAACATTTATTCAAATATAGTCATGTCAACACATTCTGGAACATCACCATAACTGATCCATGTGTGAGAGCCCAGCACTTGCCAACCCTTACTGTTTTGGGTCTTGTGGGGTCTTTTGAGTGAGATTCTTTTGGGGGTGTCTGCTTTTCTTGGTGAAAGGTCTATCTGTCCTGCTGCACTGTATTGCCAATTAATTTTACTTTTTTACATGTATAGCTGCCTGAACACTATTTAAATTGACTTTTATTAATGAACTGTAACTAGGGCTTATTTTTGCAGTAGGGCTTATATTTCAAGAATCCTAAAAAATCCTGAAAAATCATCCGGGTGTTATTTTCAGGGGAGGTCTTATTTTCAGGGAAACAGGGTACACCATTCTCCTTCAGAGGTAGTTTAAACCCAAAGTTTCTTCCTTCCAGGTAAAACATTTCCCAAGTGACAAAGAAAAAATGTAGAGTAAGGAGACTGACGGATGAAAATTTCTGAGCATATATAACATGCTGAATATAAATAACAGGCTGAGGAAATTCTAAAAAAAAAAAAAAAATAAATTTGCATTTAAAGTGTCACGACAGCTACTTTTTTTTTTTTTTCTCCTCTTTTTTTAACTCTTTTCTCTCATGTTGTTCTGGTCTCCAACATTATATCAGGATTACATTACTAGCTCCCATTAGAGTGCAGTGCCTATACAAACCTTAAGGCAAAGTGACCCTAAGGTTTATTTGTAAGCTATTTTGGAAGTCTCATCTGCCTGAAGCGATAGTTCCAGGATATGAGAAATTCAGCACTTCCTATCAGTTTAAAAATAAATAAATAAATAAATAAATAAAATCAGTAACTGCACAAAGTACTCATTATGGCATTTCCAGTTTTATTTAAGTAATTCTGATGGGTCAATTTTCTATCACGAGTTCATTCAGGATCGGTTATCTTACCACTATTCTGATTTTATGCCACGTTTAATAGTTATTTGGCTGCAACCAGCATGTTAGGTGGTGGTGGAGAGACTGACTGCTGTGATCGCCTGATCCAAACCAAGCAATCTGGATCTGTTCACTATCACCTAAAGAACTGGTAGATTAGCTAACACAGAGAAAAGGAGGTTGAAGGTTGAAGGATTTATTATAGAGCTCCATCTATTTTATTTGCTGCTGATTTTCTAGCTGATTATAATCAGTACCAGGGCCATTTTTCCAGCATTTCATATCCCCCAGTGATCTGAATCTTTGTAAAGACTCTTCTTCCACAAGTGAAAGCTTCAGTAAAAGTCCAAACAATTCACAACTTTTGCCTAATCCCAAATAAGATCATTCTGACTCTTCAGAACCAGAAGACTGACCAGCACTGCCACATAAAACACAAGATTTCCCTAAATCTTGTAATATTTCCGTTCAGAACAAAGCAAAAAGAGTAGCAGCAGTACTGATACCTTGCTAAAGGTTTGTCAGCAAAGTTTGATTTTGCTTTGTCAGCTGACAAAGCAATTTCAAATCACAGCAAAGAAAAAGGAATTGCAAAGTTAGACCACCACAGTCTAAGAGTGGTCTACAGTATTTTCAGATTTCTTTTTAGATTCTGAAAGATGTTGCAAGTACCATAAATTCTAGCTCCAGGAAATTTATCTGAGATTTAAGTCAGGATTCCTGGCACCATGAACTGCTCCTTCTCAGGGTCCTGGGGTCCAGTTAAAAGCCTGGAACAGAGCTTGAACAGAGCATGTTCAGGTGCATCTTAAATCAGAAAAAGCAAAGGCAGAGATCTGCATTTTATGCAGCTTTAGTGCTTCCCGCTTCTATGTTGAGGCGCATAGCCGCTTACTGTAGATGGGCTTCTGTTAGATAGGCATTTGTTATTGAACTAGCCAGGCCCAAAGGAATTTCAAGGCCACCTCGGAAAGCTGCAAACAGGACCTGCTGTGGGGGTGAGGCAGTTCTACAATAACAGGGCCTCACCATGATGTAAATCAACGGACTGATCAGCAGTGAGACTCCAGCGCGTGGACGGCTCGTGAACATAGATGATATCCAATTAGTGAATGCATGCTTCCAGCGCGCACACATGATCAGAGAATAGTTGCATATATAAGGCAGCTTGTTTCTGTAATAAATGGCTTTGCGTGATTCACATTGAATCAGAATGCTGAGTCCTTTATTCACTCCAACAGCTTACGAGCTCTATACCATACTGTTCCATAAATCAGAAATGCACTTTTGCAGAAGCCACACTTTAAGGTCAGTGGTTCTTCAGCCTGCCCAGAAATGAATACGCAGCTACTTGCAAAGCACAAAAACAAATGGCAGCCACCTTGGAGTTAGCAGATCTTGGGACAACACACACCTGCCTTCCAGTTTGCTTGCTGCAAAGCAGATTACTAGCTAAACACAGACATCCATCTGGGAAACATATATAGTTCTTGCCTTTGCTGGAAATGTTTTTCTTACTCATCCAAGCAACAGTCATGGTAGAATATGAGTCACTACGGAATGATGGCATGGAGAAGAAACACCACATAAAAATTTGACAGGATAAAACATACCTGCTGAGAAGGAAGACACAGTGAAAAGAAGTGGAGTTGATTCAACCAGCTGAACATTCACAGAATCAGACACACACATTTTCAGCACTCTGGGGCACTCCAGAGTGTGCAAGGTCCACACTTCATAAACTTGCACACAAAACACAAAGGAGGTGCAGGCTCAAATGCAAATTCAGCTGAGAAGCAATGTGGACAAATACTTCATCACTGGTTCTTACACTAACACATAAATAACAAAATGAATAAACTTCATTTAATAAATGTAATTTAAATGTCACTCTTTGACAGTGAACACCTCTATTACTGTTTTTAACTTCCAGAGGCAAGGGTTGTGTATTCATATTCACAGTTCTTCACCAGTGAAGCACAAAGCGTTCAGCTACATCCTACAAAGTAAAAGGCTACAAGGAAGCCCACAGGCCTCTGCTGTCTGACGGGAGCACTGACTGCATGAACCACTGGTCTAAAACCGGCAGACAATCCAAGAAACAAAAGTGTGCCTGAACTGGCAAGCAGCCTGCAACAGCTTCTGGGAACTGTGAGGAACCTCAATATCAGCATTTCACAACAGCTCAAAAGCTTGAATACTACAACTAATGTATTGACTGCCAAAAAAAATCAGGTTTTACTCATACATGATGCTAGATTTCAAATATGTTAATTTGCATGTTGATAACACCCTTAAAAAAAGAGACACAAAACACAAAAACACAATGGCTAGAAGTTAAAAATGTAAGTGTAATCAACTGAAATTTAGTTTCCTTACTGATTTAAACCATTTGTTCAAAATCTGATCTACCCTGATTCTACTGTGGATCGTTTTAAAGAAAAGTAAATACGTTTACTTGCTGTTCTGTAAATATGGGGCAAATGCATAACAGAAGGTAGAAGAATCACTGCTACACGTTTGCCAATAAATCAAAATCCAGACAAAGCTCTCTTTGCCTGACAAAAAATATTGAAAAACTAAAAAAATTAAACAAAACTAAAACCATTTCCTGTATTTTTCCTTTGAGGTCAGAGTGTTCACACTTCGGGTTCTCCCTTAGGAACTTACCTGTGGGAAGACTCTGGAGGACTCTGTCAAGGAATAACCAGACTGGAGTGACTACAGAAGGGCAAAAGCACACCAATTCTGAGTTAGATTTACTCTGACATGTTCCTTACCCTACACTAGAGACCCAGAACACTGGGGACACAGAAGGGTGAGGACACAGCAAGCTTCCACACTAAAACATTACAAAGTAATTCCGCTTTCAAGATGTAAGCACAGAGCTTCATGTAGCTCTCAGGGCACTCGCATGTACTGCTTTGTACCATGACAGTAATTGGATAAAGCATCTTGGTCTTTTGACCAGGGATGTTGATCCCAACAGCTACTGCAACACACATCCCACACACAGGCTTTTTTTTAATTTTTTTTTCCTTCAGGGGGAAGATTGGAAACACTTGTTTATTTCACCCATTCTAGAAGCTACTCCCATGAGCTAGAAAATATGAGCTTTATAGAGGCCTTACAGGCAGCCTACTGCTACTAGACCCACTCCAGTCAAAATCTGAACTATTTTTAAAACTTATAACTTCAGTCTATTTCCTTTATGTTCAGAGAATAAGTGTTCTCTGAAGTCTGTAGGTAGCTTTGTGGGCCTATGTGCTAAAACTCAGGAAACACTGCAGCTGCAAAGAACTATGCATTTCAAAAAAAGACTGTAAACCAAACAGAGTAGGGACTTTGACTTCATACAGCTCACTGCTAGCACTATATTTTTGTGCTGTAGCGCTAACACATTTCCATTATTTTGTCAGGAGAAATTAAGAAACCGAGTATCAACTCTGATTTAGAAACCCCTCAGTCCACACACTACTCTGCAGACACTTGCTAAAAGGCCACTAATTAAGAAAAAACCACAACATTTTGGACTTAAACTCACTCAGGTGAGTTTTATTACTGGGGATAGATACACAAATCAAGAGACAAGAAACAGCTTACAAATACGGAAATCCTGTATATTGTTAACAGGCAGTCACGTAATGTGTAGAATCCCTGTCTGACTTATGCTCTTCCCCCTCTGACTAATTTCCCAGGTGATGTTAAGTCTGAATGAGATCCACCTCCTTTCAAAGTCAGCAGAAGAACCTTGCCAACACCAGCATGAACAAGACAAAGCTTGGCAATTCCAAACCCATGTAAGCCGAGTGGCTCAGCAGACGAGAGCTCTCAGCAGCAAGAGTCATCTTCAAACTGATCATCACTGGCCACTGCTTACATTGCGCTGGCTCATTTCTTTGTGGAGGAAGAACATGCCACAGAGCATGCACCTTCACAGTAAAATTCCTCCCCATTCCAATCCCAGAACAGATTAGGTAGCTCTATTCACCAGATGTGTGTAACACCCAGTAACATTGTCTCTACATCAAACAGCTACCCACTGCCCTCTCCTCATCCTTGCCAGGCTCTCATCCTTGCACTTCACTACCACTTGTGTATATTAACACACAAGATCAGAACCATCTTTTTTTACACATTAGTGCATCTCAATTAGTATCAAGATGCTATTCCTTCAGTTGTGCTAAGCGTTCTACAGAAGACTTCCCCAGTCCCAGCTCACTGCCCATCCCTTGTTCAGAGCAGACACTTTCACCCTGCAGACCTCAACACCTTAACAGATAACACCTGGTTCATACATCCCACCCTGCCTTTGTTTTTTCCATACCCACACTCCAGGAGGATCCTCCTTTGGGAAGCAGCAGGGAGCAGTTTACCTGGTGTGATCTGGCGGGCACGCTGTTTACCAGACCCTCTGTGTCGGAGGGCAACTTCTGTGGAGCCTGCTTAACCGGTGACATCAAACGCTCAGATGTACTGCAGCTGACGAGGTGGCAGAGCAGAGTTTGCACGACAATGTTCAAGAGGCACAGGAAAAAAAAAAAAAGGAAATACAAAAACAACAACGACAAAAAAAAAAAACAACAAACAAAACAAAAAAAAAACAAGTGATGGCAAGATGAATGTGGCAGATTATGTCAAAGTAAAAATGAACATAATGGATTCTGAAATAAACACATATAATTCTCCATCTCTCCCCAGACATTTCTCTGTCCTTCCTCCCAGAGTCTCACTGGTGAGCAACACAAAGGAAAAACTATTAACATGGGACAGCAGCTCCTCCAAAACTCCTGTTCCCTAGATATTCCCATTCAACCCGCCTAAAAACATATGTGTTTTCTTCACTGAAGCTTCAGACTCAGTTAACAGTGGTAAACAGCAATTATCTTCTAACTATAAGCCAAATAGTCCCAGTCACTGAGGCAAGTGTTATACCAGTGCTACCGTTAGTGCAAACACTTGCAAAAGCCACCCACTCTCCAGACTACTACTTCCTACCCCACTCCACATTAGTTCTCCTCCTGCTTTTAGTTAGGCTACAATCCCAAAATAATTCTGCCCACTCACAACAGACACTAGTCTCTGGCATAATTACTTTAAGAGTCACACGCGATATGTAAGCTATGTGCTCTGATATAGCTACTTGAATATCTGATCAGACAAATCTTGTATTTTAAAGAAAACTGTCTTGTGGTGAGAACCAACACCCCTAAACAAAGGTTGCCAGTTTTCACTCTCTGTTTGCTTCTTTCCATCTGCTTAGAGCTAAGCATATGAGCAAATTCCCTTAATGTCAGTAGCTTTTGGGTAATGCAGTAATGGGCCCCTAAATAGTAGGTTTACCTCCTCGTACCCAAGCACCCAGGGAAGAAAACTAGCCAACTCCTTGACAGCAAACACAGGAGTCCCCTTTACCACCACAGCCCTCTAAACACTGGGCATCCTCTCCCCCCCATCTTTCCAGACAGACAGTGTACAAAGCAAGTACAGAAACAAACAAATGAGGACAGTGACATTAAGCAGACCATCTCCTCAAAGGGCAATCATTTTTTATCCTATGGTAAGCCTAACCATTGAAGACTTAGCTCTTCATACATGCAGCAGTAAGAAAAAAAAAATACTGCCCCCAGCCACCGCAGCAAGGAGCTTCTACTGTCTCAAAGTAGAGGCAAATTAGCCCTTCTGTTACCAAAATGATGTAGTCATTAATGGTTTGGTTTATTCACGAAATTCCTCAGATCTACACTATCTAAAAGTCGTAACACAGGTTTAAGTAACTAATGCACTTAGATCACTGCAAGTTTTAAAACACCCGATTGTCTGAGCCAGAGGAACACTTACAGGGAACTCACTCTCATTTTGACACAGAAAGGGCTCTGAATTTCGTGTGCTTTAGTCAATGCACTGGCAAGTTCCCTGTTGGAAGAGATGGAGGGACACCATCTGGGACAAGAAGCAATCCCACCCCGGTTAGACATGAGACAATGAAACCCAAGCACCCAGTGAAATGCATCATCCCTTTGCCAACAGATTCCAGCACAAATTACAGTGAAGTTATGTTAGCAGAGAGCTAGCTGGTTAGTCAGCAAAGGAAGAGGAATGTGTACACACACACACAGAGGTATTAACAGCAACCACCAATTTGATTAGTTACCATGGTGTCTAGTGGGACTGGAAGAGAAGACCCAGCCCTGCTACATTCCCAATCTGGCGTCTATATCAGGATCTCTGTAAGGAGAGGAAGGTAAGCAGGATCCGATCCCAGCACACCAAAGCAGAAAGGAAAAAAACAAAACAAAACACCAAAGTCAGAGCATGAACGGAGACCGTGGCCATGCAGGGGTTCCAGATGCCGCGCAGTGCCCCAGCCCACCTCAGTTCAAGGCAGAATGGTTAACTAAGAGTAAGGGTATCTCACCACCACCACACACTGGGTTAGCATCATGTAGAAGACAGTCCGTAAGTTTGGTCACAGCACACTTGGCTTCTCTTTACACGTCATGCAGAGCTGGCATGGTCAGTGAAAGCAGTATTTAAACTTCAGAGATTACTTTCCCAAGAGAGTAGTTATACCTACTACAAGAAACTACAGTGCATAAACTATTGCTCTAGGCTCAGCACTAACTCGTGTCCTTCAGCAGGAAGACACTGGAGGGCAGGATGCTGGGAAGCAAGGCAAGCAGACCACCTCACGCACACTGTTGGTACATGACGCTGCAGGCTTCTCCTCAGTTCTTAGGGGAAGGGGACATGCAGAAAGGGAAAACCAGGCTTTCCACACGATTTTGAGCACACACAGCCACCTTTGCTGTATTTAGCCTTACCGCTGGGCAATAGCCAACTCACTTTCCCTAAGCTCTCCAACTAGGAAAACAATAGGGCAAAGTTTAATTTAGAAATTCCCACAAGTTTATTTTTGGAGCTATTTTCTTTTATCCCACAGGCAACCCAAAGAACCTGCAGGAAGCAGGAATATTTGTTGGGGAAAGAACAGGAGAAAGTTATAAGCTTGGGGTTTGTTTCTAAGACTACATATGCAATTTTCATTCTTTCTCATAGAAGCAAATTACCAGTTAATTAGAGAGAAGAAGAAAAAAGGAAGCGCCTCCCCCACCAGCACCAAGCTCCATCACCACAGGACTCAAGTCTGCCTTTGTTAGGTCTTGTTGCTTTTTCATATGATCACTCAAAGATTTGGGCTTCACTTTGGAGTTATCCTCCTAACACTGAAAACCTTGCAGGGATGGTAACAGTTAACAAAAAACAGACAGTGAATGAGAATGGATATAGAGTGGCTATTCCTCCCTTACTTTGAAGTGTGGTGATGAATGGGGTTTTGGGAAATATACTCCAGGCTCAGAAGCCAGACATCGGTAACGGAAAACCCAGTCTTAATCTCAACACACAGCATTCCTTAAAAGTACACGTGTGGCACTTTTTCTTTGGGGGCCAGGGGTGGCAGGGGGAAACAGGGCTGGAGGGAAGGGGAGGGGAACAGACTAGGGGATCTTCGATTAAATGTTCTTAGGGCATACATGCTTGTGGCTGGGGATCAACTTCAACATTTAGTGATTTTCAGGTGCAACTCACGGTCAGTAGGTTTTTTTGCCACGCACAGTACAAAGATAATCACCACGTGTTCCACATGGCCATACCCTATCTCTAGCCACGGTTACCAAGACTTGGCTGAAGCAACTCCTACCCCCCTCTAAGCCCTCCCCCTCTGATCCTGCTGCTGTTCCTCACATCATCTACAGATGAGGTGGGAGATCTCTTACCCAGAGTATCGTTTTTTAGAGTTGTTCTTTCTGATGACAAGACACACGACAATAGAGATGAGCGGTGAGAGACCTGTAACCGTACCGATGACTATCCCTGCCACCATGGCAATGGGGAACGCAGGCAGGCTGTCTGGGGAGAGAAGGGAGAAAACATTCAACTCTTCCGCATACCCTGTTTAACAGAAGTGCAAAGCACAAATGTTCTTGACCTTGGATTTGTTTAGAGGAGAAGGCACTACTGTAATATCCAGGAATTATAACATGCAGCCTAAGTGGCAGTGATAGCAGGCAGCCAGCAGAATAATGTATGAACAGAGCACACACCAAGAGTGTCTTAATGTCACTGTCCTTCAGAAGAGAGTTTATAGTGAACCAAGAATGTTTACATGTCAGGGGAACACAAGTGACACTGAGGACAACCCCGTCTCATTTTGTATCTGAAGGCTAGGAAAAAAATAAAAAAAAAAAAAAAAAATTACATTCATCTGCCAATTCCCAGCAAGGTCAACAGGAAAAGGTAGGCACACTTGAAAGCAGACTTGAGCACAGCACATCGCTAACCACCTATGAGCACTTGAAGGCTCGGTGTTCTCTGGGTAGCATGCAGCAGACAGCCCAGTTACCACCCATGATCACTCTTAAGACTCTGGTGTCTCCAAATAGATCTCTATACATTTTTAGAGAGTCTTTCTTTTCCTTCTTAAGTCAGGTTCACGGTATGATACTAGAAATAGGCTTATAGGAACACAGTATCTCTTTACTCACGTTTTCCCCAATATTGTTCTAGGGGAAGGTAGGCCAAGAAAGAGCAGCCAGAAATAAAAGCCAATCAGAGAATGAGTACAAAAGACTTACAAGATAAAGAATACACAGACTACCTTTTTAGCTTCTCCCAGTAAGAAACAAAGTCCCTCCCCTTCCCCCACATCATGTTTAATGCAAGAACCATCTTAGACCAGGGCATTTCTTACAAGACTCCGTGCTACGCTAGCTACTTGCACCAAATACAAGTGAATCAGCACAAGATCCAACAGGTAAAACATCATACAGAGAAAAATCTTTCTCAGATACCTGTATCTGATTATCACAGAATTGTTGAGGTGGAAAGGGACGTCTTGAGATTGTCTAAGCCAACCCCCCTGCTCAAGCAGGGTCAGCTAGCACAGTTTGTGCAACACTCTGTCCAGTTTGGTTTTGACTATCTCCAAGGATGTGAGACTCCATAACCTCTTTGGGAAACCTATTCCAGTGTTGAACCAGGGCAAAAATATGTTTTCTTATGTTCAGACAGAACTTCCCATGTCTCAGTTCACGCTCATTGTCTCTTATCCTGTAACTAGGCACCACTGAAGAGATTGGATCAGTCTTCTTTAGATCCTATCGATGTACATAAACACCTGGTAAGAGGATCTCCCTGGGCCATAATTTAGAGGAAAACATCCCTTCTTTCCAGAACCTTTCAGCAGCTCAGAAATCCATCTGCTATTAAGGAGGAGAGTGCTACAAATGGTCATACTTTTCAGGTACACAAGACTGAGAATGTGTTTGAGCCTCATGCAAAGATATAGAAATTTATTTTGAGGCATATAAGAAGTATGAGTTTCCTAGTTTCTGTGGTTTTTCACCTTTTCAAGTGCAGGAAGAACTGTCTGCAAAAGCATCAAAACAGACATGCACTTCTCTTAGCAGACCAGCTGTTGGCCATGTAAACGAGAAAAAACACAATACTCACCCTTTTTCTGAGCAAGAAGTAAGTAGCAATCCAAAACTATAGTGCAGAGTGTCTGCTGAAAGAGCGATATTAAATGATAGTTTTGTCATTTCTTTGACTCAGGTGGGGTTTTTTGGTTGGTTGAATTTGAATAAATGACAGAAGTTGTGTTCTGTTGACAGAGGTTTTTAAGAACGTATTTAAAAATGCTACTGTTTGCATGTGAAACTTGAATCTGTATTTATTGCTTCTCAGAACATGGTCCAACAGACTGTACGAAAGCTCACACCATTTTACTACCACATTGCTCAGCTGAAAAATGTCTCCCTGCCATGTTTTTCTTATATTTTTCAGCATTCCACAGGTACATTAATTCCTTATAAGTACTTGTAGAGCAGCCAATGACTTAATTGTAACAGACAGTCCCAGCTACATAACCAACATCAGCTCAAAGCTAACATTTAAGTTAGTAGATTAACAAAAGCCAAAAATCCAGCCTTTCACCAAATATCACTATAATTCCAAGAAACTTCAATTTTGACTGAAAGTGTGTATCAGTTTTATGAAGCAGGTAGGAAACTGACGTCTTCCATTGCTGCTAAGATTTTGTACGACAATCCTAATTTTTTCCCACATTAGAGTTCTTATCAAAGCTGGACCACATCCAGATAACCCAAGCTGTCTTGAACGCTCTCTGTTACAAGTGGGGGCAGCCTAATGTAGGACTTTGAATTCCCTAGAAATTTCTGTCATTTAGACTTTGAACAGTAGTCCTTTCCCAATTCAGATGCACCCATGAAAGAACAGTCTTGCTTCTCATGCCTGCCAGCAGCTTTCTTCCAACACAGCTCGTGGAACTGTTTGTGCAAACTCTGTGTAGAAACTGCACTGAAAAATCAGCTGAGTTAGCCGGGGTTGGCACTTTTGAACAGTTAAGCCAACCCAGAATTTATTAAATGTTTAATCCAAAATCTAAGGCTCATCAAGAATCTATAAGATCATTTAAACATGTAAAGTATGTATGTGGCTTTGACATATGATTCAGAACAATTACATGTATACATAGTAAAAAAAGAAAAAAAGCACAAGAGTCAACATATACTTCTTTGAACTGAAAAAAATTCTCCAGCTCAGTTCAGGATGAGTTATAACATGCTACAAGAGCAGTACCTTCAGGTAAGGTCAGAATGCAAGACAGCATTACACCTATAGCTTGAAAACCTGTTTTCAAGGTCTTCCTAAGAATTTGAAGACAATTGCTGCAGCATTTTTCTGAGGACAAGAAGTATGTCAATTAAAGAGTTCCTTTCAGAAATTGTGAGATTCTCTTGTCCAGATGCTCCATCTTTGGGGAAGCCGGCATGCAAGTCTGTTGAAAAAGATCAGCTGAATTAAGGTCTTGAACTCAGTCTTCATTTGCTTAATCTGGATCAAAATCTGAAGAGGCTTTGCCAACACAGCCTGACTTTACCAAACCAGCAGTTGCTTTACTGCTTCTTCACAGAGACTGTCAATATATTTAAGAAAATAAACTGACTCTATTTTATATAGACTGATTCAAACTTCCAAGAAACGGAAAGCTCTAAGTAGTGGCAGGACCTCCAGAGGTCCATCCAACTGATACTGCTCTGTGAAGAGAAAGGTTAGATATAGACCTTGCCTAAGTACGTGGAATGACCAGGGTACACACCTGTTATAGCAGCATTATCATTCTAATTAGAGCATACATGCAGGTATCTTCCCTAACATACTAAAATCTAATGGCATAGTTCCATCAGCACTACCATTTATGAATTCAACATTTATTCTTGTCCTTATTAAATATAAATTTGGAAATTTGATCACCCTAAGAACCATTTCATTGTATGAACACTCACACTTTGGCTGACCTCCAGCTTAGCTAGAGGCCAAGAGAAATAAAAAGCCAAATTGACATACAGAATCTAAGTGCTCTTGAACTCTGATCATTGCTACCAAATGCTAATCAGAAGCCTTAAATGACTGCAAGTAGCCAGCCCTTGCAGTTCATAAGGGTCACCAGGGATACCGTAAGAATATCTGAGTAAAAGAGATTGAATGCACATCCAACACCTTTGCATCTCACTGCCTGTCAGTACGTGCTCAGGCGAGATTATTAGTTCTGTTTTCCAGTATAAATATCAGATGGATTCCTAAAAGAAGAGTCTGCCACTTTCTCTCCTTGCTCCCCAGATTTCAAAAGTCATCCTAACCCCTGATGTAGCATAACACATTAAAAAAATTAATAGGAATTTGAAATGAGAAGATGGGTTTTCACCAAAGCTTCCATCAGCTTTGGCTAATACTTGTTAAAAACATAGGAATTAGCGGGTATAGAAGAAAAGGGGATGACATTCAGTTTTTTTAACAGCTGATAGAACATTGGTTCGATTATTAGGACCTGGAATAAGAGAATAAAGAAGACAGTTGTTCCCTCCAGGCTACTCCCCCACCCCCAAGAAACATGATATAGACACAAGCAGGGGAAGGGAAAGGAAGGAAAGAAAAAAATCATATAGGGTGAATACCTTTCTCCACAACTCTAACTCGGATTTCTCCTGGTTTGACAACAATGTCAGGTGGGTTCTTGACATCACAAATGTAAGTGCCGTTGTCCCGGAACTGCATGTTTGATATACTGATAGAAGCATCTTTCTTGTTAAGATCTCCAGCCCAAGTGATCCTGTCTTTAAATGGTATGTCCTTTCCAGGGTATGGCTTTCCATTAAAGTAATAGAAAAACTGTAGTCAAGGAAAAGAGGATATAAGAACAATCCAATTAGTGATTAGAGAGCTATCATGCTTCTCTCACTATTACAGCATTCTCCCAGAATTCACTGTATTATACACAGCTAGTATTTGAGATTTATTTTTCCTCCTGCCTCATCACTTTAGTCTAGCTTGTTGCCTCTCTATCACACAGCCACGCTATGACTTATACCTCAATCATACTACTGCAATAGATTGCAAGTTAGAGTTTTCTGTTGGTTGGGTTTTGTGGTTTGATTGTTTGAGGCTTTTTCTCTGGTTTTGGCGACATGGGTTTCACAGAAAAGGAGGTGGGGGAAAAAGAATAAGGCTGGTAACCTGGGAATAATTCAAGAACAGTTCTGGATGACAGCTATCTTTCAGGCACAGAAAGCCTTCTGCATCACAGTAGGAAAAGGATACCAAGGATCCTATATTGTGTTTTGCTGTGTGTTACTTGCAACTGCAGCACAGCTAAATTAACACACAATACCCTCCCTCCTCCCACCCCCACAAAAAAAAAAAGAAAATCACATAAACAATTTAGAGTGTACCTAGCTGTTTTCCAGAAACCTTCACAGTGACTAAATAGAACTGTTTCCCATTTTTTTTGGTGACTAAGTTGCCCATTGGCCCTGCACTCCTTAGACATGACCAAAAATCATCAAAGAATAAACCTGTTTAGTACAGTCTGAGGGGAAAGTGTGTCTTTCCTTGCTATACCTGACCAAAATCAGAATTTACAGCAGTAGAAGCACACAGACCTCTACAGGACAACTCTGTTTTCAGACTTATAGGATGTTTGAACACTGGCCATTAACCCTAAGGGAGGGATCAAGGCTGTATTGCAGGAGCACGTTTGTTCTTAATTTCACATTCTGAAAGAAAGCAGGACAATCTTAATTCAACCAAACTCTCTTCAGTTCAGTCTCCAGAGCACAGCTAAAGAAATTTAAGAGAACATTCCAGCTTCCTCTTTCTAAAGCCTTCTTTTTGACGCAGTCTCTATGCCACAGAACAGACTGCTTACAAGTCAGTCCTCTTTCCTTTCAAATCATCTCTCATCTCTTTTCCTGTTCCTACCCTTGGTCTGAGGTTTGCCATTACAACATCCTTTCTATCAGACAAACACTCTGAACATCAGGCCTGATCATTCAGCAGCACAAACCTTATCCAGATCAGATATGTGCACACGACCACCTGTTGTGCTGCAGTCAATCTGACACTTATTTGCTGTCTACAGGCTACTACAAATCCAACAAGGTATCTCATCTGGCAGGAAGCCTGCTAGGACAGAGCCATCTGTAAACATTTCAGAGGAAATCTGCATCAGTCTGAGGTGTTTCCAGCTGGATTATAACCTTTAGCGCAGAGGCACAGCATTACCACAGCCCTGCACACGGGGGGGGAATCATCCAGCTGGAAGTCTAGAAGGCAAGACACAGATCCCTTAGCCCTCTAGGTGTCCTTACCTGGGGGAGGAGAAATCACAAAGTAAAATATGTCCTGAAACAACAAGCTAAGTGACTCAAGTCACCCCATGCCTATGATTAACTGATTTAACATGAGACTTCTAAAGCTGATGGGTTTAGACTGGTTTAAACTGATTGTGAAACTCAGCTGTCATCAGGTGTTTCACTCACACAGAGATATCTCTATAACCTGGGTATGTGCAGGGGGGAAAGTGACAAACAGGGGAAGCTTTGAGTCAGGTCAGCCTCACACCATGGCTAGAAGATTGCCAGTGCTGATCCAAAAGAGGCACAGGACCATCCTTTTCAGAAGCATGGACTTAGCTAAGACATAAGCTGATCATGAGATTCATCTTTGAAATTAATGCTCATTGGGCCATGTAACTGACATGACTTGGGTTCATAAAAAAAAAAAAAAAAACCACAAAACCAAAAAACACATCTTCCCTCTATACCTTCCCCAACCCCTCAAAAAAAGACAAGGAATTAATGCAGGGTCACTTCTGCTCAAAGATAATTTGTTTTTCTCTCAGTAATGCCAATAACTACATCTGGGTAGAATGTCGAAATTGACTTCACTTCAAAAAAAATGGTACTTCCTGAAGTTGTATTTCTGCAACAAGGAGTTTGGCCAGTGATGCAGAAAGGGAAAGGCAAAACAGGATATATGGTGGATATTTCTATGGGGAGCCGAAAATATACAAACGGATGGCTTCTTTTCACCTGTCCTGTTCAACACTAGCAGGAAACATGCCCTACTTCCTTAAGCTTTTGCCCAGCTTCTGCTTTGGCTTCCCAAAGAGAATATCTCCCTTTTCAAAACTAAATATTTATTCACTGAGAGTTCAGAAGCTGATTCTTCAGAGCTCTGTATATTGAGCAAGACACCCATACGCTCTTTTGGATCATCTCTACTCTGAGCATTGGAGGGCTTCTAGAGTTTAAATCATCTCATGCCTGCAGCAAAAGGAAGGAGACAAATACTAACAGGCTTAGCAACCTGCTGTCCCCACATCTTCCCTGCTATCCCAGAGTCCCTTGTTCCGCCTCCTCCAAATTCTGGCTCAGGGCAGGGAATAAGGGGGAAGTAGAAGTGTCAGAGAGCTCAGACTCAGGTGTGCACAGCTTACACAACAGAGGAAGAAGACAGCTAATAACATACCAAAGCCTGTCTGTCCCATTCTCCACAAAACCTTTGAAGGTTCATACCCACACTTGCGCTCAATATAAAGGAAATCAGTGATGGCAATTATTATTAGCCTAAGTCACTTGCTACACTGATTTTTTACTTGTCAGATAACTAAATAGGAGGATATAATCGTGTACTGATCTGAACAATTTGATTCTGTTCTGAAATCAGGGAGACTGCTCTTATTTTAAGCCCTTTCAAATAGAGGCTAAACAGTATACAAGCAGAAAATAAGCAACAAACATAACACACAATGTAACACTGTAATAGTGGTAATTCAGTTTCTGTCACTGCTATCATTCACTGCACAGCTCCACAGCTCATTTCATGTGCAAGAGGATATAGAACTTTAAGATTCCTAGATGCTCTTCTACTTCATACGTACTTCATACCGCACCAACACCCCTCTCTTCCGACCAACAAAGTACATTTTACAGGTGTTGCACACTCCAGCCTTTGCAGATATCTAGCAATACTAAACTCTAAAAAAGCCTCCTTAAAATCAGATGGAGATAAGACACATGGAAGGAGGCTCCAAACTGTATTTGCTTGCTCCTCAGAACCAGCTAGAAGATCTTTTGCCCACTTCTCACAGCCTCCCCTCCCAGGTTTGTTCCCCTGCAGCCGTTCCTTACTGAGATACGAGTTGCGGCTCCCTCTGGTTGAAAACTCCAAGAAACAGATGCTGCACTGCTGATCACTTCCACAGATGTAAATGTGCATGGAAGCTTTGCGTCTGTCCCATTCTCCACAAATATCTCCTCCGGTGTGTTGACCTCTACTGCTGATACTTTGACTGTATGAGAAAGGTAAAGAGAAGAAAGAAGGAGAACAAGCGGCATCAGTGCTGTTTCCAGAACCAGGGAGTTGAAGTGGTAACTGTTCATGTCACATTGCTGGTAAGGGGAAAAGAGAAGAGACATCAACAACTCCCACAGCAAGTGCGTGCACAGACATTGCATCATACCCGCAACACAAACAAGTCTAGAGCAGGCCCGTTCACTTCTCTTTCCTTGTATTATCTGTTGCAGGATGCTTTCCATTCGCAGATGTTTCCTCTACAACAGTTTGTGGAAGTCAATTCTGTGGTGCAAAAGATGAGTTTCAAACTCTTTCCTACCAGCTGCCAGCAGACATTGTAATAAATAAGCCCCACGGGAGGAACTAACATCTTGGACACAGCTATTACTCAGTTTCCTCTCTGGCTCACCTCTCGTTTTCCATCTCCAGTTGTTCTCAGCTGTAGGTAGAACAAAAGCTCACCTCCAGAAAGCTCTCTGGCTCCCAGCTACGCCATCTGCTTCTGCTCTCTGGCATGCTGCAAGGTCTTCATGTGCAAGACCTCATAAATAATCACTCAGCCATAGTTCAGAAGCATGAGAGTAGCTTAAATATTTTCTGCCATGAGGCTTATTCACAGTCAGAACAACAAGCAGACCACAAACGCTCCCCAAATTTAAAGTAATCAAGGTTAATATTGTGCTTGTACTGCTAGTTTTCCTACAGAGTAAGTGAATTCAGCGTGATTCGAAAAACTTGAATGTATTCTTTATCTGATACCTTTTAAAGTGCAAAGACACTATCCCTGTTCAGATTTAAGCAGAAATACATCTGCACATTCACTCAAGTTTATGTTAAGAAACAATGTTTGAGCTTGTGACATCACAAAATGTCTTTCAGCATTTGTGTCACATCCATGTGAAAGCAAAAATTTAGTAAAAACACTGTGGGTAGGTGAACATGTGATGTGCACCCAATAACTCAAATATAAGTTTTGATTTGCATTTAACTATGGTTTTCAGCACAGAGGTGGTACTAGTAATCTGCTTCTGACCACGTGATTCTGTGTTTCTGGGCTATAATATCTTAAATTCAGGGGTTTTCCTCCCTTATTTTCCTGCTCATTCAGTACCTTAGCTTTGAATAAACTAGCTCCTGAAGCAGGCAAACTCCAGTAAAAGACCGCAGAGGACAACAGTTAAACAAACAAACAAACAACACAGTAAGAAAAACCCACCTATGTCAGTCCTTAAATCATAGGGTTTATGCTTTTAGTCAGTGAGAGCTACCAGTTCAACAGCCTTCAAAAGCTAGATAGGAAGCTTCTTTGAAGGGATATGATCATTGTAAGGTGTCACATACATGACTTTAAGCCTCATTCCTCAAGAAAACAAAGCTCACATGAGCCGTGCCCCTTCCCATCTTCCTGCCTCGCCCCGAGATGATCGAGTCTATTGGGCAACTCCATCTGACCAGCTACGACACAGGGGCACAAATACAGGAGGCAGCGGCAGCCAGCCCTGCAACAGAGACCTCCAGCCAGCTCTGGAGCTGCACATCAGTCAATGAAATGGCTGAAGAATGAAAGAGATGAGAATGCCCTGGCCACCTGGGTACACCCCTGGGTACACCCCACAATCACTACGCGCATGTCTTGGTAGGAACCGCTGCTTCTTGCCCGACCAGCGCGGCGAGCCGGGGAAAGGCAGAGCACGTGCCCAGGGGACATGGAACAAGCACAGCAGCACTCCAGGGGTGGGAGAATTAAGCATACCGGTTTAATTACATTAACCAAAAGCAGAAGAAACCACCATTCATTCACTTTGCCATTGAGAGTCCACGCTGTTCCCTTCTTCAACTCGCTAACTCCTCAGTCCCATCATGTTATCCCTGGCCCCTCGGACTTCCCTGCCATCACTGCTCTCATTCCCAATGAGCAAAAGCGCAACAGCACCCTAAGGGAGGAGGATTTTCATCAAGAGGTTATATCAGAACTTCCTTTCTCTTGTACGTACTTTATGGGCCAAAAAAATTACTCTTTTG
The DNA here is from genome assembly GCF_964273445.1 of Streptopelia decaocto. Lineage (NCBI taxonomy): Eukaryota > Metazoa > Chordata > Aves > Columbiformes > Columbidae > Streptopelia > Streptopelia decaocto. The sequence continues at coordinate 88,312,679 of NC_138663.1, read as the reverse complement.
TAAAACAATTACCAAATATTTATTTGGAACATACAAAGGCTCCTAGCAATGCAATGAAATGAACTCAGAGCTGCTATGCTTTATGTATTTTTTTCCAGCTAATGGAGTAGAAAAGAGAAAAATATAAACTCCATTGTTTTGAGTCCAAGTCACAGAACAAGTCTCCCTTTCAAGCATAAAACAAGCTAGATGCCCTCAGCATTTGTGTAGGAGGAAAAGAGTCTGCACAGACATTGCCTGCTCGTACATGGTACGAAGAACTCACCACACACAGGCAGTGGGTAGCACAGATCTGCTTAATCTAAAGAAGTCACTGTTCTAATTCACTAGCAACCCATGAGAGAATCACAGCAAAGCAAAAGAAAAAAAAAAAAAAATCTGACTTCTCCCTACAGCCTGAGAAAGCAGGAACTATGCAATCTTGCACAGATATTTCCAGCAAGTTCAACTTTCATATGTCCCTTGTCTCAACTTCATGTCTTTCTTTCCTCATTCTCTCCCCACAGCCTACATTTTATTTGCTTCAGACTTGTTTTGTAAAGTGTGAAGAAATTTAGTTTCTTGCACATAATTTAATCTTTTGCAATGCATATGCATTGCATTGCAAAACATGAAAACCCAACTTGTTCTCCATGTTTAGTGGCACCTGTTGACAACTACATAAAACTGCTTTCCCCTTTGCTCTTCCAGTGTGTACAGCTTCAAAAATTTTTTCCTGCCTCCATTGTCTTACAGCATAAGACATAAGATCCTCAAATCTTAACATGATTATTTGGAAGTGGCAGAGAAACCATAACATTTTACATTTGTTCACCCTTAGCTCTCTACTCCCACACTTTCACTGATAATGGTGGCAGTTCCCACCACCTTGAACTCTTTGGCCTCCTCTGCCATAATAAAATCCACATGGATAATCTCCAACTGTAGCTCTTTTCCTTCTCTTTCCACATTTGCCAGGATTACATCCTTCTTCCAGCTCTTTCATCTATTTAAATACTTCAGTTGGAGAAAGCTGAATTTTGAGTCATATTCCAGTTACACTTACCCACTGTTTCATTCCTCAAGCTTACTCAGCCTTAGTTCCTCTCAAGACGAAAAAAAATTATCACAGGAGACTGTCTGAGAGAAGAGAGCTTTAAGAAGGGAAGATCTGCAAAATATGCAGGGCAAAGATAAACATTTGCTTTTCTCCCATAGAGCCTCCTTGATCCCATCACCCTGTCCAACTTTAGGCCCAATATTTCCCTCTGAATCTCTCTTCTAGCCTTCAATTGCTTTAATTCTTCTTCTCAGCAGAAAGATGCTTCTGGTTTTCTCACCTACCATCAAAATCACTGGAAAAAAACCCACACCTCTGCCTCTTCAGCCATTTCTTTTTCATCTCTAGTGTTGCTGGAGCAGTTTTACTCCAATTATATCAACACTCACTAGCTAAACTTTCAGCTCCCACACTTCAACTAAAAGACTCCATCCTCATCTTCCTTCTCGGATAATCCTCCTATTCTTAAAATAGGAAATGACACTCATACTCCTACTAATTTGTAATCTTACTACTCTTACTTGCTTACTAATCTTTTCTTATCGTTCCCATCAAGATCTTCATTCTTCATCAGTGTTCTGTCTATTCTCAAGTCTCTCTTTCCTCAGCATATTGTCTCATCTTGCAAAACAAGTTCAGCTCCCACCACTGCACTGACTACTCAGATCTGTGGCTCTGCTCATGATCTGTCTACTTATGTTCAAAGAACAGTCTTAGTCTGACATCTTTCTCAATCCTAAATTGTCGGCTCATGCTAAATGGGACTAAAACAGAGTTCACTTCTTCCCCAGAGCCCTCCACAACTGCACTTATCACCATGGACCTGCCACATGTCTCTCCAACTCATCATCTGTACAGCATTTTTTACTTTGAACTCTTCTGAGGTCAAGGTGGAGTCTTTCAGAGTTTCTAACCACCCACTCAGCTGACACAGGTCTAAAAACTTCAATTTACATCTTGACCTTTGTTACTGCAATGTCCTTTTTGCTCTGGACAGATGGTGAGTAACAGACCAGTGAGTACTGCAGTTCCTGGTAACCAACCTGCTCCATGGTTGACATTAAGAAGACATCACATATGCAAGACCACTGCTTTCTTCCATGAACTGACTATAGAAGACATAGTACTCAACATATGCATGCCTAGAGCAAGCATTATTCATTATACAGTGTCGCCATCAAATCAACTTCATTGACTTAATATTGTTTTAACTTACTTGCTGTGAATGAACAAGACCTTCTTAATTCTGAAGGTGTAGCTCTCCAGCAGCTTAAGCAGATCTGAAGATGCAGAGCTTCTTGATTTCTTCGTAATACCACCAACATGTCTGCCAGCTTCCACGAAACAAGTGAAAAAGCTACATGTTTTCAGATAGCTCAGCCCCAGCCCAGCTCACAACCCGCAGGCACTGTGCCGACACTGAGATGCTTAAGAGGGACAACGCTACACTGCTCTGAAACCACCCTGTGGAAGAAGCCTTTCCAGTCACCCAGCAGCAAAGTATGGGAAGACAAGGTCATTCAGAATGGATAGCAGACAAGCATTCAGAACCATATGAGTTTGCATCTAGTTAATTAACCACACCATGGTTAACTAATCAGCTTTTGGTGAGATTAAGAGCAGTCAAGCTCAGTTTTCACCAGAGCAACATGAAAGACCGGTAAGTGAATTTAACTGGTGTATTTGAAACAGGGTACACCTTGATCAAAAAACTCTCAGAGAAGATGGCCAGTTGCTCTCTACAGCACACTGCTGGGAGTACTCCTCACAGGTGTCCTCTCCAAGGTGTCTTTGGCCAGGTCAGCTGAGATTCACCACATCACATGTGCTGACAACTTAATCTGCACAGGAGACACAGCCTATGTGACCAGCTATCCTACAGGTCCAAGGCCAAATTCTTCCCCTTGTCTGCTACCACTAGGTGCTTACATTCAAAGCTATATCCTCAATTAAACACAATAATACACAAATTATGGTCTACTCCCCAAAAACAAGTTACAAGGTCATAGCTTGATGCAACAAGGTTACATGGGGTTACAGAGATTCACCTATGCATGCCACGGTCATTTAAATTACACCAAGCAATCATCCCTGTTTCAGTATTAAGAGATTCCTGTCTCCAGCCACGTTATGGCATTGATCTCATCAGACTTTTCAAATCCACATTGTAGTACCTTCTCCTAAACACTGTCCCTCACACTTGGAGGATCTGCTCAAAAACTGCAAGCTTATTTCACTACCTTCAAGCCCTCTTAAATGCCTCCAAAACATTTGGTAACAGCATCTGTATAAATCCAACAGTGCCTTAGCTTTCCAGTGCTTGGAGAGCAAAGCTTACTAAAGCCGAAGTGGTTTTATTCCTACTTTTACTCGTATCCCCTGGTTGCTTACACTTGTTTCATGCTGGTTTAAGGGAAAAAAAAATATATATATATTTGGCAAGCATTGTTTTATTCTACATTTTGGTATACAGAAATATGGCCCCTAATCTACAAGGCAAAGGTTGAAAATTTGGTTTGGTAGTACATCACAAGGAAATCCTTCATTGCAGTAAAAGTTTACACTAATTAACACACAGATAGTTAAAATTTCTTTGTAGACCACAGTCTCCACTGAAATCTCGCATCCAGTTAAAAAGTTATGTTAATTACAGCCATGAACACACCAAAATAAACTCTCTTCCCCTGGATCCAACCCACCTTGGTCACTAGGAGTCTTAACAAACCAAGGATGGAAGCAACTAACTGCAATCACAGACATCTAATTTCCACAAGCACAAACACAGCCTAAGTGGAAGCTTTTATCAGATTACTAAATACCAGATGCTTACAGAAAAGTGTCACACTCCCTTCCTCTTGAAATGGCTAGTCATCAGTTTATTAACTAATACAAGCAACTTGCTTCATTTACCTTAAAGACACCTGGTAATACAGTCATTTATACAATTTATAAATAAAGGCTATAATGCATGAAAGATCAGGAAATAATCAAAAAGTCTGATAAAAGAAAGATTAAAAAATTCAGATAGGTTGTTACAGGTTAACAAGTTGATGACAAGAGTTACAGATCAGGAAAAAAGAAAGAAATGCTTTAAAGCAGAGTCTGAACAGTTCATATTTAAAGGTCTCAATAAAACAACAGAAAAGTCAGTGTATCAATGTGTACACTATGGTTTCCCCAGCAGCCCAGAAGTTTCATCAGAAAGGAGGATGTGGGATTTGCCAATGACTAGGGGTCATAAGTCACAAAAACAATATACCCTTGTAAAACCGTGCTTTCATTAAGGAATACTCTTACTTAATATCAACTATGTTGTGCAATATGAGTCTACTGTTGACATTACTCTCAACTACCACCACATGACATTTAGTTCTTTCTCCCACGAAGCACAATTTCCCTGTACAATCAGCATGAAACAACAACAAAACCCCAAGAAAACACTTCAGAAAAACAGCACAAATTTGCAGTCTCCTGCTGCAATTATAGGCACATACGTCCCCATAGGCCATCATTTCTTCACTGTAGATAAAACACCTGGTGGAGAAATCCCAGCTTTCATGGTCTCAACAGACAGGAGTAGACATGCCCAAATTGTTGCTCTGAAACTCCACAGGATCGGTTAAAGCATCCAGCTGTTGGATCGAATTTTCACACAAAGAATTCACTGACATAATTTAGCCTTAACATGGAAGTTAAATACATGCCAGCCATTCCACCCAAGAGCAAACCATGCTGTATTTTGTAAGGACAACACATAAGTATTAAGGAGTCACAAATATCAGTGTAACAAAAAATAAGGCTGTCTGACCATCGCCACACCAGAAATCCATCATGGTATTATCTGGTCTGAAATCTAATTAGGTGTATAGATATAAAAATGCATATATACACATATATTTCTACATCTATGTTCTTTCATGTCATTGTGGTGGTTCGATCTTGGGTGGCTGCCAGAAGTCCACCCAGCTGTTCTTTCACTATCCCCTCCCAAATGGGACAGGGGGAGAAAATATGATGGAAATGCTCATGAGTAGAGACAGGGCCAAGCGATCACTTACCAATCACTGTCCCAGGCAAAACCGACTTGACTTGAAGAAAATCAACTTATTGCCAATTAAAATAGAGTTGGATGGTGTGAAGAAAAAAAAAAAAAAAACACAAGCCCAAACAACACACTAAACTAAAATACCTTTTCCCCACCCTTTTTCTCCCTCAGCTCAACTTCCTTCCTTCATTCCCAACGCCTCTACCTCATCCCCACTCTCAGGTAGTCAGGGGGAGATGGAGGGTTGTGGTCAGTCCATAACAGCTCCTCAAACCCTTACTTGCTGCAGCATGGGTTCTTCCCATGAGCTTGCAGTCCTTCAGGAAAACCTACCCCGGCCTGGGGTCATTCATGGACCACAGTGTGGATATCTGATACACCATGATCCTCTCCACGTGCTGCAGGGCAACACCTGCTCCACCATGGTCTCTTCCAGAACTCCCAGGGCCTCCAGAGGAACCTCTGCCCCAGTGCCTGGAATACCTTCTCCCCTCCTCCTTCTCTCACCTTGGGGTTTGCAGTGCTGTTCCTCACTCTTTTTCTCCCCTCACTCATCATTGCCTGTGAGGTGCTTTGTGGCACTTTGTCCTTTCTTAAGCATTATCAGCTCGGCTGAGGGGCTCAGCTGTGCCTTGCAGTGGGTCCAGTGGAGCTGGAACTGGCTGTGTCAGGCACAGGGTAGCCCCAGCTGCTCCTCACAGAGGCCGTCCCTGCAGCCCACCACCACCAGTTGACATTTACACCCCATACATTCGTGTACAACACAAAGAAACATCAGCACAGAAATGATGACTAGACAAAGTCACACCAACCAGTCTTGATATCTCAGTTTCAAAGCAACTAGAACTAAATTCTGCTGCCTCAAAGGAGGACAGAAGAGTTTAGTTTCACTCTCAAATGCCAATCACCAGAACAGCTTTTTGCTGCTGCCACAACAGCTCCCCAGGTTGCCAATCTCATCAAGGAATTTGGGCTGCTGAAGGAAAGAGATCTTCCTGTCTTCAGTAAAACAGTCAGTACTACAGCATCTGACCGTATCTACAAAGCAGAAAGAAAAGCTGCTGATGCCTAACCCATGAACACCTACCACCTCCTGCCACCTTGCTGCTGGGAATAGCCATCCCCCGTGCAGAGACAAGCTCAGGAAAGCATGTGCTAACACAACATTCACTCTCTCTTGTCCTCTTCGCACATTCAGCTAAGCTCTGCCTGACTCAATGATGAGGGGAAAAAAATAGCATCTTGCCACCCCAAGTGAAAGGAAAACAGTTCCACCGAGAAGCCTTATGCAGGCTGCGGCAAAGCTGTCAAAGCAGTCAATAACATCCATGTATCTCACCCTGCATACCTCCAAGCACCTACTTTGACAGAACTGAAAGACAAGTCTTCAGAGTCACTAAGCTTTGGTATCACCTTCTGCTCCCATGATATAGAGTCAGTTTTTCAAGTGGTCTCTCCCACGTGATGCAGAGCTGTTCACGGTTCTACCAAGGGGCAGAGGAAGAACCTATGCTGAGATTTACTTCTGAAGCCCATGCTTTTAACCAGAAATGAGGAACAACCATGAGAAACAGCAAAGAACATCTGAGCTCCCTTCCCAGCCAGGCCACAGATTTCCTGTTCAATCCTCAGAAAATCATTTTACTCTCTCTCACCTTTACTCACCCTCTCACCCTGGAAAGCATAAAATTGAGATGGTTGTAAAGCTGACAAGATCCTTGAACAAATAAGCATTCTAGCTGCACTGCTTCATGTGCCAATTGCAGCCAGTCACATGTCAGGTTTGGGCAGATGCTTATTTAGTCTCGAGGCAAATAACATCTAGCCCTGTTCTAGTAACTCTTCCTTGGAGATCACAAAACAATGCTTCCATACCTACACAGGAGACTGGGACACCAATCAGCAGCTGAGGTACTTTCCAAACCAGACATCATATTTTTCCATTAAACAGCCCTTCAGTGGTTTTTCCTCCACAACCAAGTAAGTTTACAAATGTTCAAATTCAAGTAAACAGTTCTTGTTGACAATGTCAAACCAAAACAGAGAAAAACCCCAAGTGGCAGGTTAGGTAAACCCATTCAAAGCACAAAGGATAACTGGAACAGCTGATGGCAGCTGTTCTACCTCTAATCTTGCAATACTAATGTAATCACTAACAAACGCAGCAGATTACTCCTCAGGTACAGGAAATACTCCAGAAAATGGGAATTAAGATTAAAGAAGGGCTACAGGGAACAAGAATATAAAGAGTACATCTTAGAAGAGCCTACTTGAAACACATCAAGTTTTTTCCACCAAAAAAAGGATGTCACTAAGCTTGCTTAACTAAAGAGCTGAGAAAAGCTGGGTACACATGCTCAACACATGGCAAAGAGTGTGAAGAAAGCATCCCACTGTCACAAACATTTCCTAGAATTAGTACATCAATCCACTAACATGGTCACAAAGTCTACTAAACAAATGAGAGTATTAAGGATCAGAAGTTGTAGACGAAAAAAAAAAAATTTAAAAATCATGGTGTGGAAAGTAGAGATGGAGATGTCACTGGGTGGAACGAAAGCTTTCCTATAGGTCAACACTGGTTGTTAGTACTATTTCAAGTGAAACTGTGTTAAAAATGCCAGTCATGTTGCCAACTGCTGATGGCATGCAGCATTTTTTTGACAAAATCTAGCATCAGCAGTGTGGAAACTACTAATTTCCAAAATAAACTAGGCGGCAGAATTTAGGATGTAGATATGCAAATGTCACAAGGAGATACAGTGCAAAAGGCTACACAGACATAAAAAGCTGCCCTTTTTTCCCCCTTTTACAACAATCAATCCACAAAGTTGCAATCAACTCAGTGACAACAAATCTATATACACCAAGGAACACTTGCAGAAGACACATTTTGAACCATCCAAGGTATTAGCATTTCAGGACCAGTCACTCCCACCTGTCTTCATTCCTGACCCAGCATCATGTCCATATCTTGCCAAGTACGGGTATTTCCACCAGCCTGAAAGGTGAACATGTTTGGGGTTTTTTTTTATCCTGCATATGGAGGGACCCAATTAAAACTTGTTAAATAAAATCCCAACACTTAGCAGAGGAAGGAGATAGAGACAACTGAAATTAAGTCATCCAGGTGATCACCCTCCTCAGCTAACAGGGTACTGAGTCACACGTCCAATCTGTTCTGCTGTGACTAGAGACTCAATTCAGCAGTTCCAGCAAATCCAAAGCTCCCTGAGGACCAGATCCCGTAGGGCTGCACTGACCACTGAATGCCTGCAGCCAGCTCTGGCACCTCGCTCACAGCAATCTCACACTTACTTGCATACCAAACTTGCTAACTTACTTGCCCAGGAAACTCATAACTAGCTGTAACCTGCAGTAGCGCAACCACAAAACCAAAAGAAAAAGCCCGTGCTATGTATTTCAAAGCATTGTTTCACAATTATTTGCCAGTGGTGGTGCCAATTTAAATAGCTCCCATGCCCACTTATGACGTGATCAATCTGACCAGGAGCTAAACCATGTTCAGAACAGCCCCTTTTCCGCTGTTTTCTTTTAAACCAAACCAGCACCCTAACCCAGTACCCTGTACACCATGTGTGTACAACAACAACTGAGCAAGGTTAGGAAGCACTGAGTAGGAGCTGCTTCAGCCAGCTCTTCCCAGGAACGCTTCTCTTCTCCGAAGTGCTTATGGCCTCCCTTGTAGCATTTTTTACATCCCCAGTTTACACGTATGAGGCTGTTTCTAGAGCCAGGCCTTTGATTTAAAGCAGCATCGCTGTCTACAGCTGTGCCAACTTTGTCAAGCAGCAGGGTATGCATCATCTCCACACAGCCATCATCTCATTATCTCAACACCTTCCACACTGAAAGAGTCAAGCAACCCGGTAAGACTTCTATCAGAAAACTTCTAGACATAATAACCAGTCAGATGTAAAAAAAAATCCAGCTGCACATATGGCTTTATTGAATTTCTTACCAAGAGGGAGCCTTGTTCACCACCTTTCACTTGCATGAATTAAGTTACTGAAAAGCTTAACAGATGGCTAGCAGCCAACTGAAGATAAACACCTCCAGCCCTGGCCTTTTCACCTACCTAGAGTTCACCTGCCCTGATCTACCTCCACCTTGTGGAGTGAAAGTACTTAGGAAAGTGCCACCAGCCACCATCCACGCAACTGCTGCACCACCCAGAGCTTAACCCTCCCTTAAGGATCAGAACCTCCATTTGGTTTTTAACACTGATGGTCATCAGGTGTAACCAATGCTTCAGGGCAAGCTCCCTTAATGCCCCCTAACATCATGTGTCTAAAGCATCAGCAAACATACCACTAAGCATCTTTTTTGCAGGCTTGGAGGTAAGAGAGTTCATGAGAATAACTAGCCTTCCAGTTCTCCTTATGCACTTTAAGCCAAAACCTAGCAGCAGCACCAACTCGAAAGTGCAAAGGCAATAGCTAAATAAAACCAAAGGGGCTGAAAGGCACAATAGGAACAGGGACCAATATACTAGGGCTGTGGGCTAACCCTGGTGGGCAGTTCAGTTGCAACCCAGCTCCCCGCTCCCTGCCCACTCTGGGATGGGGGAGAGAATTGGAAGGGTAAAAGTGAGAAAACTCATGGGTTGAGATAAAGACAGTTCAACAGGTAAAACAAAAGCTTTAATTTGCTACTTCCCATGAGCAGGTAGGTATTCAGCCATCTCCAGGATAGCCGGGCTCCATCACACGCAACGGTGACTTGGGAAGACAAACGCCATAACTCCAAACAGCCTCCTTTTCACCTTCTAGATTTTATTGCTGAGCACAATATCCCATGGTCTGGGACACCCCTTTGGTCAGTTGGGATCAGCTCTCCCAGCTGTGCCCCCTCCCAGCTCCTGGTGCACCCCCAGCCCACTTGCTGATGGAGCATGGTGAGAAGCAAAAAAGGCCTTGGCCCTGTGTAAGCCAATGTAAAACAACACACCCATGTTCGACATTATTTACTTATCAAGGCTGTTTTCATCACAAATCCAAAACATAGCACCATACAAACTACTATGAAGAAAATTAACTCTGTCCCAGCCAAAAAGAGTATCAATACATTTACTTGATTTAAACATCTTCAATTACAAAAAAAAAATCCCAAAACACCTCGCTTATTCAGGACAAGTAACAGAATGGTCCTGCCACTTTAAAGATTAAAAAAAAACACCCAACTTTAAAGATTTCTTTAAAAAGCAGCAGAACTAGGTGAAATCACCTGAGTGAAGCGTCATCTTTCAAACAGCAAAAAATCCTGATGTTAACCCTGCTTTGAGATGCATACCCATAGATGCGTACAGCTTACTACTAAACCTTAATCTGAGTAAAACACTTGCTCTTCAGAGTAACTGCTGTTTTGAGATAACAGTAAATCACTGAAGTTAGAATTCTTCAGCCCTCTTTACCAGCAGCAAAATCAGTTCAGAACTTCTCCTCTCCTGCCACAACTTCCTCTCACACAAGATATGAGCATCCTCTCCACTGTGCTAATCACCACATGCAGGATCACACTAGCACAGATGAGGAACGTAATGAAGATAAACAAACCACAAAACAAAATAAAACAAAAAAAAACAAAACAAAAAAAACCAAAATACAACAACAACAAAGAAACACACAAAAAAACCCCACCACAACAAAATAAAACACCACCACCACCACACACACAGAAAGACACAAACCATAAGGATGTAAAAAATGTTTTCATATACAGATCTTCCAGCTTTCTGATGTACGCCTAGGATATTCTGAGTTAGCATTCAATGGTTTAAAAACGTATTATTTTTTCGTTTGTACCCAAGACTGTTTACTTTGTTAATTTATCAGTTAATTACATGCAGGAGGTAGAAAGAGCCATGTATGCCATACAAGATCAAACCATATCATATCATACTCAAAGAAGTCCCATTATGGGTGCTACAATAAGCTTTAGATAGATGATTCATGATGACCTATACTCTCTAACAAAACAATACTTCTTTAGAAACCATTCAGGTTAAAACCTTCCAAGTCAAACAGTACAAGACATCTGCCTTGTAAAACCAGGTTTCATTTCTTCTTCCAGCTAGACTGAAGTTACACAGGACATTCACTGTTTACTGTTATCAGTCAGGATGAGATAAATCCACAGACAATAAAATTCCTGCTTAACACAATCAATTTCAATTCAGATAACAAGCAAAAGAGCCACGTGCATTGTTACTTACATAGAAGTAGAGGACTGCTGAGTGGCTGGGGTCAAGAAGAACCTACCCTTTTTACAAGGTGGCACTAAACCATATTTTATCACCAAAATATTAAGCTACAGTCTTCAACATCTTCAAGAACTTCCTGCTGCTGCAAGTGAGGTGACTGGAGCAGCAATGCCACCCTGAACCCAGTTAGCAGAGAGAGGAGTTTATCCACTTACCACCTTTTCCCTTTGCAGAACCCGCTCAGCACTGCAGGCAAGGATGTCTTCCTACCTGTAGCATCAGTGGGCTCAGCTTAAAAGAACTAACAGGTTCTGACAGAGCAAATATAGCAATTCTGACTAAACCTGGCACAAACACGACATGAGCGTTGCAACCCTGACTTAAACTGTTATTTTCAGGAAACATTTCAAGCAGCAACTGAAACATGCAGGTGAGCTCAAAGTAGGAATAGGCACTTGAGCTATTTAACATCTCAATACTCCCCTGCTTGTTCCTGACCTGTGCGTATGTGCACGTGCGCATATGTACGTGAGTGTCTATAAAAGGGGTAGTAGAGAAAAGAAAAAAAGGAAGATCAGACTTTGTTGGCATCAAAAAGAATAGCAGAAATACCAGTAATATTCTTTTTGGTAATGTCTAGACATTCTTCGAGACTTTCAGAAGCAATGAGGCACCACCCTCACGTTAAACTCAGACACGATATCACTTTGAGTGATACTTACATGGCTTACCAATTCGGGATTGCAAAATAATCCATTTTCTTGACAATGTTTAGTAGTGGCTCAAGGCTCACCCACCCATACAAGAGATTATACTTAGATTAACTATTTATGCCACAAATGTCCACAGGATCACAAACAGTATATTCGACAATGATCATTCTTACAAGCAAACGAAGCAATCAGGTTTTCAAATCACTAAGCGTAAACAAGCGGGATGAACTTCTAATGCACACATGCAGGTGTACATAAGAAAATAAGCTGAAAACCCACTATCTGTACTTAGCCATGAAACAAGCAGGCCTGTACACCACAGTCCTTCAAGTAACGTTTCTATCTCACTGCAGGTTATTTGCCACAGGAAACAGGTCTGCCATGGAGCCCACAAAGAGGAGCCACAAGCCACGGCAGTCGAGCTATGCAGCACATTACCCACACATCAGATCCCACAACAGAGCGGCAACAGCCCTCTGAAAACGCCACTTCTGCCCTTGCCCTTTTGCTCTTCAGTTTTTGATTTCTGAACCTCTCACTAGATTAAAATCCAGCATGAGGAAAGGGAATAGAAAGAGTCCTTGAAAAACAGCAGGAACTGGAAGGACAAATGCAAGCTGAAAGGCAGCATATTTATTGCACAGGACCCCTTACAGCCCCAGACTCTAGAGGTCATATTTTCCCTAGCCATCACCAAGCTACTTTGCATATGCAAAGGAGGTGAAGAGCCTGTACACTGGTCACTTATTCCCATGCAAAGATGTACACCTTGTGCCAACACCATATATGGACAAAAAAAATAAAAGTGCCTTTGCAAAGCAGACAGGACGATTAAGGATGTTCAGTATAAACACAGAGAGGAGACAACATGAGCATAACTTTTTATTTGGAGCTAGAAAGAAATCAACAGTTGTAAGGTTGGGAACAGAAACACAATTCCACATAGATAAGATAGTGATTTTAACACACATTTATTCCTTTAAATTGCAATCTCACTTTTTAGATAGTCTCCACCCTAGGGAGTGTCTCTTCAAAAAAAGTATCTGATAGCTCCTCTTGGTTTTAAGATAATACTGCATTTGGTTACATATCACAGACTTTGTAGAATGACCTACTACTCCCAGCTACCTATAGCATTACTGTAGTTCTACCTTTTGTTGTGGTCAGGGGAAATATGCTTCCTTCTCTTGTCTCCATATTTGTTTTTAAATAACTTAGTTTTATGGTACGTTACGTATATATTGTTTCTACCTACTGAATTCTAAACATTAAGGCCGTCTCTGAAGATATACAGCAAGCCTCAACAATCTCTGCTTATGTTTCCTGCAAATCCAAACAATGCTATTTGGAAATAAGAAGTTTTAAGTTTCTTACCACTCGGTCCAGTTCCTTATTAAACCTCTTTCCAGACGGACTTATACTTTTACATGGTTTTCCAGACATATGAACTGAGAATGCATCACGCTGCTTTAATGATGCCTCGTTAAATACTTTGCAGTTTTACCCATTAAACAAGTATTACCAACTAAAACTATCTTCAGGTGCCATACCATTATTGTCCATACCTTGTATCTACACACACTGAGCTACCTTGGGAAATGCATATGAGCTTTTCATTTCAGAATGATACGTGAAACGTAGAACTCGTCGCCCTGTAAGAATATAAGCCACGGCAAAGTGCATTACTCTTGCCATTGCTACCACTCCATAGCCTTATACTTATTCTCCACGTATATGAGTCGTAAGCACTTCGTTTTGGCTGATGTCATTACTCTTCCACCCAAATATTTCACCACTGACCTAATCAACGGCGTTTTCTCAGTCATTCACCACAACCCCAGCGTCCCCACTCGCCGGTCACCCCCACATCACGCTCTCCTTTTCCCCAACAAAGACAACTCGCGTCCTCCGGCTTAATCACCAACCAAGCGAAAACCGGCAGGCGCTGCTGGGGCCCCGCCGCGCATCGGGCCCGCGGCACCCGCGGCACCCCCGGGCCCTGGCCAGGCCGCCGCTCAGGGAAGCGCAGGGTGCGGCGGAGCTTTGCCCGAGGCGGGCGCCGGCCCGGCCCGTGGGGGAGGCACGTCTCCCCTCCCTCTTCTTCCCCCGGGGACAGGGCTGCTGGTCCCTCACGGACCCGCCTGGGCCAGGCCCGCCGCCGCCGGGGCGAGGTATGGGCCGGGGAAGGGCCGCCCCGCCTCGGCCTGCCTCAGCCCCGGGGGCCCGGCGGCCTCCCCACGTGCCGGGCGCGGACCAGCGCGGGAGGCCCCCAACAGCCCCCAGCCAGGCCGAGCAGCCCGGTCCGCCCTCGGCTCGGGAATCTCCCACCACCAGCCCCGCGATCCGCCCAGGATACAAGCGCAGCCCTGCGGGGCAAGCGGCAGCGGCCAGCCCGCATTCAGGCACTCACCGGCGGTCAGCGCAGCGACGGCAGCGGCCAGCAGCCACACCGAGCCGGGGAGCCGGGCGGGAGCGGCCGCCGCCAGGCGCTCCGCGGTGCCTCCGGCCGCTGCCATCTTCCTGCCACCACCTCCCCGCGCCCCCATTGTCCGCCCCCGGCCGCGGGCCCGCCCCCCTGCACCCCGCAGACCCCTTCCCTCGCCGGGATAGGGCCCCACCGCTGTCACTCGCACACACCTCCTGCGTCCCCCTCTTTCCCGCCCCGGCCCTGCCCCGTTTCTCCCCGAGGATTGGCCAGAGGATCGATCCGTCAAGTCGAGGCTCCCTATCTGGACAGGAAACGCAGTGGCCCGCCCCGCGAGCCTGGCACGTAGCTCTATTCTCCCCCGGCGGTTGGTGCTGTGTGAATGCCGCCGTGGGTGAGGCCCCGTCGGCGCTGACCCCGCACCGCTGTCCCCGCGGGACCCGGGTGCAGGAGCGCGGCGGCATCCCCAGCCGTGGTGGCGGGCGGGAGGCCTGGAAGCGCCGGGTCTCGCCTCTGAGAAACGCTGCGGCCTCTGCAGGCAGCAGGACGAGCCCGCGCCACGGAGCGTGTGGCTTCAGCCTGCCCGCGCTCCCTCCGCCTGCCGCCGTGGGGACGCAGCGAGGGAGCCCAAAGCAGCCTCACACCATAGGCCCTTGCCTCGGGCTGCCCGAGAGTTAACCTGTGCAGAAGGCTTAACTGAGTGCCTTCGGAGGCACACTGACCATCTACCTATTTTACCTTAAATACTGAAGTAACTGGGCGCCGTGCAAATGGAGTTCTGCGTTTGTTTGTGGAGACCTATGCAAGAGCTGTGGGTCTGTTGTGACCTGTGAGTGTGATGGTAGCACAGCGGCGTGTTTCAGCCTCCACAATGTGCATCTCTTGCCGTGTGTTTCTCAGCCCAGTTTTCCAAAAAGAAACAACAGGAGCAGACAGCACCGCTCATTTAGTGCCCCAGCCTCTGCATGGGCGTTGCCCAGCAGGTTTCCCTGGATGCACATTGCAGTGCCAGCTAACAAGGGCGCATTCCAAGTGTTCACCCCCCAGCCACCGGGGAAGAGGGAGAGCAGTACTGCAGGCTGCGAGCACGGATGAGGGTGGCTTCCCCTGCCTCCATCAAGGAGTTCATGTTCTTTCCTGTTAGCTCAGAGAGCTTGTTTTGGCATGTGTTGCCTGTAAAAGCAGGCTCCTGCAGAAGAACTGCTATGCTGATTGTGTAACCACCTTTCCCTTTCGCCTGAAAATACCTGCTTGGAATTTCCCAGGGTTACCGAGTGGCCTCACAGCTGCTAGAGACCTCCTGAGACCCTGCTTTCACCCCTCCTTCTTTATCTCCTTGCTTCACTCCTTCTCTTTTGGGAACCTCTTTGTGTACGTTTATTCTTTTGCTAAGTATGGATTTTAAGGAAGTTGCACAAGCTTAGTCATGTCACAAGGTGGTGGTTCGCTGCATCCGTGGCACTTCAGAGGCCTGCAGCGTATTCAGTTCACTCCTGCCCAGTGCTCCATGGTCCTCTCCCAGATGCATGTGCCACCACAGTTTCTCTGCTACTTTCTGGCCACCTAATCCCATCTGCAGATGAAAGAGGCCACAAAAAAAGCCACGCTGCTGTGTGCCATGTCAAGGAGGGCCATGATGAAGCAAGTCCCTGCAAAAACACAGCCAGAATTTTTTTTTTTTTTTTTTGCTAGCCGTGATGCAGACACCAGGTTCACCGCTCTCCTGGGATGTAAAATGTAAAGGCATATGCATTAATTATTCACACCCTAGGGGGAGGCTCTGCAGCACATTCCTCGCCAAGCTGTTGTACATGATTTCTAGAAACCCAGGCTACCAGAAATCCAGGGTAGCAACTGGCAGTAAAGATCAACACAGGCAACTCCTTGTATTGCGAGATACATTATCATCTTGTTTGGCTACCACCTCATTCAGTCCCTCTAACTTCCCTTGCAGGTGAGTCTTCAGCCAACTATTCAAAATCTCCCCTTTCCAAATGGAACAGAAACAGACACACAGCAATAAGCCTTTCATCCTGAGTTCTTTGGCCTCAACAGTCTCTCAGAGCTCTTCCTTTCCATGAAAAGTCCAGCTGCCTTTACAACTCTCCTCACTGACTGGAAGTGCTCTTACCCACATGGAAGCACCTCAGTACCCAGAGTTCACTACTTATCTTCAGGACCTTCAGGACTGCACAGTTTAAAAATGTTCAATTCCCTGAACAGGCCAAGCTTTGTCTTTCTGGGCACTTTTCAAGACAGCCAAGCTAAAGGTTTTTGTTTTTTTTTTTTTTAATGTATCCTTTTTATTATCCTCAAATGTATGGTCCTTCACAAAGCTCCAGTATTCTCTTTGTATGTACTAATAAGCCTGATTTTGCCACATGTGCCCCTTGCCAGAGGATTCCTACAATATTCCCCTTCCCTGACAGAGTTTTCACAGAGTTTTCCCTGTACCTATTTTCACAGGTACAGCCCTAAGATTCTCCTGTTCACTGTGTAGCAGTACAGAGAACATCTGGGAGAGTATCTGATCTTCTTACTGTAGACTTTTTTTCCCCCCCCCCCCCAGGTTGTAATGATCCAACTATTGTCTTCTGGTGTTTCTAGAAAATGAAGCGAGCTGCTGGAGCAAACCTGATTTGTACTGAGGAACATATTGCGTTTGTACATCATGACATGTTGTTCTTAAGGTAATGACAAAAACAACTAGGAACTTTTCTCAGTGTAAGCTGTTAAATGCAGAGCCTACAAGCTGTACTACATAATTGCTTAACTCAGCACACAACTCCCCGATACATTCCTATGTAACCTCATCTAGGTGTTCCTGCTCCGGCAGGGGGATTGGACTAGATGATCTTTCGAGGTCCCTTCCAATCCCTAACATTCTGTGATTCTGCGATAAGCTAACCCAATTAAAGGTGCAGTTGCTGCCACCCTTTTTCCCTCTAGCTATGCAACTTTACTCTCTGTCTACTGAGAATACTGGTATTTATCAAATTTATTAGTAATTCAGCTCATTTAGTTGGCAACGAACTCATTTTTTCTGTCTGTGTGTGGAGGGGTGGGGAGTTACTTCACACTGAATCCATTCCCCGTAGGTCAGACAACCAGCAGTGACAGAGCAGGACTGCCCAGACAGCAGGGCAGGAGGGATCACAGCAGCCTCCCAGCAGGCTGCTGTCAAGCTGCCAGACTGGTTTCTGAGCTTTCTCACATGCAACAGAATCAGCATTCAGTCCCACAAGAGAAGAAAAAATGCTCTAGTGCCTTTTTTTGTTTCCACTTATCACAAAAGGAAGATCTAAAGAGTGTGCATCACTGGAGAGGAGTTTAAGTTTTTTCATGGTCACTGTTTATGTTAGAAATTTAGATGGTTTTTATCCTACTATTTTGGAGAGCTCTCTAGTAGCTTGCCAGAGAGAACAGGCAGGATTATGATGTCAGACAAAATAAGGGTAACATCTTATAGGAGAAAGAGCAAATATATTGAGACTGATTTTACATTTTTAATGGTTTTGATTGTTTTCTGTGTAGCCTGCTTCTCTGTACCTGCTCAAGGAATTTTACAGTAGACATTGTTTAGTGTGCAGAGATATGCATTCCTGCAAAAAATAACCCACCCAACATGCTCATTTTGAAACAGTAAGAGAAGAACAGGAGAGAGAAAGAAGAAACAGGCTCCATTTGTAAAAGAAAGTATTGGGTGTCTATTACATTATTTTTTCCTCTGCACCTTGAGAAAATATGTGACTGGCAGATACATTTATGTTTACTCTAGTTAAATAGAAACTCAGAGATGGCAGCAGCAGCATAATTGCATATGGCACTTGAAGAGTTGGATAATAATTTTTCTGTAATTCGATTAAGAAGAATATCTTGGATCACCCACTATGCAAGGTTAAGTCTTCTAAGGAAGCCTTACAATGGAAACAGATACTAATGATGAGCTATTTCCAGTGCTGAACTGATGCTAAGGAACAGCTTGAGCCACAAGTATTGTTGATATACATAAAAGCCCATAAAATGAAAGCAATTATTTTTTCTCATTTCTCCCTCCTACTTTCCCCCCAGTTTCTTGGGATATAGACAAAATTAGTTTACCAAGTGTTACTGTACAGAGACAAAAGCAAGGTAGCACTGACTTCTAGCCTAACCAGCATCAGTGTTTGTTGTAAGAAGACTCTTGATATTTAAACAGGTGTGCAGAAAAACATCACCTGCAAAGTAGGAAAGTAACATCACCACTGCTTGGCTGTAGTGCAATTTTAAATTATGGAAACGAATCGTGAACTTCCTCCAGTTGGGGTTTGAGGTTTGACTGCTGCGGTTAATGGCTAGACATATACCGAGCAGATTTTGCACGCAAGGGTAGGTAGGGTTCCCACAGTGACTGGAAGAAGCCTGGTGAGCAACAGCACTCGCAGTACCAGTGCGTGTGCCTCATTACTAACGTGGAGCACCCAAATAAAGCAGGACAGGCCGGCCACTGAGGTTTTTGTTTGAGCTGTCCCAACGAGGCCACTGTGGAAAACCAGTCCCCGTGAGCCCTGACCGCTCCTCGGCGGGGCTGCTGCGCTGGCACCCGCGCCCTGGCACCCTCACCCCTCGCAGGCAGCCCCCCACAGGCTGAGGTAAAACACCGGGGTGGCCGCCTCCCAGCCTGAGGCAGAGGGGGAAACTTCGGCGTCCGGGCTGCTGCGAGGCGTCAGATCACAGGCTGGCAGCGCTCTGCAAGCGCTCGTCTGGCACGAAGCCCGCTTGCCGCCTCTCCTTGATACAGCGCTGTCTCCTGCGGGCTTCTCGTCTGTCTCCCTTACGGGCTCGCAGGCTGGCCTGTGGTAGGAGAGCGCGTTCAGGCCCGGCAAACCATTTCCCTGCCTATCTGCAGCCTGTTTCGGCTCCGACCGACCGGGCAGCCCGAGGTTTGCAGCGTCTCCCGCCGCGGGCAGACTCCAGGCGATCGGAGGTTTCTGCCAACCACCGCGCCGTAGCATTCGAGCCTTCCTCTTCAAGAGAGAAAAACTTATTTTCATGGCGGCTCGTTGGTCTAGGGGTATGATTCTCGCTTAGGGTGCGAGAGGTCCCGGGTTCAAATCCCGGACGAGCCCTACTTTTTTTTTCTTCTTTTTAAAAAATTTTATTTTCCTCCCCGACATCCTCCCGCTTTCCCAACCCAGCGCCGGCGATGCGAAGCCGAGTCCTCCGCTGCGCTCCTGGGGCAGGCAGCGGCGGCTGCCATACACGGGCAAAGGCGCACGGACAGGGCTTGTAATGAGGGACACGTTCCATTTTAATGCAAGAACCAAGCGTTAATAACCGACAAGTAAAGGGCCACCTCTCTCGTCTTACGCCACCTTTTCCCTTGACACAGAGTGCCGCTACCTTGAATTCTCCCCGCAACGCCCACCCTTTCCCCTGTACCCTTCCTAAGCCCCCGCACACCCCCGACGAGTCGGGAATGCGGGGCGGCCCCTTCCCCTCCCCGAGGTCCCGCCCGTGGCCCACACGGAAGCTCTACGTCGGCAAACTACGGCTGTGCCGCCGCAGGTCGACGGAACCTGCCGCTCTCCCCGGAGCCCACCCTCCCCCCACGGGCGGGTCCGAAGCACCAAAAACGCAGTGGGCCATCGCGGCAACAAAATAGAGGGACCTGCTGCTCCCTCTTTCACCAGCGGGCTCGTCCGGGATTTGAACCCGGGACCTCTCGCACCCGAAGCGAGAATCATACCCCTAGACCAACGAGCCGCTCTCTCTAGTGTGCTTCCTAGCTCAGAACTTCACTCATTTCCCACATCCTTCCGCCCGCTGCCAGCTATGGCCCGCCAGTACCTCCGTGGGCCTGCCCTTCTCCCCCCTTGCTAGACTGCCAGTGGTTCTGCCCACCGCTTCGAAAGACACTAATCCTCCCCTTAACGGCGGAGGCTGCTGCTATTTCCCCTTTCCCGCCCCTTCGCCCGGGCAACCCGTGCTATCGCCCTTCCCCGACCCTCCGGCTCCGCTTGGTGGAGATGATCCCGAGCCCCCGTGGGGGGGAAGCTGCGGCCCCCGCTGCGCTTCCCTGCGCAGGCACCACTTCCGCACCCTTCCCGGAGCGGGGAGGGAGCAACGGCGCCCCCCACCCCGCTTCGGGAGGCCACGGCCAGCTGGGCTCGAGGCTGGGCGAGCTCATTCTCAGCGGAGTGGAAGGGGGGATATGGGAACCACCCCCTCCCCCCACCCCCGAACGGCTTTGGTTTATCCCGGCCCATGCTTTTTCGAGCCGTTGGGCGCTGCGCCCCCTGGAGGTGCCGCTCTCCTCAGGGGGCGGGCGGAACGATAGACAGACAGGGCTGTCCTTCCCGCGCAGCCCTCCCGCCCTGTAGGGTTGCGTGTGCAGGGAACGCACGCAGCCGTGTGTGCAAATGTGTGCGAATCCTCTCATGGCAGCCCCCAAAGTGGGTGAGATGAGGACCTGGGGGGTGGCCTGGCCTGTTCGGTGCAGTCGCCGCTTCCCTTTGATCAAGTGTCCCCAGGAGTGGCCGTTGGGGCTGCAAGGGTTTAGCTAAGGGCCTTGCGCTTCTGGGAAAGGTGCCTCAGCATTGGGCGTGTGTTTCTTGTGCTTTGGGGCCAGAAAAGCTCGTGGTGTTCTGTTTGATTTCTGGAGCCACTTCACGGTGCTACTTTGGCTCCAGTTTGTCCCTGATGTGCCATATCCTGCTAATGCTTCCTTCACCCTCAAGCTTTCCCTTTGTGTTCCCACAACTCTTCCCCAGCCTCCCTCGCATCCCAGATTCTTAAAAAAACCCTGTTCCTCCCATCAGTAATTGCTCTCACTCCTTACCCGTCCAACACTTCTTTGTGGCTCACACTACAGTTTAAACATAATCCAATAAAAAACAAACTCACCCACCCCCAAACAATAAAAGCAACAAGATCCCAGCCAAACACAGCTCCAACAGTCTCCTTGCTCTTGTGCTTCCTTCCTTTCTCCACTTTATTCTTGCTCTGTTTTCCATCCTTCCCCCACCCCCATTTAAAGGTTTTCTGGCTTATAAGCTTTGTGCTTTTTTACTTTTTTTTTTTTTTTTAATCTTTCAGGCACCATCCACATCAGAGGAATTGCATCAATTCTGTCAGATTTTTCTTGACGAGGGCATTTTCCTGTAAAGACTGTCAGTGTCCTTCCACCTGACATTATACATGCCCACTTTGGGACTTAGACAGGTACGCATGGGTCTGCATACGTGTCCCCACGCTGTACATCAAGCCATGCTGTGGCCTACATTTCAGTCAAAACTTTTTGACTCTGTACACCTTGTGGATAAAGACTACGCTGCCCAAGCTGACGTTTCCAGGTAGTATGGATGGGGTGGGGAGACACGCCTACATGTATCCTCTGTCTGCTTCTGCAGTGTCACTTAAAAGAATGAATCTTGTCTGCAATTGCTAACCTAAAGATATGTAAATCCTTTAGGTTTGTCTGCTCATAAAACAAAGATAAGAGTGACTTGCAAAACACGTAATCAAGAAGTATAGACACTACTGACCTTGCAGCTTTAGACATTTTGAAGCCCGCACAGGTAGTTGAGTCTTGCTTTAGCACATATCTCAAGACTGTTGGATAAAGTGTCCTTTAGCTGAATGTTGCTTATTATACGCTAAAGGGATTATGTAATGCAATATGCAAATGTCTAGCCAATTGGCTTTTTAGGGTATGAACACAGTGATAAGATTTCGTATGTAATGCCTTTTACTTTTCTTGCTGGCATCCTGGCTTTATTCCAGCATCCAGACTTGCACAACTCTGTAATAAATATCTTGTGTCTGTGTGCTAAATTTGGCTCATTTGTATGCACACCAGGTGACAGAACCCTGCTTTTGGGACAACACGAAGGAGTCTTGTATAAAATTGCTCTCACTTGGCCTGCAGATGGGGCACGGTTTGTGCACTGCCTGAGCGAGCATCACCCCTAGAGGGGTGTGTGGGTGTCTCCAGCTGAGGAACTGGTGTCTTTTTTCCTGCAACTTATAAATCCATCAAGGATGAAGGTGGTGATGCAACTTCTGGCACAGAAAGTCTCTAAACTGTTGACTGCCAGAAACCAGGAGATCTCACAGGAAGTATCACTGTGTGTTGCCTTGGGTTTTTTATGCTTCCCCTGCACAAGGATGCTACTGGAGAAACAGCACTAGGCTAGATGGCTTTGCTTTCTTCTGTTCCTACACACCCTCAGTGCTGGGGCAGGGAGTGTGGCAGTCTCCAGTGTCACTGCTTGCCCCAGAGAACACCTGCCATTGAGGATTAAGGACATTGCTGTTCCCCAAAAGTAAAAAAAAAATACCACAAATTAAATCAAAATTGAGTGTTAAACTGTCCAATGGCAGTGGAAATCCCACTCCTATTTCTCCTGCTGCTACCAGCTCTCTCCATCCTTCCTCAGGCTCCTTCATTTCCCGAGGAGGAAACACACAGACTTTGGATTGCTTTATTCCACCATTTATTTCTTCTGTTTTTCCCTTGGATTTCCATTCTGCTGCTTGGGACACACATACTCATTCTCTAAACAGGCACACATATATCTATATATACAGTAAGGCACAATCACTCACATCCAGGTGGGACACTCTGCTGAGAGAAGAAGCAGGATACAGCAGATGATTGCAGCCTGCCCTGGAATACAAGCTCTAACAGATTAAAATGGATTCAAAGGCAGCAACGCTCCATAACGTGGCTTGAAAGGATGTGTTTGCCAACAAGCCCATGCTACGCAGGAGGGTCAACGTTGCTGGTTCTCAGCAAGTGAGACCTTGGTGCTTTCACCTAGGAAAAAGAAAAGAAAGGGCACAGAGCTGCTTCTTTCCTCATGATTTTAGAGCTGGTGAACAAAAAGGGGATATCGCTCAAAACCATCAGGTTTGTAACATTGCTGTGTGGCAGAGCCCACTCGAGGATGGATATGGGCTGTGTTGTTTGAAATGCTCATGCCTGTCCAAAGAAACAGGGCCAACCCAAGCCTCCAGCTCTGCTCAGTTTAACGTTTGTTAGGAGAAGCTTTGTGATGGATGAAGAGGAGCTGGCTGCTTCTGCCCTTGGTCTTTGTAGCTGTGTCTGTTTGGCTTGGTATTAGGTGGCTGGTGGCAGGTTCAAGCACTGGCCCCTGACAGTTCACGCCACCTAACAGCTAGCTGACTCCTTGGCTCAGCTTTTGACAAGTCTGGCTTGCTGTCTCCAGTGAGCCCAGACTTGTCCACAGCTCCACGTCATGCTGTGGACATGAGCCCCATGGCCTTGAGCCAGAGCAGCTTTTTATTCAGTATTGCAGATACACCTTCAAGCACTACTGTTAGGAAACTGGTCAGGTGAGGGTCTGTTATCTATCTTTCCTTGAATAATTTATTTCTTGGAGGCAACAAATACTCTCCAGATGTAAAAGCTTTTTTCACTTAGCAACTGCCAGACCTATGACTTAACTAGTACCCCAAGAGCAAATGCAAATCTAGTACAATGCCTAAGTACTTAAGAGGGACTGGCTATCTGACCTTCACCAATTCATACTCGTCAGGCTATATGACTGGAAACTCAGCCATCTAGGACCTCTTCTTTGACCTACATAAAATCAATCAGCTGTTTCCAGTAAGCCAGGATGCTTTCTATCACAAATGGCGCTTGGTGGCCACACACTGGAAGTTTCAAAAGAGAATCAAAAGACTGGATAGGGTCTGGAAGTGAGAAAGACTGACAGGCAGGTGGCCCTTCTAAATCTGGACTAGAGCCCAACATGGGATAAGAAAACTTGCCCTGTTAACTTACCCAGCCCATCTTTTCTGTGCATGAAATGTACTGGTTGTTACTTTCCACCAGCACTAAAAACACCCCAAAACTGGAGCACATAGAAAATTGCCTACCACAGCTGGTTGTTTCACAGATCAGCCAGCTCAACCCCCACTTCAAGGGATTTTATCCTTTATGAACAATGTCCTAAGAGTTTTCCCTGTGTTCAGCATTCACATTGTCTGCCATACAGCGTATATGGAGAAAACATACTTTTTCCTACTGTTACAACATTATTTACTGAAATTTGAAAACCCAAAATATTTCAAAAGAAGCTACCAAAAAGGCACCATACATGTATGTATGTAACTGATGAACTTCATCTGAGACCAATGCAGGGAAGAAGAAAAAGACATTTTGGAGCAGGATGAAGGAGCAGAGGGCCCAGCAGTGGTGGTGACTGTTGGCTCCAGGACAGCACATATCAGGTCTCTCAGTCCCCAAATAGCATCGAACAACGTCAGCCAACACCTCAGTTTTGAACTCTGAAGCGATTGCAAGCCAGTCTCTTGTTCCAACTATCCAGAATATGATGGTGCAAAGCAGAGAGCCAGCAAGTGGCTGCTCAGCTCCAGGATGAATCTGGACCTCAGGGAATATCCGTACTCTGCTCCTCTCCTGCCACTGAAGGTTTTCCAGTAGCTTCCACCTTGGTTGGGTTAGATGGCTCCTATTCACGTGTCTCCTGTGCCCTGATTGGGTGTGCCTTTTTGAGAGGGGAAAAGTAAGGAAATTATGGAAAATAATAATGTAAATACAAGTAAGTACAGTGCTGGGGCTGCTACTTCGGTAGTTTCCATGCTCAGAGGCATAGGCAAGCTGCAGCTTGAGCACCACCCTCCTTCCTTCAGTCGCTCCTTGCCAAACCAATGAGGCATATGAAGAGGGGACGGGTAGTTGAGGTGGAATGAGACTACCTGTGTGGCTACATTATCAGTGATTAGAGAATACGTAAGAAGCTACATGGAACAAGCCCTGCTTTAGCCAGTGGAAATCCTCTTTTATTTCAAGTGTCAGAGTGTTTCAACTGTTTGTGTGATGCCAGGACTGACCAAGAAACTGGTATGTGTGCAAACACTATTCTTGCTGGCAAAGCTAACAAGCTACATACATAGAGAGAGAATATATATGTGTGCATGTATATATACAATGTGTGCACATATATGCATATAAACATGTATATGTAAGGAAGCATACTGAGATAGTGTATACATGGTTACTGCTATGGAAAGGTGCTTTTTGTTGTAAGCACTTCCAAATTGCATTCAAAACAGCAATTAAGCAGGGTGCCTGGTGAGCAGAGCCTCTCCGTTTCACTGAAGCCTGTATTGGCTTTGCTTCTTTTCCAGCCCTCTCTCTGTACCACCACCCAGGGCTGGTTGTTTCAAATACCCTGCCCTGCAGTCTCTGCAGCCCAGAGATTTCATACTCTTGACATGTGGGGAGCAGCAGAAATGTTGGCGTGTTTTGTCATAGTTGCCATGTTCATTAGGAGGCAAAACCCCCTGGTATTTTAGGAGTCGTTTGTGCTGACCCATCTTACCTGTACTTCACGGTTACGCTGCGCTCTGGTCCTGCGTGGCTGATGTTGAAGCCTCCTCACTGGCAGTCCCTAAGTCCACTGCATCTTGCAGTGGCTCAGGTGCCAGTGGCGTTTCTTCAGTGTCTGATGTTCTCACTGTGCTCTCACCAGTCTCCTTTGCTTCAGCTTCAGCTTCTTCCTTCGCCTTGTCCTCCCTCTCTTGTTCACAGGCAGTGCCTTGCTGCTCTTCTCCCTGGGGACCCTCACACACCTTCTCCTCGTCTCCAGAGAGAGGCTGGGCAGAGTTCTCTTCCCCTGGGACACCATGACATACCTTTTCCTCTTTTGTGTCCCCTGTGTTACTCTTGCAAGGGGTCATTTCCTCTGCCTGTTTTCCCCCTTTTTCTTCATCTTCTGATCTGCTGGATCCTTTCCTTGATGGGGGTTTCTCATCAGACCCCATCTGTTTCTTTTGCTCTTTGCTCCCTGTTTCTGCCTCCTCTGTCTTGCCCTTGGGCCCAAACACCTCATCCCCATCTTCCTTGGCACCATTTTCTGGAGAGGAGATGTTTACCCCTAAATCTTCCCCATCTCCATACTCGGACAGAGATCTTCGGAACCTCCTGGAGGGAGGCCTGCGCTTTATCGATCCCCGCGTCCGCACCTTGGAGGCAGGAAAAGCAGACATTAAGCAGTCAAGAGAGTGGTACGGGAAAGCAACAAAGCACAACAGAAGAAAATATCATGGCAAGCTTGATTGCTATGCCCGTAGCTTCACTTTTCTTGCTCTGCTATGAAGAGACAAGGACTCCTACCCATGAGACACTACTTAAAAGCACAAGCAGATCCCTAGTATATGCCTCCTTTCCCTCTGTAAAGCTGGTGCTGGGGGTCATTGTCTCAATTTAAAATGTGGGTCCCTGTCCAAGTTAGACCCTAACCCAGGGATGCTGCATTCATTATGCAGATGCTGCTGACTTTGGATGTCTTGGCCTTTTCTACCTTTGGCAGTTTAGTGATTGAGGAAGGAGTCTGCCCTCCAGCTGAGGATGGCGAATGCAGGTTAGAGCTCTCCATTTAAGTGCCATGCACTCTGTGGGCAAACCTGGCAAACCCTTGTCTCTGTGTGGCTCTCTAAATTGTGCCTCAGCCAAGCTGGACATTTTCTGGCATGTGGCACCACCTCCTCACAGTACTCCCTGCCCAGCTATACACCATTCCGTGACTGCTGAGCTGAACTGACTGCATCCTGCTGCTGCAACCCTTCCCTTTACCATTATTGGGCCAGGAAGGCTCCTGGAGCTGCTGGACCACGAAGATCCGTTTGCAGGTGTGCAGAGAGGAGGCTTCACAGAGCTACACTGAAAGGCTGTTTTGAACCTGGCGCATTAGTCTCCTCCCTTGGCTACAAATGCACACTGTTTTGGCAGGACTGAGGGCTACAGCAACCTCTTCCTCTTCATCCCCAAGCAATAAGCAAGCCTTATCCTGCTGTGACAAAGAAATCCTAGCCCACACCCTACCTTGTTGTAGAATTGCAGCTGAGTGCCTTCTGGGGGTTGATCAAAGCTGACCGGTGTCTCGCTCACTTCACTGGGCTGGGACTGAATCCCTGGGCTGCTGGGTGTTGAGGGAGGTGTGCTGAATGGGGACACCAGGGCTTTCAGACCAGGGCTTTTGGGAGATGCTCCTGGCAACAGAGCAGCTGGAGCAAAAGCCAGATTGGCCTGCAAAGAAAAATCCCTGTCATGGACATGCATCACAACAGCATGTACTCCATGTGGTAACCACATGGAGGAACCCTTGTTCTTGCCATGGGAGCTGTAGCATCTCTCAGCTGTCACAACCCACATTCCATCTGGTTATGGGTCTCTCCTGGTGACACTGTCAACAAACAAGTCTGGGCAGAGAAGTTATGACTGGACATTTGCCCTTCCCCAGCAGCTGGATCTCAGGATGTGTCCTTTTGTCATCCTGAGGCCTTTTGGGATTTTCCAGTGACCCAGCCAAGCCAGCATAGTCTACAGTGGCTGAGCCAGAAGGAAGTCTTAACAAGCAGCCAGAAATCACTTTGAGATTTAAACCAATCCTGTGTGTGCCCAAGCAGACCTCCCATTGTCAAGCATGGTCTGCAGGTCTTCTAAATGATCTGCACAGTTGTGAGAAGCGAGAAGACCATGGAAAGAAGTGAATTCGTGATTAACTGTGGCAAAATATTTCCTGCTGGCTTGTCACTAAGAAGCTCTGGTAGTCAAATGTCCTTGGCTGCATTAAGAGGGACAGTGCTATGAATAGGCTTATGTTGTGTCAGGGCAGCCAGGAGGCACTGTGCTCCGGAGCCGCACGTGCTGCCAGGAGAGGCAGCTGGCAGCAGCAGGGAACTATATCTACAGGCTATCAAGTGCTGGGCTGCCCTCAGCGGCGTGAATCAGGTGCCACTGTAAGATACACAAAGGCAAGAAGCATGGGGTGTGTTTGTGTGTAACTGGGGGAATTGAGGCGGGGGAAGCAGGGACCTTCTGGGCACGTACAGAAGTGGCCAGAGCCTGGAGCGCACTTGCCCCTGCCAGGATTTTAGCTGCTGTGCTCAAGGCCAGCTCCCCAATAGAGTGCAGATGACTCTGTTTGATTTAGACTGCTGCAAATAAAGAGCTGGAAGACATTCCAGCTGGGGTTTCCCCCAGTTTCTCTCGTGAGCTGCATTTAAACTGAGGGTCCTGCCCCTGCTCCCTACCTGAGCTGTGCTGCTGCCATGCCCATGCCCAGCCATGGACCCCGCAGATCCAACTGATCTTGACCCATGCACTGACCCGCCTCTGGACGTATCCAAGGATCACTGGACTGCTTCTGACACTGGTTACCACCACCAGACCTGCTCTGCCTTCCTTGTTTGTGTATTGTGGGACTGGGCCCTGGTTGGTGGAGCCCTGCTTACCTCACAGTCACCCTTGGCTCCTGCATCCCCTTCCCCTGTGGCTGCTCCACAAGGACAGTAGCCATGGCAAATGCCAATCAGTTTTAATTTGCTGGGGCAGCCACGTGGGCTCTTCCAGGACCTACCTGCAGCTTTTCAATCATGGGAGAGCTTTTCACCTTGACCTTGGGAATGGGGCAAGCATTTGGAGACCGCTTCTGCAAAACAAAATGAAACACGAGAAGGTCACAATATAGTAGGTGAAAAAAAGGAAATAAAATGAAGGCAGAAAACTTGGAAGAGAGAAGCAGAACATGCTCATAAGAAAAAAAATGAAGCCTCATATAGTGTCTTCACAGAAAGGTTTGATTTCTTTTTTCCTGAACCTGCTCCCCTTTTATTATCTAGCCATCCTAGGGCTCTATATACATGCATCTTTCCTCTGGGAGAAGAAGTGATTGCCAGCTTTCTGGCTGAAGTATCTGAGTTAGGTGATGTGTGATGGCTGTGTTGCTACATGGCCTTCACTATGGTTTCTAACCTATGACACAATTTTCCCTGGTATTATTTCAGGACCAGACAGATTAAAATTCTACCTGTTAAAGGGTACAAGCCTTAATGTTGGCAAACATTGTGAATTTTTTGTGATGGGAAAGACTTTCTGCCACCACTTGACTAACAGAGTTAAAGGGTACCCAATTAGTAAGGGCAGGAAAGGCACACATGACCAGAAAGGTCATGAAAGGCTGAAAACAGTTTGAGAAAGGGAGAGCATTTCTTTGAGAAGGGGCATATTGCTTTTTTGAGGTCCAAAGGAAACTGAAAGAATCTAAGATTTTAAAGCTTGTGCTCCTTTGGCATGGAGGCAGCAAGAAGCTCGAGCTGTCAGAAAAGAAAGACAAAGAACCACACCCTTGTTAAGGGCAGGTGACAATGCAAAATTTGTAGGTAGAGCTTGTACCCTGAAATACAGGAGGACAGAAATGACTTGAAAGGGCCTGAGCAATAATTTTAGTAAGTAGCAGCCAGCTTACTGGGACCTGGTCATTCAGGAATGCTGTATGGAAGACACCTCAGGACAATATTCTGCGAGTATCGCTGACAAACCCTCTCTTCACTCTGGGTTAATTATTCCCTTTTTCTGAAGAATAAAAAAATCTCCAGAGCATAACTTTTATGCCATTATACTCAAACCTCTAGAGCTCATCTGAAGGCAACAAACAGCATGGGTGCTCCCTGTGCTAAGCTCTGTTCAAATATAATAAATGCCAGCAGTTCCTGCTTTGAAATGCTTTAAAGGTGGTAACTGGGTGGATCCATCAGTGCTCTAAAAGGTAAAAATAAAAGCAGTATAAATGGGGTATGTGTCTGTGCTATGGGTGTGTGAAAGAGCATGGAGCTGACTCCGAGTCAGTACATGTGTGTGAACAGCAGAAGAAGGTTTAATGCTGTATGACTGATGTGTTTTGTTGCATAGCCTGACTTCTCTGCTACCTCCAAGCTCATGTCTCAGGAGAGAACAAGCTGCAGAGAGGAGAGACCTTGTTCTTCTATTAAATTGATACTCACTTGCTCATCATTGTCACTTGTCTCAGTTTTGTGGGAATACAATGGAAGGGAGCATGGTGGTTTCCTCCGAGTTGGCTTATGTGGTGGTACCTAAGAGAAGAAAAGAACCAAAAAGGCAGCACTGAAATCAGTTTTTGGCTTGGTTTTTAAAGGAAGTGAAATTCAAGCACCAAAGCGCATGGTCTGTAACTGACTTGCATGGATGGGAGGGCTCAGCTTGCCTAAAGGAGACATCCAAAGGCAGCACGAGATATTAGCACAGGGGCATGTGGACAGTATGCCAGGTGTGCTTGTGGCACCTTGAGACCGGTCCTAGTGTTAGGAAAGTTGTCTATATCTCTTTCCACAGCATGAACCACAAGACTTAAGGCTTTGTGCAAAGGATGCTCTTCTAAACTGTGGAGGGTGCAGAAGCTTTCCCAGAAGCTTCATCTTCAAACCATCCTGCTGGAAACCCCCTCACACTGGAATAGCTTGTTATTGTTCTCTTTCCCGTCTTATTACCAGGATTTCCTTTCAACGAGTCTCAGCTGCCTACCTGCTTCACAATTTTCCTATTTTGCGTAACTTGTATTTTAGGGACAAAAAGGGGAATTACGGCTTTTCCAACATGTCCTACAGCCCCATTTGTTTCTCTCTAATGAAGAAGAGCAGCTTGCAGAGAGAAGGCGCAGCTGTAGCATTTAGGTTGACTAAGAAACAGGGGAGAAGGAACAAGGCAAGTTAATGGCAGGGACACTGGTTCCCTCTGAGTGTCCTCGGGCTCTCAGACATACAGAGTGCTCACTAGGAAGGAAGAGATGCATAGCACAACACCTATGGAGTTGCTCCTTCATAACTATTGCTCTGGTCTTCAAGGCAAGCTGTCTCTATTTTCATGCCAGGTTTGTAGTCTCCTGACAGGCTGTTAACACTTTTCTTGTGTGTTAACACACAAATTACTTGGATAATATTGTGGATATTGGATAATATTCACAATATAATATTCTCATAACTTTGTTACCTTCTAACAGGCAGGCATGTGAAAAGTTGGATTATGGTATCTCTGCCCTCTATAGAGTTCACCGTCTTGGAGAACCTGTAGACTTGACATCAATTACTGGTGGTGCTGCACCCAGCTACCGCAATGCTGTGTCTCTTATTCTTATGTCATGCTAGGAAGCAATAATATAGTGTCTTATTGAAACCCCACCAGTTTGCAACCATGCAATATTGTGCTGTGCCACAGTGGATGTATCAGAAGTTCCCTGGCTGATAGGTTCCCCTTTGCTGGCATGGGTCAAGCAAGGGTTAAATACCATCCACTCAGCCACTAATCTGAAGCCAGCTTGAGAAAGCCAGTGGAGAAGCACAGATGGCTTGAAGAGAAAAGACAGGAAACTTTGTCCTTCTCTGTCTCTGGAGAAAATCAGCTTCCCCTGACTGTGAGGCCCCTCCACACTGCCTTGGCTCAGGAGCAGCAGAGGTCTCCAGATAACACCAGAGAGGTCTGGGAACTTGCTGCTTTCTTCAGGGTGAGGGACTTTGTGCATTTAAATCCCATACCTTAAAAAGAGGAAATGACTGCAATGGGACAGACAGGGCTGCACGATGGTGACTAGAGGAAAAAAAAAAAGTGCTTGGAAAGAGATTGGCTATTCCCATCCCCAGCCCCGGCTGTGAGAGTGCTAACCTCTGATAGACTGGGCAGGCCAGCCCTGCAGGACAAAGGTCACCACTGCATCCAGCCAAAGACAGGAGGGGTGACAGGGAGGATCCCCTTAGACCCCAGCCTGGGATGTGCTGAAATCAGCTAAGCAGCAGAAGGAAGCAGTTCAGTTTTAAAGGGGCACTCACTGACTGGAGGGGCACCCACCAGTAAAAATTTATGCTTCTCAAAAGGTGCATTATGATACAGGAGGCTCTCCTAAAATGCCAGCCTCCATCCGTAAACACTCTAACTTTCCTTGCTTCCTAAGAGAGATATTCTAGTGTTTTGCTTATCTGGTGAAAGACAGTTTGTGAGGCAATGCTTGGCATAGTGGGCTTGCAATAAATAAAGTTTCAGTATGATAGAGATAGGTCCCAGAGTCTGAAGTGTCATTTGGAAGATGTAACAAAGGCAAGTAAAGAGATAGTTTTCTCTCAGACCCATTCAAAAGGCAGTACCTGAAGGAAACCACCTCCTTTTGTGAACAAGGTGCTGGTGACCTGTAGAATGTATAGTTTGTGTTCTTTTTCCATGGCTCAATATAGGCTATTTCATCATTCATTGTTGTCCTCTGCTCAAAAAAGTCAGCTCAAATGGTACATACATTGCTGTCTGCTACTGCTAGGGATACATGTGCACCTTGCCAGGCTTTACAGTGTCTCAGGTACAGTGTCTAGTTGTCCTGAGGCATGGCTCTACCAAAATACTCATCCACAAGCCAGCAGTGCATGGAAGATACTGTCATAGCTTGCATTGTACTAGGAGACAAATCCTTTGTGAAGATTAAAAATCAAGGTGGATTCATGCTCAGGTCACTGGTGCTCTACCTTCTACATTTCTCACTCAATTGCCTGCTGGTGGCTGCAGAGCTCCTTACCTCTTTTCCAGTGATATTGGCTGCTTGCTCTTTGAATTTCCCTGCTAGCTGAGCCACTGAGGGTGATGCCGACTTGTCCACCTCTGAGTTGGTCTCTGCTGGCCTGTTCTGACAAATTGGAAACAACAAGTTATGAGCAAAGGCTGGGAAAAGCAAGCAGGCTATAGAGAAGCCTGCATATGTGTTATAAAGTTCAAGAGTAAGCAAGGATGTAAAGCAGAGTTTCTCACATCTGGCATCAATCATCCCATCTGAGAGCAAGAAGTTTGGGAAGACAGGACCTAGCAGCATTTTCAAATATCCCAGGAAAGCAGTAATTCATGCAGAGCCTCTCAGCTCTAGCTGAAGATTCTATACGCAGTATTTTTCACTGGAAGAAAACTAAGTATTTCAAGCCAAGTGTCTGTTCCCAATCTCTTTCTCACAGTGAGCAGATGGACCAGAGCAGTCAGGGATGTTCCCATACACCTTCTCAGCCCTTCCATCCCTTTTTTACTGCCCTGGTCACCAGTGCTCTTCCTTTTCCAGTGGTTCTGCTGCAAGGAGCCATTCCCCGTCCTTGCAGCAAGCCAGCATCTGCTTGGGGACGTCCCTGTGCTGTTCTGCTTTTTTGGCAGTGAAATACTCAGGCAGGTTGGGGGGAGGGAGGAAATACCAGGGCTGAGAGAAGGTTCCTCTCCCCTGGGCGGACAATAAGCTGAGAAGTGGGAGTCTTGGAGACTGGATAGTGCAGCTCTTCCCACAGCACGCAGCCCTGGTGTCATCCCACATTTACCTTCTTTTATTTGCTATGCATATATCAAGCAATATGAGGAGAAAGCTTTGAAATCAAAGTTAATGAAAGGAGACCTTTGTTCTTCATATCTAGTATCTGATGCAGGGAAAACCAAACCAGAGGATCTGAGAACAACTGAACAACAATCCTTGTTTTGTTAGAGGCAGAGACCTCAAAACAACAAAATAGGTTATGAACCATCAGCAAGGAACCTCATACCTCTGCTTCCTCTACCACCACCATGAATGCATGACCAGCACCACATTTCTCACCCCTCTGCCTCAATACTCTTCTGCTTCTCGGTCATAAAGTGTCTCCAAAGGCCACTGCTAGGGGAATAAATTGCTGTTTCTCTGAAGGCTCCAGCAGGGCCCTTTCTTCTCCCTTTATGCTGCTCTGCCTGGGAGGAACCTGCTGTCTCATTAACACAACCACACCTTCAGCATCACTGGAGGTGAAAGACCCTACAAACACCAATCTGGCCCATGTATGGACCATTTCCTTTGGGAGACCATGCTACAGGTGCTGGAGAAACAGCTGTGGAAACTTGAAATTGTATTAAAGAAGGAATTTCTTTAGACTCGTAGTTTCTAGATTAAAGGCAAATCGAGGAGGTTACACTAAGGATCAGCTCAAGTCATGTCACAGCTTGGAGCAATCTCCAGTCTGAAATACCTGGTATTGAACAGCATGGCTAAGGCCCATTTACACTGTGGAAAAGGGCCTTTTCTTTTTTCACCGAGCTATTGCTCCCAATAAATGGTATCTTCCCTTTCTCAAGCCCACAAGCCCCAGCAGATATCTGCTGTTCTCTGTTTCCAGGATCCTGACTACATCTCCCCCGTTAAACTTCCCATACACTTTAGACTAGCCTTCCTGCATCCAGCCATGAAAGCCGTATCAAGGCTGTCACCTCTCAGTGTACTTCTAGCACCTTCCCCCCATTTTTTCAGCCTTCATTAGAGTAATTACAGGCAGGGGAAGTGGCAGATGAGGGGAACGGAAGAAACAGTGAGGTAAGCAGATCAGTGGGGCAACCTGCGGCACACAAAGAACGATAGCTGGGCTAAGTGGGGAGGGAGAGCAGTTCCCAGCTGCAGGTTGGCTCTGTGTCCTGAATGGAGGGCAGGCTGGAAAGAGGAGAGAGCAAAGAATGAACCTGGGGAAGGTGGGATGGATTGGGCGGCTTGGCTCAGCACACCAACCCCCAGGATAACTGGGCATGGCAGAACGGACACCTAAACTGGGGACTTGATTGAGGCTGAGGAGCTGCAGGTTCTCAGTGTCTGTGGTGGAAGGTTTGTCTCCCTCGTAGTCCCTTTTCCCCCCAAGAGCTTCTTTCATAGCCCTTTGCCTTTACCCAGAAAAGACACTGCATTTCCTCTTGGCCTCTTTGACCTCTTGTTTTGTGGTGGTTGTGTTTTTTCTTTTCTTTTTTTTTTTTTTTTTTTGAGATGCAGTCTGAAAACACAGCTTTCTTTCTTCGGATGTGATCAAAGCTGGAATGATTCCACGCGTTTCTTGTTTTGCTGCTGGTAGCAGGCATTGATTGCAACGCGTCTCTCACCGTCGCGAAGCTCGCCGGCCGGGGCGCAGGAAGCAGTGAACATGCCATTCTAAGATTAGCACAAATTGCCACGGGCTGTGTCCTCCCGAAACTGCCAGCTGCAGACTCTCCGATTACACTACGCGTTTTGCAACAGGAAAAGTCCTTTCTCAGATCCTTTCTGGCAATGACACTGCTGTCTTATATCCATCTTTTTCTACAGCTTTTTCCAACCCACCCCCCCCTTTTTTTTCTCCAGCTGGTGCATCTATGTGTTCTAGTCAAGAGAATGTGCCGCACCATGGCACTCAGGTGCATAAAGTTCCCTTTCTTGCAGTGCAAGGAGAACATTACCCCTCTGACTCCCAGGGGCTGGACTGGCAGTCTCCCTCCCACTGCAAGGAAGGTGGGAAGCCTCCCTTTCTCACTCTTGCACCAGAGCATCCACCAGCCCTCAGCTCCTTCCACCACTAAGGCAGGTGTCTAGTTCTCTCAGCCCAGAGCTCAGTGCTGGCTCTGTCCTGCCCTGTGATGTTTCTCCAACCTCTGCCTTTCCTGGTCATTTTTCCTGTCTAGGTGTCATAACCCACCACTTTTGGGAATGATGAGGAGGAGCAGCCCTGCTTTTTTTGCCTTTTTTTTTTTTTTTTTTTTTGGCAAAAAATGGTGAAATTACTCAGATGTGAATTTTGTGCTCTTTGCAGCCGACTGATGATTCTTTTCAGAAGAGAAGCATGGTCAGCCTCCATGGGCTAAAACCAGCAAGCTAAAAGTAAGTCTGACTTACTCCAACAGTAATTTGGTGACTGCTGCTCTAGGGTCTTTTACTGTTCCATAAAAATAAGTGTCTAAGCATTGCATACTATGAGAAATATCAGAGCAGCAAAACAGGAATTGAATTATACCATCAACGTAAGCACGGAACTGTCTGCAGAACAGGAAGTGTAACTAGCAAGTTCTTTGTGAGGGGTTTCACTTTCCTCTTCCAAATAAGTTTACAAAATCGAGTAAATTCAAAGTAAATTCAAAAATGTTTTTCAACTCTGTATTTCTTCATCTGTTTTTAAAATTGAACCTAGTCCCTTTGGCAGCACTGGAGAAGAAAGTTCTGCCGTTATTCATGGGTTAGGTATAGTCATGGCAATTCAAGCTTCCCATCAAAGTCTCTCCTTCCTTTTGCTTCAGAGTCCTTGCCTCTGCTGTGAGAGCAAAACTGCCCACAGATCCCTGATTCTGCAGACTGCTGGGAGGGGGGGGGGTGAAGGAGAGAGGGGGGACATTCTTTTTAGCAGAGATCCTTGCTTCTCTCACAGGCTACCTGGTGGAAACACCACCAGGTCCCCATAGAAATGTTCCATGCCACCCCTGCTGTATCTTTTCAAGGCAACTGGGAAGCGCTCTGACCTGAGACACGTGGATCCTGTGGCACAGTCAGCTCTGGTGAGCACAGTCCAACTTCACTGGCTATTTAATGTGCCAGAAGATGCGAGGGCTGGTAAGGCTGCCAGATACAGGAGTCATGTCTCCCAGAGCAGACTGCTCAATACAGCAATGTCATTACCTTGCACAACGACATTTGCCAGCTCTGCTAGAGCCCACCGTGGGCACCAGGTGAAAGAACATGCGTGTTTGAGGCCCACAGAAAAGAGTTAAAAGTCTGAAGAGTTTCTCTGTGCATCCCGTTTGGGTACTCACAAAGAGCTTTTCTTGAAGAGCGTAGATTTGAGCTATAGGTGGGTAGTGTCACTGCAGACAACAAGTTTCTTATGAAATCAAAACTGCAAAGACTCGTGGGGAAAACTGGAAAGCCAGGGGTGACTTTGAGGATGAATTGGAATGTCCTGCTGGGACTGGTGCAAAACTGGCTCAGACAGCACTCAGGTAGCAGTTTTGGTCATGATCCACACACTGGCAACTGAAAGCTATCATGACTCCATCTCACAGGATTGGTATCCCACCAGTATTGTCACTGTCCATAGCATGCTACTGGAAATGCTAGTCAGAAAGGGTACCAGTGCGGGTCAGAAGCAGATAATGAAGGAGAAGTTCAGGTTTGGATTTGTGCACCTATTTTGGCTGATGAAAAGAGCAAAGGTCTATTAGCTGTCAAACAGAGGACTGTTTTGGCTTAAACTGCACCTAAATACCAGCTGAATAACAGCAGTGATTTGTACTGCCCTACTCTCCTTCCCTCCCCTATGAATCCTCTGACGTGTTGGCTTTTGCAATTAAGGTATTTTGGCCAGAAAGAGCACCTTTTATCTGAGATGCAAGTGCTCCACAGCATCTTGCAAGGCTGGAGTATTCAGCAGCTATGAAATCAGTGACAGTTGCACAATTTTTGGTACTGGTCCTGTGTACCTCGCATCCCCATTCTCATGCAGCTGCATCTAGATGTAGTTTTGAGGTCAGTCCCTGACCTGCACATCCCTCCCATGCTTCTAAAGAGCTTTGCAGAACAATTCCCTGCAGCCTGGTCTCACACCAGTTTGTCGTGCCAGCCGCGGCTCCATACCCTGGGTTTGAACAAGCTCTGCAAAGCTCCTGCATGACCCTCAGGGTTGGGTTTTTTTGTTGTTGCTGCACATGCCATCTAACTCAGCAAAGGCAAATATGACAAAAATAATGACAAATATAGTGTGTCAGAGGCAGACATAATGAGGCACCTGAGGCTCAGGGCTAGTGTCTTGATTACACAAACAGGATCCAGAAATAGTGATCCTCAACACCCAGCTCTCAACAATACGCCACAAGAAGGCAGTTGCCAGTATGCTAGATGAAAACAAGAGAGGGTCAGTGCTTTCGGGGTGCAGTTTCATAAGGTCCTGGTTTTGGCAGAAAGATAGCTTGTGTTTCAAACTGCTCACTCTCCCTTGACCTTTCCTTCCTCCCCACCCCCTTCCCTTGTAGCCATGTGAGTTTGTGGGGCTGTGCTGTAAACTAGATCGCTGAAATGATCTGGGCTAAAAATACGTCCCTTAACTCTTTACAAGGTTATTTTTAACCCAGATCATTTCAGCAATCAAGTTTGCAGCACAGCCTGACACGCGTTTGAGCTGCTATGGCAGGAGGGGATGGAGGGGTGGCAGCAGCAGGGGTGAGCACTTCCCTTTACTGCTCCAGCCAAGGGCTGAGGAAACTGTATCTTTATGTGTCACCCCATTCAGAGGGCTGATATGACAGAAAAATCATATTTTTGCATGCCTGCTGGTAAAGGCTTTCCTGGTCTGTGGCACTGGTATTTCACCATGAGATCTGTTGCCTCCCACCTGAGGTGTAGCTGAGGGCAGGCTGTGAACTCAGGGAGCGCCTGCAAACCATCACGGGGAGCACATTACTGGCCGCTGAGCGATTCAGAAGAAGTTTCCATTAAACATCCACAAAAGCCCCACAAACACCATGTCAGAGATCTCCAGGAGCCCCACTTCAAGCAGCAGCAGCTGCACGGGTGGCTGGGGAGCAGGTTTTCCTCACTGCATGGCAGAGGCAAAGCTCTATATAACCTATAGGACCTGCTCAGCTAAGGAAGAGATGGGGAGCACATCTGTGGGGAGGAAACTAAAGTAAAAATAAACCATATCACACTCTGCCTGTATGCCAGCAAGAAACTCTGGGAAGCAGTGCTGCGGTTTCTTTTGAAATTAAAGCGTCAAGCCTTACCAAGGCAGCGGATTTCAGGAGGGAATGGAGCCACTTGCTGACCCCTTCTTCCCCATCTGGCACAGCCCTGCGAAGGTAAGTGACCTGCTCTCTTTGCAAAACCTTCCCAGATGTGACTCCTGCCCCTCTCGTTTTTCAGTAAGGTAGATGCAGGATTTGAGGAGCCAGCCAGTCACAGGCCTTGTCTGCATGGGAAAGCTTATATCATGTACACTGGGGTAACTCTCTCAGCTTGGGCAGGGAGCCTCACAGCCTTAATCTGATAGAGGTGCCTGTTTTTCAGCATAACTGAGCTCATTTGCAATCAGCTTGGCTGAAAAGAACCGTTCTCAAACTTCTCAAATACCTGCTCCTGACAAGCAAAGCAACATTTTGG
The DNA here is from genome assembly GCF_964273445.1 of Streptopelia decaocto. Lineage (NCBI taxonomy): Eukaryota > Metazoa > Chordata > Aves > Columbiformes > Columbidae > Streptopelia > Streptopelia decaocto. The sequence goes on along the minus strand of NC_138663.1, from coordinate 88,273,494 downwards.
GAATGACAGGTTAAGCTGCAGGGGGGAACATGCCTCCCTGCAGGGTTTCCCGAGGGCTGGAGGGGAGTCAATGTCTCCTACTCCTGCAGTGAGGTGCTGTAGCCTCCCTTGCAGAGGTAGGGTTTGATGACCTGGAGACGTCCTACTCACCAGCAGATCAAGCAAGGGAGACATGATGACACTACTGGCTACTACCATACTGCCCCACCAATTTGGGATGACCGTTTCCGTAGGCAAGAGCTAATCCCTTCTCCTTGCCCTACCTTCTATTCAATTGCTGAGGCCAGCTGGAGGGAAAAGGCTGTTGAATATTCACATGGTACATCATCTAAGGCACGGTTCCTGTGTATCTGCAGAGGACATGAATTTTACGCTTTGGAGAACGCATTATGAATGCATATCATTACCAGCCAAACATACCTGTGTGTCAGACCAGTCCTACCTTTTCAAAGGCCACAATAATATTCAATAATGATGCAAAACATAATAGTAATGTGTCTGCATGCATTGAAATTAAAAAATATTTCCTTCAGTTAAGAGTACCTTTGGTACCTGTTCTAAAGGCACTTGTCCAAAGAGGCCAGTCCACCAGCCTATCGTCTTCTATCCCAGGTTCATTTATTGTTCAAGCAAGATAACCTAAAGAAACCTGGAATGGATCCCTGGGTGTGGGTCTTAGCCTTAAAGCAGTGAATAGCACAGAACAGACAACTTTAGGTTTACCTGGGTAAATATGCTACTGGTTTTGTCTGTTCAAAGTCAGTAAATAGGTAACTGTATTTTCACTTTCAGCCTCTTCTTACAGGCACCAGCTATTTTTGCTTTCACAGTGCAGATAAGATTAGAGGGGCAGCTCATAAGGAATTAGTCTTTAAATGAACTTTAAAAAGCTCAATAATAGCTTTTAATTAGCATTGGAGCCAGGTTACTGATGGAAAAATTTAATACGTGGTTTGTAGCTTTATTCAAAGCCATCTCTCTGCATGTGCCATTTAGATGGATCCCAATTTGCACCCTCCTGCCAACACAATCTGAACAGTTTCGTTTATCTGTGTCCATGTAAGTACATCAGTGGCATCAGGATTACACTGAAAGGGGAACATTGTTCAGACTGGGACAGGAGAGGTAAGTTAGCAGGGCAGGTTTAAAACACAAACTCCCCCAAAGGACCAAACTGAAAGGCAAGAGGGTGTGAAAATACCTGAAATCACAGCATAAGGAACTGGGCAGCAAAAACCAGGAGAGGCTGCTACCCATGATCTGAGCCTGCTCCCTCTCATCATGATCTGCGAAAGCATCAGCGCAGGCAGAGTGCAGATTGCCCAGGGAGTGGGGGGCTCACACTCACCTTGGCCCTTTTCTTACATCCCCAGAAGGAAATCTCACAATATTTGTTTCAACTGGGGCCCAGCAACGTGCTGAGCCCCCTGGTCAAGAAGCAACACAGCCCAAGATGTAAGCCCTGAATAAACAAACCTCTTCTTGCTACACTGACCCTTCTCCATCCCAGTGAAGCATCCTTCTTCCCATCTCTCTCTTTACCCTTCTTCACAAATCAGTGTCACTGGAGACCTTCCAGCAATAAGTTTCAGAAGCAATTTACATAGTTTATTTATTCACTTGGCATCTTATCTGGCGATGAAGCTGGTCCTTGTCTGTCTGTGGTAAATTTTAATTATTGGCAAAAGCCACAGCTAGAAGTGGCAGCAGCAGCTGTGGCTCTGTGATACCTTAGAGCCAGTCCTGTCCATCATTGTGTCAGCATAACCCCCCTGGGATTCACAGACAGGGCTCCTACCTGTATTTCCCACCATTCATTATAGAACAGGAGTGATAATTACTGTGCTGTGCTCCACCAGAGCAAAAGCTACTGTGTGAGCCACTTCTGCACTTTCCTTTGGTGGGGCTAGGCTAGCTCTGTGAACTTTGTGTATCAGAGCTATACCAGTTACTTTCCAGGTGAGTATAAAACCAGAATACATTGCAGATCTTCTAGATGTATCCTAAATGCTAGAAAATAAGTAGTTCTCTACTTCTTTCTGTTGTGTTTTCTTTGATCAGCCTTTCCAAGAAGCTAAACACCTCCATTTCATATCCCAGATGAGAATTTTGTGAGCTTTAAGAAAGGCAGTGTGCACAGAGTCCTCATCCTTTTCCTCCAAGCTGCCATCAGATGGCTGGGCGAAGAGGAGTAACTGGCCTCAAACTGCTCTGGCTCCCCCACTGCCAGGGTCCGGGAGTGAAACACAACAGAAAGCTGAACAACGAAAGTTAAGATTTGCATTTGGAAAATTCAAAGAGAATTCTGGATATATTCTGATATCAGAACATGCAATCTGGCGGTGAAAGAGTATAATGGGTATTTTGAGGTGTTTAATGATGATCCCAGCACGCTCTGCATGCAAAATCCTTGGCTGTTATTTGCAGGACTGGCATTTTAAAGGTTGTGCAAACAGGTTTCTAGTTTGACTTGCAACAAAATGAATTAGTGGTAAGCCTCTGTCTTTCTCACATGAGAACATGCACAACTGTGCAGAACCATTGCACTTGAAGCTAAAGCTTTTTCTACATTAAGGTCAAGCCTCAGCTAGTTCAGAGTGGCCTCCACATCTGCTCCATGTCACACGCAACAGATTCAATCTGCAATCTTGCAGCTCCAGGGAAAGCAATCTGCAGCCTGTGGGAACGTATTGTGAATGCTGGAGTCTGGGCTCCAGATTTCTGAACACTCTGTGAAAACAATGGGACCTCAGATTAGGCTGGGATCAGTCTGAGCTCCTGGGCCCCAAAGACGGGCTTAAGACTCCTCTGACTCAGGCACACATCTCTTCTGTACGTATTTCTATGTAGCTGCCCATTCTGCTTTCCTTCAGATAAGGGAGTGCTCACTAATTGAGAAATTTAAAAAAATAAATAAAAATTTGAAAAATACTAAACACGGAATTTTTGCAGGCAGGCAAGAGGAGGTAAGGACTCCTGATTAGACATGCTGCCTTCAAGGCAGTCAGTGTTATTAGAGCCCAGTGATCTCGAGCAGCTTTATTCAGTTCTAGTCTTAATGAAAACAGGAGCTCTTACAGCAGCCCTGGAAAAGATTTGACTACAACTACTGAAATGCATGTCGCAGGAACAGAGATTTCAGGTCTCCTCTCAAACTTTTTGTAATGTTTTCAGTGGAAAGCAAGCTTCTTGCCTGAGTGTAAATCACTGCCAGCCTGTCTCTTTAAAGTCTGTGAGTAAGTTAGCCACAAGAACAACTCTGAAAAGTACGACATCCCTCCTCAGAAGTGGTACCCAGGACAACACTTATGTCACCACAGATGAATGAACATTGGATGAGTGTGTGTCTGAATCCAACTGCAAGGCTACTGCATAGCTATAATGAGTGTGAAAAGAGGAAGGAGCTCTGACTGTAAACACGCTGCAGAAGAGTATGAGGAATGTGGACTTCAAGGGAGGGTTACATTTTTGTTTGTTTTTAGGAAAAAGGGCAGGAAAATCCTACTTTACATAAAATACGTAAAAATATGTAAAATTTCCCTGTGTTTGGAAAGAGTTTGCTTTAGGGCAACATTTTTCTCCAGACTTGTAGTGATCTGATCTTGATTTTCTCATTCTGAGAGTTCCCTCATGAACTGCTGCCATCCTGGCAGTCAGGTAACGCCCAAAGGGTAATGTGAGGATATTCCAGTTCAGCAACAATGAGCAGTTTTCATCTAGAAGACAGCAAGCAGCTCCCAAATACGGTGCAGTAATTTCAAAACTGCAGAGACTCATATCACAAATTTAAAGGCTCACAAAAGCAACATTCGGGAATTGAATGGTGGTGGGAGGTACCATGTAGCCAGAAACTAGTAAAGGGACAGATGCTTTTCAAAGGAAGGGGGACTGTGTTGGACCTGGCCGCAATACTGTGAAGAAATGGTTCATTGTACTCCCCGCCTTGCCTGCTAAAAGTAGAGGGGAAGGTCCTGCTGGTTTTCCTTCTTTTGATGGTTTGAGCTGTCCATGCCTATGTGTGAAAGGGCCTGGATAATTAGAACAATTGCTGCAGTGAGGCTTTTCTCAAGCAAGCTTTGCTGCCTGTTTGGATCAGAAGCTTGCTCAGGGTTCTTCTCTGGCACTTCCCTCCAAGTAACCTCACACCTGCCTAGAGCTCCAGAACATCAAGGCAAATGACTATCATGAATAAACCCCAGGGCAAGAGAGACCACTGATAGCGGCTGGAGTTAAGTGTTGTGGTTCAAGAGCATCGCAAGTGCAGGTGCACAGTGATGCTGTGGCTGCCTCTGTCAGCAGAGCCAGCTGGTGTGGGGAGGGAGGAGACAGCAGCAGAAAGCAGCCACTGCCACATGTGCAAGCAAGGAGCTGTGTCCTTCAAAGCAGAATTATAGGAAACATCTGTAGGCATCAGGAAATTAGAAGTGGTGTGTACATTAACTGCTTTCTGTTGCAGAGAGTGACTACGATTAAAATAATTGTTATTTTGACCTACCCTCTGAGAAATCCCTTGCTTTGCTGTTGATGCCTTTCTCCCAGCAAAGAGGGTGCGATGCTCATTTTATGTTGCATCGTTTTTCATGACAGTGGGAACCAATGCCAGCTTTCTTCACACCTTCCAAAAGACATCTCTTCTCATCAGAGTCACTGCATGAAGTCCCAGTTTAACTTGATTAGGTGGGAATGCTGCTGCTGTCCTCACAGCCTCCTGGGCGCACAGTGGAGAAAGCAGCCTCCTGTTTGCCCCTGTGTAGTTCATTAGTAATGTGTCCTAACATCAACAGTCCAGTCTGGAAAGGCCCTTATATAGTAAGGGTATGCCAGCCTCCTCGCACTAGTCTTAAGGTTGGATTTATGGCAAGCTGTTCTTTTCTTTGTGCCATGGTATGTAGCTCTCAGGAGTGCCCGACCCTTGCTTGCTAAGCACAGCCTGGTGAGATTAGCAAAACCAGCAAATATCACTGTGAAAGGTACAAGTGAGATCTTGAGTGTCCCTTTTAGTAATGACAATATTTGGCAATTGCCTAGTGCCTACATGTTCCCAACACTGCACAGGCCGATTCATTACAGCAGCATTACCTCAAACCTGCATGGTTAGGAGCCTCTGCTGAGAGGGCAATGTACAGGTTAGTCCATTTTGATGCATATGCAGCCACTGCTGCATACCCCACAGAATTGGTCTTGAGGGCAGCCAGGATTTTGTCTGTCAGGAGAGCACTCAGACCATCATGCAGGTGTGTGTGGTCCCCTCTGCCCAGGGAACCTGGAATCCTTTGCTACGTGTTGGCACAGCATTAACAGGCAGGCTGGCAAGTGCTCACCCTAGCCTTGTCCTAAGCACCGGATTAAAAAATCATCCTTTGCTAGACAGACCAAAAGAGTCTGGAGGCCACAGCCCCTGAGAACAGAAAGGAGCCCAGGCCATTCACTTCTGAGAAAGTGTCTTCTCGCGTCTGTCAAAAGCTGCCAAGAGAGGTTTGATCAAGTGCCGTCGTTACCAAAAGAGGCAGCGAACTGCAGCACCTGGTCTCTGCCGGGCAGTGTGCCCGTGTCAGGGCAGAACGTATGTAACCTCAGCCCGTCCCCTGTGGAGGCAGGAGCAGCTCTGGGCTCTGCTGTGCACTGTGCTGGATAAGGCATCCGGCTGTTCAGCCATGACTTGCTGCTCAGGGAAGACCATTTAAAACGTAAATCAAGTAATTTGTGTGTGTGTATAGTGTTTTGGGAGTCCTCGGCTGAGGTGGTTGCAGAAACCTCCAGCCACACATGGGCATCACTGTTTCCTTTTCTGTGAGAAGTGCTTTTTGTGAGATGTCTGATTTTGTTTGCTTGTGTTTTTCCATGCTCAGAGTATTCTCCTGGTGAAAGGAGTGGAGAGGAGAGATGAGGACTGGGGCAGGGGGAATGTACCAGAGAAATGCCTAATTTCTAATGTCAGATTGGTCTGGGCAGCAGACCACCCATGGACAGGTCAGGCAGGATGATCCCAGCCTTGTACAGAAGAAGCAACCCAGGCACTGGTTGAATTTTAATGTCAAGCAGGCAGCTGCCTGGTGAAGGAACCAGTTGCAGTGGTTGCAAGGGTTTTTCCCAGGCTGAAGATGTTGATTACAGTATGTCAGTTCTGCATTTGTCCTGTAGTTGATCTAGGACACAATAACTTGCGCTCATTTGGTTCTGGGCTCACACCCAAGCGAGCATTAGCCCAGCCACAGCTTCACATGAACACATACCCAGACCAGGCATGTGGATTTCATCCATGAGAAGTAGCCAGCTGGACTTTGTGTGGTATAGAGTACTTTGGGCACACGTTAACTTAGATGACCTGTTTGCCACAAAACTTGTTCTAAGCAAGTCCTGACGAAGTCCAGCACCCACAAAGGACGGATTCCCTCCCAAAGAACTATCTTTTTAATGGGATTTTGGCCTGTTTTCTAAAGATTTTTTTAAAATATATAATATCCACCATGATTATAAGGGTGTCTTGAAGGTGCTTTGCTAGCGAGAGAACAGATTTCACATCTCGGTCACATGCATCCCCTGTTTGTTCAGCTTACCCTTCCTGCCTGCAGCTGCAGGGCTGTGCCCGAACAATTCTCCACGTACAGCAAGCAGAGTCAGACAAGGATTTCCCTAGACCAATAAGTCACCAGCGTAAGAGAGAGGAGAAGCTCAAAAATGTTGAAAGGAGTAACAATAGTGCCAGAAGACAGAATATGCAAGAGGAAAGGCCCAAAAGGTACTGGAATGGCAAGGCGACTGCTATTGCAGTGAGAGGATAGGAGGCTGGGATGAGAGGTAGGAAGGTGAAATAAAAGGCTGTAAAGTATCAGTGAGACCTGATGCTACAGGGGAGAGAAACCATGCCATGTACAGTAAGAAGAGATAGTGGTCATCAAGATCACTAGGTTTTTAAGATACATGACAATGTTTGCTTGCAGACAGTGAAGAAGAAAGCGTAGGAGGGCTAGATGGGGAGGTAAAAGTCTACATTGCCAGCCAGGCCAGTTGCCTACAGACAAGGTGACCAGTTTGGCTGGGAAAGCAGGGGAAACAGATAAGCCTCCAATTAATTTAAGGAGAAACGGCCTCAGCCTTTCCTGTGAAAGGGCTGTGCACATGTAATTGCCTCATTACAAGCCCGACACAGCTGCTTGCAGACAGGCCAGGCAGCCAACATGGAAATAATTTCAGGCAGCAGGAAAAAGCTTGTGGATAAAGCTGATATCTGGCTGGATGCAGTCATACCCAGCCACACAAGGGGAGAAAGAAGGAAAGGCTGTGCCTACAGCAGCAGTATGGCAGCCTTCCTCTGGAGCAGCTCCATGCAAGAGAGGTCTTCATCTCACCTGAAATGGTGCAACATCAAAAACTCATCTGTGCTGGGCTTTAAGGCCCAACATACCACACAGAGTTCTCCCTTTTGAGTCTTCAGGGTGCACTAGTGTCTCCATTCAATAATTACTCTGCCATAACGAGGCCAAGACATACTCTTTTAGAGAAGGCTGAGATATTTCAGATTCTACAGCTTCAAGAAAACAAAAAGAAGAATATGCAAGGTTAAGAAGTTGATGGCTTACTATCTGGCTACTGTAGGTGGTAATGTATTTCAAACCATCTAACTACTACCCAGTGGTATCCCGTACACAGCCAACTGGAACTGTGAGCCATCAGTAACCTTAAACACTGAGATACAAAGACGCAACTAGTTTAACAAAGATCTCTGCCATTACTAAGTTTGACTCTACTAGAAGATTAGATCAATGTGTCTCCTCCCTTTATGAAGACCGGGGAACTCCATGTCCTGCTATTTCCTTCAAGTCAATATGTCTGTTTTAAAAATACTGGCTGTATTTATCTGGAACAAACAGATTCAAAAAATTACTTTTCATTCTTATTGCCCATTCTAAAGAGCATTTGGCCTTAAAAGAATGATGTTGATATTGCAGAGCTCTTCCCTTGCTCCAAATGAACACTAGTGACACATCTGCTGTCTTCTTCCATCAAGTTTACAATAACTCTAAGTGTTTTTAGGGAAATACCTTGTGCCTCTAAAACATGAGTGCTGCCAGATTGGGATGCTGAAAACAAGGTTCCTTACTCTGAAATGCCCAGGCAAATATAGCTGTCAGCTACTCTCTCAAAGAAGGTCACAATGAAGGAGGCTAGTGGGCATTAACTTGGAAGCAGGAGTTCAGTGTCATCTGAGGGCCAATGTACCACTTTCCTAAATAACTGAAGATGCCCACTGTCTTTCAAGCAGCATCACTTTTCATTTCTCCAAACTTAAATTAGAAGAACACCTACACAGCTTTCCACCTAGCTCAGGAAGACCTCTGGCTTTTTTGGTGTGTCAGGCAGGATACATAGTCCTGTCTTTAACTTCTTCTTTCCATCTCATGGGAGCCCTCTAGCAACAAATGCTGTCTGAAACATGGTTGTTACAACCAGATCTGAGCTACTGCAGATACTTAAAATATAGAGTTTATATGTGAAAGGTAGGTGGGGGAAAGAAAGGAGTTATTTCTCAGAAATAATGCATTGAATAGGCAAGTTGATGAGGTTTTGTTGTTTTAGGAATCCATAGACACTCTAGACATGCAACTTCAGAGCTGATGGCTGTTGTCTACCTCTAGTAGAGTGATGCTGATGTCTTAATCTACAGCTGACAACAGCTGTTACCAGGATGTTGGTCTGGCTGGACTGGAGCATATAGCTTCCCATATGTCTGTAGTAGCTTGTACAACCAGTATCTGGGATTTGTCTGTGAGATACTTGTACCACCAGCAAATGCTTCCATGGGTTCGGAGGAGCGAGATGGTAGTATGAAGAACAGCGGCGATGGCCACTGTGAAATGTAGCTGCTTGCCTAATGTGCTGTTTGCACCAGCTGCTTGTACAGAGCTCCATGCCTGGCTGGGGTTTTCCCCAGGATACTTCTCAGTTTCCCAATGTTTCCCTCTCAGACGTCTGTTTTTCTTAATGGTCTGGGAACTGTACACAACCTGTCAACTCTCCCCAAATTAATTGGTGCCTCTCTCTGTGTACTTCCAGGCCTTGTTCTCTGGAGCTCTCACAGCTCTAGAAGGACAAGGGGTGAGCTAACAGAGGAACAACCAGCAAAACCTCCCAGGCTTCCCACAGGGAGAAGGGAAGTAATGCAGTCAGGTGCATCCCATCTCATGGGAGCCATCTCCTCGACTACGGCACAGGGAAGAGAGGTGGCCAGGAAGGCTGGGCGTGAGAGTGGGGAATAAGATGCATGAACCATGGTTATCACCTGATACAGGCCTCTGAGATGAGCAGCTGTTGGTTAAAATGTGCCTTGTAGAAAATAATTATTTTAAACCATCTGAATCATATTGTTGCTTTAAGTGACTTGCATAGCCCTGTAGCTGCAGACACGATGCGAGGCTGCACTCTCTTCTCACCTACACAGAGGTGCTTGGGCAGCTGCTCTGAAGAAAACAGCTGGGCGAATGGACCAGCTCCCGTATTAGAAAACAGCTCAGCCTGGTAAGTCACCTTCCAGCTGCTCTTCAGTTTAGCTTCTCCCTTGCTTGCCTCATGTGGCATGAGGAAAAAAGCCCCATTTTTAGTAGAGGTCTGAAATGAGATGAACTTCAACAGAAGGAGACTCAGATGCAAGATGGTTCAGGTGGGATGAGGAAGGGACTGCTCTTGGATTGACAGAATGGTTAAAGAGGAGGAACTTCGAGCAGGGGCATGTGCAGCCTGCATTAATTTTCTAATCTGAAGCTATTCAGAAGTTCAAATTAGAAACTGAAGTCACTGGACTGTCAAAGAAGGGATACAGAGAATGTAAGAATCAGGTACAACTCGAAATACTTCCATTAAATTCTTTAAGTATACAGTTACACCTCATTTAAACTCAACACTAGAGACAGCCTAGTTGTAGCAGCACAGGGATTGAATTCCTCTTCATTTATCATGCTGGGAACAGAAAATCAGAGGGGTAAATGCGCCCACGCGGAGCTCCCAACTGCTGCAGCTCCCAGGACTCATCAGTTAGGCCTGTGCTATCTTTGAAACACATTGCTTTTAGATTAGGTCTACACTGGATACAGACAGGTCAGAGAAGGAGGTTCATGTTTCTCTGAGCCAGGAATTTAGTTGAAAAAGATACAGAGATATGAAGTGGAGGAAAGTGATAGTAAGCATGCAGCTGGCAGACAGCTTGAGGTGTGAACACTAAGGTATATCCACAGAGATGTTGTTTAAGCTGGACCCTGGAGGGCTCAGGGGCCCCAGTGGCACCAAGGATTTGGGTTTGTGAAGCTGCTTTCTCGGCAGCTGCCCGCTCTTCGGCTCTGTCTGGAGTCTCCAGTTTGTGAGACCCCTGCAAACCAGGCCCTACACTGGGCAAACAAATCCAGGTAGCTGCCATCTGCAGTTATGCTTGAAAACTCCTGTCTGAATTTTCAGCCCAGTCTGGGTCAGCTCTCATGATGCATTAGGAACTGAGTGATTTCCATGGATAAATGACTCTACTATACACCCTAAGGAAAACGCGTACAAGTAATTCTCAAGCTGCAGCTTAGCCTCTAACATGGATTTTTTTCTATGCTCTGAGAACGATAACTATCTCTGTTTCAGAGTTAACCTGCTTACAAAATTCTCCCAAAAACACTGTAAAGGAGAAATGCAATGTTTGCAAGAGCTCTGAAATACCCTACCTACTTCAGTGCTTTATTTCTTTTTCCTGATGGCCGATTGAAACTCTTATACGTTCCTTCTGTGGCAAGAATGGGGACTAAGTTCCTTCAACCTCAGGCACAGTTTCTCCAGGTTAAAGTTGGGCCACCGGAACCAGGTGTGCAGGAAGTGCAGGCTCAGTGCCTACAAGCCACTTGCTCAGCATGTAAATCAACACTACGAAGCTCTGGCCAGAATGTCACTGAATTCATGGACCTTAAAATGAAAGGTGTTGAGAAGAAAAATTATATTCAACTTACAAGAGAATGATCCAGCAATTTTTGAGTTGTAGAGCAGAGGCAGAAGAAATAAAGTATGACAGTTTCATTACTTGATAGCTTTTCTTTCCCATAGGTTACAAAAAGAAAAGGCTTCCAGCTTTTGCCTTTGAGAATCTACAGACTAAACTGATGCCTGCTACAAAGGCTCGAAGAGTTGCTGTAGATGATGCAGGCTTCAGTGTGCTGGATCAGAGTGTGAAGCTGCAGTGGGGGATGGACCCTGTGAGACTGGACCTTGAGCATCACACTCCTGAGCAAAGCCCTGCAGGGCTTGGTTTGGAGCATGTCACTAGTGGGTGACGTACAGCAGTTGCCTGAGGCTAGAACTGGAACAGTGTGAGATGCCAGTGCCAAGGGCAGGAGGTTGTGGTGGGAAGGCAGAGTAAAGGAAGGTGAGTCCCGTGCTCAGTGCATACAAAGAAGCAGGAGGAGAGGGGCTGAGAAGAAATCCCTGGGTGGCTGTGGGCAAAGGCTTCTTGAGCGGTACAGAGCAAGACTTGATATTACATGAAATTAAAACTCCTGATAGGACTGGAAAATACAACTTTGCATTGAGCTGGGAGATGAAAGAGAAGGTGCTATGACTGTTTCCTTTCTGTGTGGGTGACCTGTCTGACTTGATATCTCTATGTCTCCTGCCAACTCATGCTCCAGCATACTTCAGCAATCCACCCCTTTTCTTCCACTCTCCTCTTTACAGGCATCTGCTGTCTAGGGGACCAGTAGGCATCCCTTCATTTGTTTGCATGGACAGCCCCTCTGCCTCTAATAGGGAATTGATACCTGAAAAATTGGAATGAAAACACTGGATTTTCATGAAGACACAGGGTTGACAAATCTGAGCACTTTGTAAAGACTAAGTGGGCAGCCAAATTACACTATGCACTTTTCAAAAGTTAAACACATGCTCACTGCATGGCCCAAGGGGTGAAATTCCTAGGAAACCTGGCACACAAGCTGAACTCTGTGTATATGAAAACAGGACCCATTTCATCTGAACTTATATCAGGGAAATATGGCACTCAGCAGAAAGGTATTTCAAGCCTATTGACTTGAATAACCCATGACTGCTGTTGCAGTACACAGTTAAAGGATAAAGAAACCCATTCTTAAAACAGGAAGAAACAATACAAACAAAATTGCTTTTGTGTTTCACACAGGGAATAAAAGAAGAGTTCCCAGACTCTTGCAGATATGATGCCAATTTGTTTTGACCTAAGTTTCCCATAGGCAGAAGTTTGCAGGGCTTGAACAACGTGGTACAGTAGGAAGGAATCATCAATGCTTTTGAGGCCTGATGTTGAATAGCCACTAGCTTCTGCTAGCAGCCCCATACGTGGAAGGGCTTCAGAAACAGTATGGTCCTGTCCCTCTGGTGGCCCTCTCAATACTATTACTTGAATGCAATAGAAGATCACTCCTGACATTATCTTTCTAATGCTCTGTCCAGTCTATTTTTGAATCTCTCATGGGAAAGAGGTTTCCACTACATTCGGTTTCCACTAGGCTATTCCAAGTAATGCTAGACCTCACTGCTAGAAGTCTTTCCTGCTATCCAGTGAAATATAAATCTTCCTTTTAATTGGATCCCATTATTCCTAGGTGTACTGCTTTTCTGATGTACTAACTAATTCTGTTTCCTTTCTGTTCAAAGTTTTGGGCTACTGTCCCCTGCCTCACTGCAAAGCCACGCTGACTTGTTTAACTCCATTCTTCTGATCAGCTCTCCCTCTCCTTTGTATTTTTGTGTCTTTCTCTGAACAAGTCACTGGTCTGCATCCTTTGGATACTGAGGCTTTCCAAACTGCATGTGTTAATTCTCTGCACTTGAAAAACCATGATCTATGTGAGCAGTAAATTTCTTGCCTTAAGAAGCAGCATGTAGCTTGGTTCAGTGATAGAGCATAAGGGAAAAGGACCATATTTTGTGAAGTACTTCAGGATGCTCAGAAAAGCACCACTGCATGCCATATCTACTTGTACAAAAGCACAATCTGAGCTGTGGTCCAATCATGCTGAGAGCATGCATTTGAGAAGCCTGAGATGAACAGTGGCTTTGTTGAAGCTGGCAGTGGTAAATCAGGATCCTTTGCAGACTGGCCACTAGTCATCCACACTGACCAAAACACTGTGTCAGAAAGGGTAAAAAGGGTTGTTTGTGTAAGGACACCTGTACATAAAAACGAGCTTACCACCTTGCTGTCTGTTGTGTGGGTCTTGAGCTCTTTTAAAATTTGATGCTGAAGATCAAAAGAAAAAGGGCATGCATCTATACTGGCTGCCAATCTGACAAGTGAGGTCTGGGTTTTTGCTTTAACAAGTGATGTGATCATTTGGCCTAATTTCTTTTTTCCTTTCTAACAGGTGAAAACTTCATTGGGCACTAATGGGGCAGATAAGCCTCATCCTTGTCAGTACATTACCAGGACTCATGTAGTGATGATAAGATATCATAAAGATATGTCTCAGGCTTGATGTTAATGTAAAAACATTTCTGGCATAAGACTCATAGCTGGACACATTGTGGCTTGGATGAAGTGAGACTTAAATCCAAGCCTACACAGGCTCCATAAGAAAGAAGTGCCCTGTGCCTCTGATAATAACTAGGTGTGAAGCAACTGTGCAGTGAATGCGTAATACTAACTTCTCCTTGCATAACAGATCTCCTGTCTCTAGACCAAATTCATCCTTATGCATGCTGTGTTGCAAACTGCTAAAGGCATATAGTTGTCTGTAAGTCACCAAGACAAGCTGTGTCCCTGTGGTATTGTAGCAAGGTAGCAAGAAGGCTTCACCAGTAAAACAGACAGGTCCTCCAAACAGGTTCTCTTGCTGCTGGGTACAGCTGCCATCTCAGATCCTAAATGCAGGCTGTAGAGTTGGTGTTTTAGGAAAAGGAGCATCCACCTCTCCACAACTGTTAACCAGCCATGTGGAAACAGAAAGGAAAACCATCCCTAGTTTGTATGGGCTTGGTCATTTCCATGACGGACACCAGCATTTTCCTGGCAGCACCTATCACTAAAGCAATGCTGATGTTTTCCCTTGTTCTTCAGATAAGCAGATCCCGCGTATGTATAAGATAGTATGAGAGGGTATGCAAAATATGCTGCTCAACAGTAACATGGCCTGCCAGTTAGACTGTGGAGTACAGGAAAGAAGGCTTTTCTAAAATGCTGTCACCATGACCTGGGATACTCAATGAAAGGTGAGAAGGAGGAGGGGTTCAGAAGAATCGTTCCTTTCCAGCGACACAAATGCAAATGCAAACCATTTACTCTGGGGTCTCTGCTATGTACAAGAAAGGGTCACAGCACAGCCCATGGTGTTTGGTTTTGTTCCCTTCTGTCCTTCAAGAGGGAGGACTCATCCAGTCACTGGGATGTGGAAGTCTGGCAAACCTGATCCTTTCCAGGATCCTCTACTGCAAACATGCTGTTTACTGTCAGGCAGGTCCTAAATCTGCCCAGACATGAGAAGTAAAATGGGGTCATATGGTACCTCTCCTAGCATATTTAAATACTCTTCCCTTTGTCTACACAGACACTCTGTGCAAATGTGTCATTTTTATGATTCTGGAAGAAAACACCAAAACCAAGTATATTTGAGGTTAAAATGTTCTGTTAAGCAAAAAGAAAAAAGAGTGGAAAAGGAATGTTCTAACTTTTGGAATGAAAGCCAAGCAGCAGAGCTTCCTGAGATAGGGAAATTGTTTCCTGGCAGAGCTAACCATGGCGTAATGCTTGTACTTAATCTTGGCTCCACAGCTGCAAGGGTGGGCAGGGACCTCGCTCAGCCTGGCTCACCTCTGCATGGCTTACTGTCCTGCTGCTATAAGGACAATAAAGGTTACCAACTTCAGCCCTCTTGGCTACACTCTACCAAGTACCCTTTCCTTTATCCCCACCACTTGAGTCCTCTTGGGTGACAGGTCACACATACTCTTAGTGCACTTTTCCTAGGGACAGTATGAAAGCAAGCTGCCCTGTAGTTTGGGCAGAGGCATCATCCCCTGTGGGTCCTGGGAGGACACAGCAGTTGGGATGCTAGACCTGGAAATGTACTCAGTTGTGATGTCTGGCTGACCACAGCACAAAGCAAGCAGTGGCTTCTCAGCTTGCCTCTTGAGGGAGGGGACGTGTTTGAACCCCAAGAGGTTTCTGCAGTCTCTCAGTGAGATGGGGAACAGAGGACTCAGGAATTTTCTCTGCACTGCTCTGCTGCTCGCTGAAGGAGGGAGGACCCAGGACCTCTTTGTGGCATCCTCACCTGACACAGGAGGGAGCTTTACTGAAAAGAGCAGGGGTCCCATCACTCCCCAAATGTCCCAGATGAGGACATTGTGGTGTAGGGAGAGCACAGAGCCTGGGGCTGGAGCCATGTCCAGTAGGTTGCCCAGAAGAGAAGTGGCAAAGTGAGCAGAGAACTGCTCTCAGCCTCAAAAAGCTTTCCCTCTCCTGAGCCGGTGTAGCAACAGGCAAAATGAAGGTCTAGCAGTAGCTAGTTGCAGAAAAGACGTGGGACTGGAGATGTCACAGAAATAAGGTAAATCCATTGGTAGGCACGAAGAAGAGAGGAGCCTTCACAAAATAAACCTGGTTGCTGCACCTTCTAAGCTTAGGGAACCCATCACACATGGGGGGCCACCAAAGGGAAACTCAGTCTTGGATTGCTTCCCCTTGCTTTGCAAGCAAAGTTCAAATGTCCCCACGCTCCCAAGCTCCTGCAGAGAGGCTGGGAAGAGGAATGCCATGACTGCTGCTGAAAAAGGGCTGCAAAAAGCCACAGGCGCTTTCTGTGGATGCCTTAACTCACAACATCTTCAGCAAGGTTTGGTACAGCTATGAGAATTAGACAGCTTGAACCAACTCTGAAGGTGTAAACTAACAAACTAACACAATAATTTCTGATCCTTTCTGTACCATGAGTGCAATGAAGGTTTAGTGGCTGCTTTTTCACAGTGGCTGAGCTTTCACCAGTGCCAGCTTTACAAATTTTTGGTATGAACTCTTCATCTTAACAGTCTGTGATTCAAGCTTCATGACTTCAAGTTCCTTCCATTGGATGTAACACTGGAAAGAATACATTCTCAGATCTATCTTGCATCAAGAAGTTGGTCTTCACACCACAAAAAAAAAATCAGCCTGAAGATCAGCAGATTCACAAAATTACATGCACTGCAAGAACGGCGTTTTGCTGCTTTTTTTCTCCTTCTTTGGGATATTAAATGGTTACAGTTACTGTTTTCAATGTGGCACATTTCTGGCAGCAGAATGGCTAAGAATGTAGGTACTATCCCCTAAGGAGCAGCAAAACCACTCTAAGAAAGCGATCCCAACTATCTTTCAAAAATAGGGACTTCCTGCCAGAGACGTGATGGAAATCAGCTGGCTAGGTCAGCCCTCTGCCCTTTTTTCCCTAATGCTGTAATCCTCATGTGTCCCAGTAAAGCAAAGAGTTTGCCAGTTATGCCAGCAGGAAAGGAGAGAGCAGCTCTGCCTGCCACAGATGAAGCAATTGGGGAAATGACAAAACTTCTTGTTCCTGTTGCACAGGACCATTAAATCTGTTTTTTAAAGCAAAAGGCTGTAGTGAGTTTCTGGGTCCTGCTCATGCTGCATGTCAAAAGCTCTCACGAAGAAACACAGCAGAGAATTGGCAGATGGGAACTCAAGTCTTTGCTCTTAGCTCTGTTTTGTTTTACTATCTTCTTACCTTTGGGATATTAACCACTGTTTTGGAGGTGGTTTGTCTTGGGAGTTGAGCTGTTTTAAAAATAAGAATAGATGCAGCAATCTACAGATGATCAGAAAACAAA
Source organism: Streptopelia decaocto (assembly GCF_964273445.1). Lineage (NCBI taxonomy): Eukaryota > Metazoa > Chordata > Aves > Columbiformes > Columbidae > Streptopelia > Streptopelia decaocto. The sequence goes on along the minus strand of NC_138663.1, from coordinate 88,256,679 downwards.
GTAAAGTGGGGAAAGAGTGGGAAACAGAGGTAAAGGAACTGAATCAAGAGCCTGAAAGTTTTAAGTTAAATACTTCAGATAAGCTTCCTGACTGTCAGACCTGCCCTGTCACACGTGTCTCCCAGAGGAAATGGCAGGTCTGTCCCTTTCTACTCTGAAACACCGCTACAGCAGACAACAGAAAATACTCCAGGGGTGCAGTTCTCTTGTGTGTGGAGAGGAGAGAGGGTGGGGGAGAGTGTTGTCAGCATGACAAAATATCTGCTCCAGCCCTTATTTAGCCTTTGCTCCATATGTGGCCTTCTGTGCACAGCAGTTAAATGAAAAGCTCAACTCCCCTTTCCCTCCCAGACATCACAGGATAGTATATGGTGAAAAAGAATAAAACAAACATGAACAGTTACTGGTCCAGGCTCTGTCAAACCTAAAAACCTTTATAAAGCTATATATCTGTCATGCTGCATGGAGTCTGTGCTGAGTTGGTCTGATCACTGCTTGGTCCTTCTCCACACCAAAATCTGTTTAGATAGTCTGTTGAGGACATTTCTTGACATGAATGTGCCTGATCTTTACCCTCGCCTGGAGGGCAGGTCAGCACAGATAACAAGGACTGCGATGTTAGCACCTGGGCGTTATCAGAACTGCCCGGCTGAGCTGTGTGCTGGAAATCTTCAAAGAAAAATTGTAGTAGTGCCTCAAGCACATGGTTCCCTGCCTTTGTTGCATGTCCCCTGCTGTTGGGGCTGCACTGATGCAGAAAAAGGCTTCTCTGGGAAGATAATATAAAGTGTTTAGTAAGATCTGTGTTTAGCTGAGAGATATACCAAAAGTGTTCTTTCGTCATTTGAGGTTTTGTTAATGTTGTAATCACCTTTCTATCTCTTGTGCCCCTCCTAAAAAGAAATACTTTTTTTTTTTTAACTCTGCCACTTAAAAAACTGTTTGAAAAGCTGGTGAATCCGGTCTGACATGAGGAAAGCAAGCACCATCACTCCTATTTCATATGAATGGGCAAAGATGCAAGGAGAGGTGAACTGCCTTGCCCAAGAGGGTGCTGCACAGGAGACTGCTTTGAATTAAATACTAGGGAAGTCTGACTCCTACTTCTACACCCCTGTCCAACAGCCTTGTGCCCACCCAGAGATAAGAGGTCTGGCTCTCCAGAAGCATGGGAGACGCAGCATGGGGAAAAGGGCAGAGGAAACCCTCCGGGGGTGTGCTACTCATATAGCTCGCCAAAGAAAGAGTTCTTGGGTCCTCTTTATCGACTCAAAATGCTCTATCGATAATGAAAGTGAGACTGCCCAGTCCACGTGGAACGGGGGGGACACACCGCTTTGGGTCCAAATCACAGCTGCTGCTGCCTGGGTTGGGTCGGGATCAGCCCCAGGGAGCCCACTAATCCTGTATGGCTTGTTCATTTTCCTTATGTCCCCATTTTTACTGAATTCTTCAAACCTCCTTTCAAAATGATGCCTTTAAAAATTTAACTATATTTCTCACCTCAGAGACAAAAAAAGTAAGCAGCAGTCTTTCCTTGTTCCCCTTTCACAGATGTAATTTCTCCCCATACCATCCCCCTGTTTTCCAAATCTGGACTAAACCTCACGAAACATTCTGAGGTGTATGGCCCAGGCGGGGGTGGGAGGGAGAGACATTTATCTGAACCACTGCTAAAGGATATTTTGAGCTGCCTTTAGTGAGAAATCACTTTGCAAGGTGGAGCTAATGCAGATCGAGGAGCCAGTCACAAGCTAGTGGAAATAAAAGTTTTTCTTTACCTCCATGTCCTGCAAGAGAGAGGTGTCCTCAGGGCAATCTTTCTTCCCCACCCCTTTCCCTCTTATCTGTGGGAAAACTTCAGCCGAGCCAGGGCAAAATCGCGCCGCCGTGGAGGGTATGTAACATCCAAGCTCCTGCTTGAAAACTGACAGAGCCCAGCGAGTGGCCCTGCACGACGAACAAGGAAGAAGGGCGGGTGGGTGAGAGGAAGGGAGGGAGGCGAGAGGAGGGGGAGGCAAGGCAATCGGGGTTTATATTTAGACACAAATCTAAACAGATACTGTCCTTCCCGAAGTGCCGGGCTCATGAGACAACAAGCAGCAAACTCTGGTGCTGTGCCCAAACTTGGGGACACCACATGCATTTTCCCCCTTCCTTTCTTTCTCCTCTCTGTGTTTTCTGTCACCTTACCTTATTTTTTTTTGCCTCCCCTGTCCCATTTTTCTTGTATTTCTCTCCCTTGCTTGCAGTTGCTCCCCTGGTATCTCTGCCTGGATCTTTCCCTTGTCCATGCTTCCCTCACCAAGGTCTCTTCCAAGCTGTTTATTTCTGAGGAGAATCTTTTGCCTCTAACTGCACCTTCCCTTCTCTCTTCCTTCGCACTTTTAGGTAATTTCAGTCAGCAGTGGACTGCCTTTAGGATGGTTGGAGACGCAGAAGAGCAGCAGAGAACAGGTGATCATTGCAATTGAGCAGAGTTTAAGGCTTCAGGATGCTGGTGCACGGCTGAGACTCTCAGGGTTGCCATAATGTCAGCAGCACTGTTGTGCTGCCGGGTGATCCCCCAAAAGAGATCAGGGGTCCAGTGTGAAGGGACCTGCACAAATGTGGGTACAAGCAGGGGGACCCCATGCAAGGTGTCACTGGCTAGCTGTAAGGCAGAACTAGCTCATTCCACCCTGAACTTGGGTCTCACATTGCCAGGTCAGAAGGTGCAGGATGTACTTCTCTCCCTTCACAGGGAAGAATAGGCTGTGCACTGGAAATGAGAAGCTTCCGTGGTGGTAGAAAAATTCAGATGGGAAAAAAATAAGCTTCGGGAATGTTTTGCTGTGGTTTCCCTTTCCCTTCTGATCGCAGTGTTGTAAACTAGACATCTCATTCCTGTTTTAGCAACTGTTTGCATATGCTCCTTCTCAAGAATTTCAGTCCCCACCTCTTGAGAGCAGGGTGGTGCAGAGGAATTTGGAAATGCTCCCTTTGTCTTCTGCTGGCTCCCCTGCCTTGCATGCAGCTGCAAAGTGACACAATGTCATGTTGTCATCATTTTGGGATGATACTGTGGGGGAAGAAGAGGGTTAACCATCTTTCCTGAAAGGGACACATACTTCGCAGCATTTCACAAGTCCCTGCTCTCTATGGAGGAAAACACTCCAGAATGGATTTAACTGTGACCATCATGATATCCCAGATTATTCTCACCAATAAATTGTCTCAACACAGTTGTTCTTACAGCATAGATAACTGCTGCTGTACTGCATGTTATAGGACTTCTGTGGAATTAGCAGATTTAAATCATGATCTCATTATCTCCCAAATTCAATATACAGTGGTTGCTCAGCCCTCAGCCAAAAAATGATAGACTGAGTTGTTGCAATCTGGAAACTGGGCAAGAGGACTAATTAATATTCTATTGCTGAAACACTGGATTAGTTGAAACTCCTCTGCTGTAAGCAACCGGAAGATGCTGTAACTACAGAAAATAGTTTTAAAATCTAAAATAAACAGGAAATTCCTTCTTGATTGGAAATCCTATTGATTTCTTAAAGTCCTGACAATGGCATGCTAGGAGAGGGGACAGGAGCTGAAATGAGGAGCAGGGTGAGGTGGGGAGGGCAGCTTTGCCTGCTGTCGGGACAGAAGGAGTGTTTTGTGCTCAGGGATTTCACTGTGGGCAGTGATCGCCAAGTGTCATTTCCAAGATATCTGCCATGTAATGGATGACCAAAATCACACACTTCCAATGGTTGTTTCATGCCGTGCAGGGTCTATTTCAGCATTTTCTTTCTGCTTTCAGGAGTTGTCCTCTGTGGAGGAAACTGTTTGCTTAGGTCTACAAAAAAGGAAACTGGTAGGTAGAGATAGTATCACTTTACCCACACTAATAAAGCAAAGGTAGTTGCAGCTGCCCCACCACAATTCTTCACCATATTTACTTCTGCTCTGAATATCTTGCCACAAGACAAATATTTTCTGCCACAGGATTCCAAATGCCATTGCTCTGAACATGGTACACAGTATTCAGTTTATTAATGCTAAATCTCTCTTCCTGAAGGAGCAAGGAGAGAACACACAGAAATGTGGTATATGCTTTTTTCCCCAGCCAGGAAGACATGAGGTGTGGATTTGCTCTAGACTTTCTTGTTTCTGGAGTGAAAAACACTAAAAAATCTGAAACAAACAACTGACTTGCTTTAACTGCAAGAACC